>NW_024070211.1:14420127-14604031 GCF_014754425.2 Oryx dammah
CTCTTTCAACCCCTCTTCCCTTCTGCCTCTAGGAAAAACAAACAAACAAAAAACGCGGCTTGCCCAAGAACTCATGGGGGCTGTGGTAGTGCAGGCCTAGACCTGGAACCATGGAAGCCTAGTCTTCCTATTATGTTATGTCACTGCCAGTAATTCTTCCTTTCTTTTAAAGGAGAAAAGAGAAAGGCTTGTTTGTTTGTTTGTTTTCCAAGTCAGGGGCAGGAGATGTAACTGCTCTGAGCCAGCTGGTAGGCATGGCTGTTCTGTCCGGAATGACCTCTCAGTCATGGCTTTAATCTCACTTTCAGTTTGAAGCTGCCTGGGCTCTAACAAACATCGCCTCTGGAACCTCTCAGCAGACCAAAATTGTCATTGAAGCAGGGGCCGTCCCCATTTTTATAGAGCTGCTTAACTCGGACTTTGAGGATGTACAGGAACAGGTAATACCCAAATTTGACTTAATTCTTGATGATGTCAGCAGTATAATAAAAAATGTATTTTGTCTTTATCCCCAGTTAAGAGGTTAAGAGCAAAGAGCTCCTGAAAACCTTGGGATTTTCTTAGTGATCCAAGCGACTTCTGTTATCGCTAAAGAGCACCTTTGCAACACACCTGAGTGTGTGCTAATGAGATGACTCAGGGTGGGGCCCTAGATAGCTTCCGGAAGGGAGGGCTAGTGATCAGAAAGACCAAATTTGGGATTAGAGAATAGGAACTTTCAGCCCCGCCCCAACCCACTCTTCCCACCCCTCCTCCCCAACCTCCCTAGGGATGTTACAGGGGTTAAATATTGGGTTATAAAAATCTTGAACAGTGAGATTCAGAGAGCGTCTGGGTTGGTGAATGCTCACTGTGCTGGGAAGGCGACATGCCTGGAGAGGGCAGAGGAGTTCTGTGCAGCCCCTACACTTTGCCCCATGCCTTGCCCTCTGCATCTCTAGCTCTTCCTCAGTTGTATCTATTAGAGTAAACTGTGAAACATGAGTACAGTTTTCCTGAGTTCTGTGAATCGTTGCAGAATGTGGAACTCCTGAATTTATAGCCAGTTGGTAAAAAGTATAGGTGGCACCTGGGAGTTGTAACTAGTATCTAAGTGAGGCCAGTCTTGTGGGACTGAGCCCCCTACCTATTGAACTGACATGGATTTCTTGGTAGCTCAGCTGGTAAAGAATCTGCCAGTGGTGCAAGAGACCCCAGTTCGATTACTAGGTTGGGAAGATTCCCCTGGAGAAGGGAACGGCTACCCACTCCAATATGCTGGCCTAAGAGAATTCCATGGACTGTATAGTCCATGTGGTCACAAGAGTCAGACACAACTGAGCGACTTTCACTTTTCACTGACACGGTATCAGAGAATTGATGTAGAAGAAAACTCCACATGTTGGGTGTCAGGTGGTGTTGGGAAAAAGACACCACAGTACCCATTTTTCAACATCTATGGATCATAAAAACCCTACTTCCATTTCTTCCGCTGGAGTTTTACTGGTTGACTAGAGTGGAGTGGTACTGGGGATTTTTCCTCTATTAATACATATAGGGTTGGTCCTGAGACTACAAGAATGCAAGTTTCCCATCATTTTCTCCTTTTATGGGAGATGAGGAGGTGAGGATAAGGAGGTTTTAGTTTGGCTTCTCTGGCTGCAGTACAGTGGCAGCCTGCTTTCCCCGCCGAACCCAGGAATTCTCAGAGGAAAAGTCCTCATAGAGCAAGTACTCAATGAGGATGTCAACAAGGAGGGTACTGAGCTTGTTTGTTGTGTTTCAGGCCTTGATGGGATGTTCGTCCTGGTTACTGCTGTGTGTCACTCTGTAGTTGTGAGTGTAGAGTACTCACAGAAGCCACTAGGCTCTGTGGGTGACAGTTTCATCCTCGCTTTTTTAGGCAGTCTGGGCACTGGGAAACATAGCTGGAGACAGCTCCGTTTGCCGAGATTACGTCTTGAACTGTTCCATCCTCAATCCTTTGTTAACGTGAGTAACTACTGCCATCTGCCCCTGGGGCATCTGTAGGGCAGCCATGTAGCAGATCTTTGGGGGACAGTTTACCTTAAAATGGTGAGTAAATCCAAAAATGCTACAAGTGCGTTCTGACTGACAGAGTAAAAGGCTATCTCCTGAGAGTAAGAAGATTGTGTCGCTGGTGTGCGTCTCGCGCTTCCCGCTTCACAGCACTGTAGAGTCTCCTGTTGGTCTCCTGGGCTCACTGCTGAGCCAGAGGAGAGAAGGAAGAATAGCCCATCTGGAAAAACCTAACCTTCTCTGCAAAATGCGTTGATTTTCTATGGGTTTATGCATAGGTACATTGGAGAGCTCTGTTGTAAACCACAGATCTAAGACCCCATGCAGGGTCATATGGATGCTCCCATCCCTTCCTTCATGCCCTTAAAGTAGACCTACATCTAAACCAAAGCAGAGGGAGGAGTTTTTCTTCAGAAGTCACACCTCGTAAGCTACTATTAGAACTCTTTTGTGGGCCTGTCACAGAAAATCCATCCGTACTGCATAGCTAAAGCCCTCACACTAAAACTTCATTTAGCATGCTTATTCAAGGTCCAGCTCTCTGTCCTTATTAGCTGTGGGCTTAACAACCACATCTGGTCCTAATCCCCTATGAAGATGTAGGTTGGCCCCCTGGACCAAACTAACTCACTTAAATTATGGGTAGGAAAAGACAGTGAGGGGGCTAGAGTCGTAGGGGTCTGGTTGGATGTGCTTCTGGGGCTCACAGACAACAGCTCTATGCAAAGGGCATCATTGGTCAGCATCTGGCTTCTCTGTCTCCTTCAGACTCCTTACCAAGTCCACACGACTGACAATGACCCGGAATGCGGTCTGGGCCCTGTCAAACCTCTGCCGAGGGAAGAACCCACCCCCAGAGTTTGCAAAGGTAAGAGAGTTTCTTACCCGTTCCTGAGTAATAGCAGGTTCCTTCATATGGAGGAATTTTGACATGGGAGTTTTCAAGTCTTTGGGGAACCCTCAGAGTCTCAATCCACGGGAAACTGAAAGAGGCAATCATCAGTGAAGTAAGTGATCTCATGTGCCAGGGTGGTAAATGAAAATGTGGGCCTGATGGCTTAATGTAGTAGAAATCTCTGGGTCTTAGACTTACTCAGTAGAGGAGGGCTCGGACATGTTAGGGTTAGTGGTAGAGCTGATGTAACCCTGTCCCCCTATGAATCCCTCTCTCTCTGCTTCCAATAGGTCTCCCCCTGTTTGCCCGTGCTGTCTCGCCTACTCTTCAGCAGCGACTCAGACTTGCTGGCAGATGCTTGCTGGGCCCTCTCTTATCTATCTGATGGCCCCAATGAGAAGATCCAGGCAGTCATAGACTCTGGAGTCTGCCGGAGATTGGTCGAGCTTCTCATGTGAGTGATCCCAGTTAGAAAGGGTACAGATTCCAAGCTCAGAACTGCAGTTAGCAGTCTGCTGCCCTGTGCAAAGGTCTGGACCCATGAGTGCTACCGGCCTTGGTGGTCAGCAGAGCTGAAAGCTTGGTGCTGGCCCTCTACTGACCAGATCGCCCTCCTCTGTAGGCACAACGATAACAAAGTGGCTTCTCCTGCTCTGAGAGCTGTGGGTAACATCGTCACTGGGGATGACATCCAGACCCAGGTAAGGAGGAGGAAGAGAGCTGTCTGTGGACAAAATCCTTCCCTGCCATAGACTTTAGTCCTGGTAGGGGGCAGTGTGATCTAGGAGAGAAAGCATAGGCTTGAAGGAAAAATTCCAACTCTGCCACTTTCTGTATGATTTGTGGGCAACTTGGTTGCCTTTATTTTTTCTATAAATTGGAAGCAAGTCATTATCCATTGGGTGCTATTGAAGAAAAACTAAATGGAATAACTTGACTTACTACCTGGGACATGGTAAAGTCCCAGCTTTTCTGTTATGGTACCTTTGAAATACTAAAATCTTTGGAGCCTCACCCCTACTTCCTAACTAAACCTTTAGGATCCCATGGGTAACCTCATGTTAGTCCTCTGTTAGTAATACCTCCATAGAAGGTGCAGTATACACAGGCTGGAGAGCTGGTTATTCTTTTAAGTATAGTTCAGTGGCATTAAGTGCATCCACATTGTTATTTAACCATCACAATCATCCATCTCCACAACTTTTGCGTCATTCAGAACTGAAACTCTGTGCTCTTCAAATAATAACTTCCCGTTTCCCCCTCCCCCTCATCCCCTGGTAACTACCACATTACTTTCTGTCTCTTGCGAGTTTGACTCCTCTAGAAACCTCACGTAAGCCAAACCATATATATTTGTTCTTTTGTTTCAACTTAGTTTACTTAGCATGTTTTCGAAGTTCATCCCATGTTTCAGTATGTCACACCTTCATTCCTTTCGGTGGCTGAATGATCTTCTTGGCACACCTGTGCCACATTTGGTTCATTCATTCATCCTTTGATCGACATTTGGGTTGCTTTCACCCTTTGGCTAGTGTGAGTAGTGTTGCATTGAATATTGGCATACAAATCTCTGTTTGAGTCCTGTTTTCAGCTCTTTGGGATATACACCCAGAGGTGGAATTACTGGGTCATGGGGTAATTTTATATTTAAAGATTTTGAGGAACCACCATTTAGCACAATAGCTATACCATTTTACCTTCCCACCAGCAATGTACCAGGTTCCAATTTCTCCACATCTTTACCAACAATTGTATTGCCTGGATTTTTTAAGAATAAAAATAATTTTATTTTTATAATAATTATAAAATTTTATAATTATTATAATAAATTTTTATATATAATAATTTTAAGACTATCCTAGAGACTTCCCTGGGATCTGGGGGTTAAGAACCTGCCTTCTAATGCAGGCGACTCGGGTTCAGTCCCTAGTTGGGTAA
Organism: Oryx dammah; assembly: GCF_014754425.2. Lineage (NCBI taxonomy): Eukaryota > Metazoa > Chordata > Mammalia > Artiodactyla > Bovidae > Oryx > Oryx dammah. The sequence goes on from NW_024070211.1 coordinate 14,424,980, forward strand.
CTAAGATCCCACATGCTGTGGGGCAACTAAGCCTGCATGCTGCAATGAAGACCCAGCACAGCCAGAAAAACAGAATAACTGTCCTGTGAAGTGTGAAGCTGTGTCTCGCTGAGGTTTTGATTTGCATTTCCCTACTGATGAATGATGTCTGACATCTTTCATGTGCTTTGGGCCCCCTGCCTGTTTTCTTTGGAAAAATGTCTGTTTATGTCCTTTGCCCATTTTAAACTATGTTCAGTTTTTTTTTTTTTAATGTAATCTGGATATTCATCTTTATCAGATATATAATTTCAATATACTTTCTCCCATTCTGTGACTTGTGTAATTCACTCTGTTGAAAGATGTCTTTCGGTGCACAAAAGTTTTAAATTTTGATTAAGTCCAATTTATCTCAATTTGTCTTTTGGTGTTCTAGGTCATTCTTAACTGTTCAGCCCTCCCTTGCCTCCTCCACCTCCTGAGCAGCTCCAAGGAGTCAATCCGAAAGGAAGCTTGTTGGACCATTTCAAATATCACTGCTGGCAACAGGGCTCAGATACAGGTAGAACAAGCAGTTGGGAGATTGGGGAGTGGTGGTAGAAAGGTCTGGGATCACGAGACTTTGTTTCTAGACAAAAAAATTTTTCTTTTGAAATTGGGATGAATGTGTGCTATTGGTCAAAGACTCTGTGGAGCAGAAGCCAGGTTCTTCTGCACCACCTTAGGTATATGGGAAGGACAAAGGAGAACTTTGAGGAAGGGGAATGTGTCTAAACCTTAGCTGATTTGTGTTCTGGATTTGCTTATTCTCCTTGAAATGACTTTTTTCCCCCATATCCCACCCCCGAACCCCTAATTCTTCTCAGGCTGTCATAGATGCAAACATCTTCCCTGTATTGATCGAAATCCTTCAAAAAGCAGAGTTCCGTACAAGGAAAGAAGCAGCCTGGGCCATCACCAATGCCACATCAGGAGGAACCCCTGAACAAATCAGGTACCACAGTCCTTCCCATTGTTTGAGTGATATGTTTACTCTACCTATCAACTTATGTTACATATAATCTCTAAACTGCCTTTGCTGGGATAGCCGCTGTTTAGTAGGGTTTAACTGATAAGCTGCTAGAGTGTAGCCTCTTTTCCCTCCTTAAGAATGGACACTTAAGACACAGACATTCATCTCTCCTCTGCCTCTTTCTACCCACAAGAGAATTTAAATCTATATAATTCACAATTACTCATACAAATGAAAGAGAACCATTCTATGGCTCATTCGGAGCAGTTTCCTTGAGAAATCATTTTTGACAGTGATACTTGAGAGAAGTAAATAGGAAAGCTATTTTGTGTGAAGATGCTCTCTGATTCTGCTTTCCATTATGAACTTGAGTTGGAGTGGTGGGAATTAGAGAAGTGCCTTGCCTTCAGCTTGTAGCTTAGGAAGGGGGAGTATATTCAGTTCAGTCGCTCAGTCTTGTTCGACTCTGCAACCCCATGAATTGCAGCACGCCAGGCCTCGCTGTCCATCACCAACTCCCGGAGTTCACTCAGACTTACATCCATCGAGTCGGTGATGCCATCCAGCCATCTCATCCTCGGTCGTCCCCTTTTCCTCCTGCCCCCAATCCCTCCCAGCATCAGTCTTTTCCAATGAGTCAACTCTTCACATGAGGTGGCCAAAGTACTGGAGTTTCAGCTTTAGCATCATTCCTTCCAAAGAAATCCCAGAGCTGATCTCCTTTAGAATGGACTGGTTGGATCTCCTTGCAGTCCAAGGGACTCTCAAGAGTCTTCTCCAACACCACAGTTCAAAAGCATCAGTTCTTTGGCACTCAGCTTTCTTCACACTCCAACTCTCACGTCCATACATGACCACTAGAAGACCATAGCCTTGACTAGACGGACCTTAGTCGGCAAAGTAACGTCTCTGCTTTTCAATATGCTATGTAGGTTGGTCATAACTTTTCTTCCAGTGAGTATATTCAGCATATTATAAAACCTTAGGAGAAAAGGATAGCCATTGAGTTAAGCTTTTGAGGATATAGGGTTGTGAATGGCATTTGGACAGGAAAAGGCATAAGTAAAAGTACAAAAATCAGAAACCTAGAGACATTCACGTTTGGCTGGAATGTAGTATTCTTGGAAGGGAATAATGTGAGATGAAGCTAAAAAAGCTTAGGAGCCTGATTGTATTGAGAGTAGAACTTGGACTGTGAAAATTTTAAGCAGGGGAATGATGTTTCAGAGTAGGTATTACTGTTGCAGGGACACATTACAGACCAGAAGGAGAAATCCGTGGCAGCCTTCTACATGGAAATGAACTAAGCCAGTAGTATCGACGGGGTGGAGAGACTGAGATAAAGCCTGGGTATTTATGAGGGCTCAGGCAGAGTGAATTGCTAAGAGCACTGATGTGTGTAAAGGAGACCCAGGGACCCCAGAGCACCGCCCTGGCACCTCCCTTAGCTTGTCCTGATTTAGAACTTTCCTGGTCTCTGCTCTTCAGGTACCTGGTCTCCCTGGGCTGCATCAAACCCCTGTGCGACTTGCTGACTGTGATGGATTCAAAGATTGTGCAAGTGGCCCTCAATGGACTGGAGAACATCCTTCGGCTTGGAGAGCAAGAGGGCAAGCGCAGTGGCTCAGGGGTCAATCCCTACTGTGGCCTCATCGAGGAAGCCTATGGTATGTGCCCCCTCCCCAAACTAATGTCTGCCATAAGTAGAGTTCAGAACCGTAAGTTCTAGTTCAGAACCTCTGAAGTAGTATATGTATGTGAGGGTGTATGGTCAGCATTGAATGCAAAGTTTTATCCCACAAGTTCCATTTCTTCTGAGGAGCAATAGATCAGTTCTCTTTCTGATGGGCTGTACCCAGGAAGTAGGTTTTGGTACAGATGCAAAAATAAAGCTCCAGAATTGATAATAGGATAAGGAGCTGGAAGGCATGTTTTCAGCTGAGTTTCTAGCAAGTTCCTTTCTTTTGTTTTTTCATTATAATCAAGCTTATTACAAGATACTAGATAAGTTCTCTGTGCTATATAGGAGGTCCTTGTTGTTCATCTATTTTGTTAATAGTAGTTTTGGCAGGCTATAGTCCATGGGATCTGGCTGAACAACTCACATGCATGCACACGCGCGCGCGCACACACACACACACAGAATTTGTATCTGCTAATCCCAAACTCATAATTATCCCTCTCCACCTTTCCCCCTTTGTTAACCATAAGTTTGTGTTCTGTCTGTGAGTCTCTCTTTGTTTTATAAATAAGTTCACTTCTTTTTTTTTTTTAATTTTTTTTTTTAAATAAGTTCACTTCTATCAGTGTTTTTTAGATTCCCCATATGTGATATCATATGATAATTGTCTTTGTCTGATTTATTTAGTATGATTATGTCTGGGTCCATCCATGTTGCTGCAAATGGCATTATTTTATTCTTCCTTGGGCCTGAGTAATTTTCCATTGTAAATGTACACCACGTCTTCTTTACCCATCATCTGTTGATGGGCACTCAGGTGGCTTCCATGTCTTGGCTATGGTAAATAGTGCTGCTGTGAACACGGGGGTGTATATATCTTCTCTCCAGATACATGCCCAGGAGGGGAATCGCTGCATCATATGGTAGGTCTGTTTTTAGTTTTTCCAGGAACCTCCCTAGTGGCTACGCCAGTTTACATTCCCACCAACAGTACAGGAGGGTTCCCTTTTCTCCACACCCTCTCCAGCATTATTTGTAGACTTTTGGTTTGTTTTTGGTTTTTTATTTGTCATACCTCTTGGCTTGCGGGATTTAGGCCTTGGTAGTAAGACTGCTCAGTCCTAACCATTGGACTTCCAGGGAATTCCCTTGTAGACTTTTTGATGATGGCCATTCTGACTGGTGTGAAGTGATATCCTCATTATAGTTTCGATTTCCATTTCTGTAATAATTAGTGATGTTGAGCATCTTTTCATGTGCCTCTTAGCCATCTATATGTCTCTGGAGAAATGTCTGTATAAGTCTTCTGCTCATTTTTTGGTTGGGTTGGGTTATTTGTTGTTCTTATTGAGCCATGTGAGCTGTTAATAAGTTTTAGAAATTAAGCCCTTGTCAGTTGCATCAGTTGCAAATATTTTCTTCCATTCTACAGGTTATCTTTTTGTTTTGTTTATGGTTTCCTTGGCAAGTTCTCTTAGGGGTACTGGGTTGACTCACTACTCATCTCCAGGAGATTCAGAATGGTTAACAAATCGCCCAGGTTAAACCACTGATTAATAACTGACATTTTAGTTGTTTTCCTTTGGGGTTATGTAATTTTAACTATCACAGCTCTCCTCTTTCAGATCAAAGAGAGACCTGATCATATTACTTTTGTTTATAAATGCTAATATACCTCAGGGAAGGCAAAATGCATTCATGTTTTATGGACCCATAGTAAAGCATTCCAAGTTCATTCTTCTCCCTGCTTCTTTCTTGCCACCGTAGGCTTGGATAAAATTGAGTTCCTCCAGAGCCATGAGAACCAGGAGATCTACCAGAAGGCCTTCGACCTCATTGAGCACTACTTTGGTGTAGAAGATGATGATAGCAGCTTGGCTCCCCAAGTGGATGAGACGCAACAGCAGTTCATCTTCCAGCAGCCTGAGGCCCCCATGGAGGGCTTCCAGCTATAATGTCTGCCTCCAGGGAGGGGAGGGGATGGGAAGCACCACCAACCAGCGGAAAAGCAGCCCTCTGGTGGGCGGGAAACCAGCCCCCCCACCGTCAGCCACCACACACCTCTGCTGCCCTGGAAACTGTGCTCTTGACCTGCTCCGACCCCTTCCCTGGAGGGAGCACCCTCTGGACAGACAGAACCATCTGAGGCTCACATTTGGGTTTTGTGACAAGAAGGGGACGTGTTGGGTTTTTCTTCCTTACACTATATTTTGGCTGCACATATGTCTTTAACCCAGGAGCCCAGGGGTAGACAAAGGAGGACTGAGGTAACCAATTTTGCACCTTTTTTTTTTTTTTTTAAATTTTTTTTTTTTTCTTCTTTAGTGGTGACTTCCTTCCCTATTATCTTCCTTCATCCTTCCCAGTCCTCTGCCCTGATCTGTGTAACTCTTATCTTGGGTACTTGAGCAGATGGAATATTCCAGAGGTGAGGGGGGTGGGAGGGGAGGGGAGAAATCCAAAACAAAGTGTTCTTGCTCTGACAGAATATTAATCTTATATGCTTGGATTGAATTATTTAATTTTTTCTTTTGCACATTTTTTCTTGTATTAAGATTGCTCTTTCCCAGAGCCATGAGCCCCTGGTATTAGGAAACCCAGCTGCCAGCACTGTCTGGGACTAGAGACTGAGGGGGAGGTCACCATGAAAGAAAGGCCCCTCCCTCCCTCTAACCCCTTGCCCAGACCTCTTTAGTTTGGGAGATCCCCTTCACTCTCCTGGGGCACGGGCACCAGTGGGAGTGGCTGAGGAGGAACACAGGCCTTCAGACAGGGCTTCCCGTGTGTCGCTACTGATCCCATGTTTCCTACCCACCTTCCAATGGTGCGACCTGATTTCATTTGTTTACTTGAAAATTCCCCTCAGAGTTGAAATGAACCTCTGAGGTAGCTGTATTTTCTCCTAAGCACGCAACAGAGGGCTGTGGTCCTTGCTTTCTCCTGAGGAGAAAGTCCTTGCTCGGGTGACCCATAAGTTGCAGAGGAGGTTGGAGTGAGAGTGTCATGTATTGGGATAGCCAGGGGATCCTTGCCTTTGGCCTTTCTTCTCCTTCTTCTTCCTCTTCCATAGGTGGATCATGTATATTTGACTTCCAAAGGAGAGAATGTCAAAAGTTCTGTATTTTTTTATATTCTCTATATTAGGTAGGTCAATCTTAATTGGTCTCAAGAGGAAGAACTGTCCCTGTAATTTCTGTAAGTAGGATACCGTGAGGAAGACCAAAAAGAGATGTGGAAGTTCTTTGGCTCAGGAAGCCTGACCTTGATCCATCTCTCTGCTTGGGTTCCGGGCTACCACCTGGACAAACCCTTAGCTCTGGAGCCTTCATATCACAGGTCAGCCTAATCTGATTGTCCCAATACCTGAAAGGAGCAAGGGCTCCAGCGCCTGGTGAAGTCTGCCACTCTAGTCCTTAGTGCTGAGCATCCTGCTCGCATCAGGAAACCCAGACAGCAGTCTGTCACCTCGGATTTGGTCTCAAATGCCCTTGTCCACGTAAGTTATCACAGGTGGCTTTCTCTCTTACTACAGAAATACAGCAGCTTCAGGACTTTTTTGAGAGTGACTGATACCTTCCTGGATTAGGATCCCTGTACATGGTTTGGATATTGCCCTTCCTGTGACATTTACAATCCCAATGCCTTGCCTTTTCCCTTTGAGTAGAGCTACTGCAGTGCCTCACTGGCTTGCCTGTATGCGTCAATGGATTACATAGTAATGAAGTAAAGCCCAGCTGATGGGGTGAGTGGAGGAATTTGTTGCCTAAGTGTAGGCCAGTGGTGGAGCTGAAGGCACACTCTGTCTGCCCTGTCGCTGCTTCCCCACAGAGATCAGTTAGAGATGCCCTGGTCCAAGCTGTATTTTCCCTTCCCCAGAAACAATGCCATTCTTGCTCCCATTCCTGCATATCCCACCTCCGGCTCAGGTGAAATCTGTGCCACTCTGCTTACAGATAAAAAGTTCAGGTCCTTTTGCCCATTGGTTTTGAAATCTGCCCTCTTTTTCAACTATTGAGATCCAACTCCAGAGGCATTTTCTGAGAAAAATGGTTGGGACTAGTGGTTATCACTGAAAAGTGATAGCAGAGCCATACCACCTAAGTGAGTCAGATGCTACTCTTCAGTTTGGGCATGATAATTACCAAGCCCCACTGTCCCTGGTAGGCAAGGGGCAGGACCCTTTTCACTCGGCCTGCTGACTCCATTACTCCTACAGTTCAAAAGAAAGTCACCCCCCACCCCTTGATCTTGTCCAACAGCCAGAGCATTTGAGTAAGAACTACTTGTATCTCTAGCAATAGTTAAGTCCCTGACATTGGGGCCAAATTCTTACTGTGAGACGTACACATCCTGCCTTCCCCAGCTGTTCCTACTTTTGCTTCAGATCTGGGACATGTACTAAATAGAAGACTCTTCTGATTATCAGTTACTGCTTGAAGGCTGCTTTCTCCAAGGACTCCAAAGGCTGAAGTGTCTCCCAGGGCACAACCCGAGGACAAATTTCTCATCAGATAAACATGGCCTCTGGGAGCTTTCCTCTGTTAGTGTCTTCTTCAGACTGTTTTCCCATTATATTCCTCTGACCCGTCTTTCAGTTAACAGGTGAAGTTCTTCCATCCCCCTGAGATGGTAACATCATCTTTTGTGTCCCCTTCTCCTTTGTTCATCTAGGGAAGCAAAATATTGTTCCTTTTTAGCCCAGGCTTGACAGTCACTCTTCGTGGACAGCCCCCATCTGGACTGCAGACCCTGGCCCAGGTGAAGGCAGTTTTCTGACAGATTTCTGAATGGCTGGAGGGGCTCCCCAGCCTGCTGTAGGGAATAGCCAGAGAAGATGTGTATTTGAAAGGTTAATGTTTTGGCACACGGTTATTTGCATTTTAAAATCTCTGGTGGATTGGTGATGTTTAGGTGTGAATTAAGGGGACAAGGAACCGTTTTATTAGCTAAAGTGTTCAAGTACTGTTTTGAACAGCTATTTGTTTTTGCCAGCCCTTCTGGACATCCCACCCCCACCCATCTTCACTGGTCTTAGAAGACTGAGCTATCCCCAGTGACTGGCTGGCCTTGGTATTGGCTGCAACCTTGTTAGAACCACACAGGTTCCATCCTCAGTGGCCAGCCTGTTTACTTCAGGCAGTGGGTACAAAGGACCCTTTCAAGGAACAGATGTAGAACACTTCAGCTTTCAGGGACCCTTTGTGTTCCCCTTTACCTAGAACCCCTAGATCTACTCCCATTCTCTTTTCCGTTGGAAGACTTTCCAACAGCCCTATTTTTCAGAGCTGAACTGCACAGATTATAGCTGCTACTATGCTTAGTCAGGAAAGAGCAAAAAAAGGCTCTCGGGCACTGACTTTTCCATTTCCCTCAAGCCAGACCAGTTTAATCTGAAAACACTAGCAGAATGAACTGGACTTCCATTTTCTCATGTCTGCCTGCCTTCCCCCTACACACTGTAAGAGTTACCTGTTTCTAGCAAAGTAGAAGGGAAGGAGATGAATGCCTATCAATACTTCCTCCTCCCAATGCCCCCTTCTTTGAGGGCCTCTCAGATCATTTGTTCAGGCCACGTCTCTTCTCCCCAAGACTCAGTTTGGTGTCCATCATCTTGAATATTCTTCAGTAGATACATCTTTGGGGCTCATGTTCTGGATTCTCAATTGAAGTGAGGGAGCCAGATTCTACAGGTCTCTGCAGGCACCAGGGACCCATAGTGTGCTGGCTGGGGGCCTCCTTGGCAGGCTGGGGAAGGGTGCAAGGCTCAATGCATGAACCATAGGAAAGGCTAGCAACATCTTGCAGGTAGGACTGTCCTAGCAATAAGTACATGTGAGGCTTAAGAAACTGCTCAGAGCAGGTTTCTTCCACAGCTGTTTTAGGATTGCACATTTTAGACCAATCTTGTCCAGTATTTTTTCTGTCTTTTGTATTTTTCTGTTAAGCCAGCAAGCTGAGAATTGGGCCCTGCAGGGATCCATGTGGTAGGCAATAGCTGTTCTTTGGCCAAGGCCTTCATAAAGGATCCAGTCATCCCATTGACTGTTCCCTAGCCCCACCCCCAGATGAAGACCATGGTAAGGGAAGAATTTTGAGGTCAGTACAAACCAAATAAGTCTGTAAATTAAAGCTGTTAGTTTTCCTCTGAGAGGGCATTTTGCATCAGGCCTGGGCTATGTTCAGAATCAAACCTGGCTGTGAGTTAGAAGAAGCACCATTAAATTTTGGACCTAGAACACCCCAGGAAAAAGGTTTGTGTAGTGTGTCCTAAAGGCCTTGAGTGTGTTTGGCCCCACCTTACTGCTACTGGGCCAGCACATACCTGAACCCCTCTGCTAAACTCAAGCCCTGCATCCCTACCTAGGTCAGATGTTCAGCCTCTGGATTTGGGAAGAGAAAACTGCCATGGCAAGAATCCTCAAGCCCTGGAGTTGGGTATTGGCTCTTTCAGCCAGTTTTTGTGGGAATTGCCACAAAATTGATTGGACCACTAAAGAAGCAAATAAGGTGTGAGGTCCCAGTTACCCAAGACAGAGCGGATGTCCCTCAAAAAACATCTTGCGTTCCCAGCTACAGACCCTCGGAAGGTGAATCAAACCTGTTTCCTCACTGGTTTTTCTCTCTAAATTTATTTTGCTTTTAAGAACTATAAACTCTAGCTATTGTTTTCCATGTTCTCAGGGCCCCTGGGTAGACAAAGCTTGATTTCAGAGCAGATATAGGCCAAGAAACCATGGCATTGAGTGTGCTGAGTCCAGACAAATGATATTTATATACACATCCAAATTTGAAGAGAAAATGTATTTCTTTAGGTTTCAAACACTGTAATAGATATAAAGCAAAAATAAAAACCTGTTGCAGAGTTCTAAATAGTGTTCTTTGGAGTGATCCTAGACTGGATTTCTTGGAAGTCAATGAAGTGAAGGTGTTTAAATTTGTGGCCTAACAAGTGGAATTAAGAATTGTTAACAGCCTGCTTCTGCTACAAAGCATTTTTGAAATCAGCTTTATTGAAATATAACTGACATACAGTAAATGGCACATATTTAAAATGAACAATTTGTTAAGTGTTGATAAATCTATATCCATGAAACCATCACCACAACCAAGATAGTGAACATACCTATCACCACATGCCCCTTGGGAATCCCTCCTTTCTGCCTAAAGCTCAGCAGCTCAGCAAGCACTGATGCGAGTTCTGTCTCACTATGGTTTAGTTTGCATTTTCGAGAGTTTCTATAAGATTTTCACATCATTTCATCACTACTTCACAGCTCACTGAGCCCAAAGTAGTTCACAAACTACTCACTTTGGTTTACATCAATTCCTAATGTAGTAATTAGACTAGCAGCCAAAAAGTTGATACAACTCAAAAGGAGGATTTTGGTTGGCTTGAGTACATTTTACGTTTTAATTCATTGCCAACATTAAAAGATGCAGCTGTATTTAAAAATACCTGGCACTTCCCTAGTGGTCCACTGATAAAGAATCTGCCTTCCAACGCAGATTTGACCCCTGGTCCAGGAACTAAGATCCCACATGCTGTAGGACAACTAAGCCAGCAGTCCGCAAATAGAGTCTCCATGTGCCACGATTACTGAGACTGCTCTAGAGCCCCTGCTTGGCAACCAGTGAAGCCAGTGTGCACCATAACTAGAGGAAAAAAAGCCTCCCCACCCCCAAATATCTGGCACTCCTGGGCCTGAGTTTCTGCTTGAAGACAATCTGCAAGAGTTCTATTACTGTTCACCACCATTACCAGTAGGCTCTCTGGCAGATATTAATGTTGTTCCCATTTTCTCTTATAGCAAAGGAAAAAGTAACTTTTTAACCCATTTTTCTATCAAATTTTCATATTCCTTACCTGTCTGTTTTATTCATTACCTAGCAGGGCTTCCCTGATAGGTCAGTTTGTAAAGAATCCACCTGCAATGCAGGAGACCCTGGCTGGATTCCTGGGTTGGGAAGATTCACTGGAGAAGGGATAGGATACCCACTCCAATTTTCTTAGGCTTCCCTTATGGCTCAGCTGGTCAAAAAAAGCTGGCCCTCAGTGCAGGGAGGGACCTGAGTTCGATCCCTGGGTTGGGAAGATAAACTGGAGAAGGAAAAGGCTACCCCTACCCACTCCAGTATTCTGGCCTGGAGAATCTGGCCATGGACTATACAGTCCATGGGGTTGCAAAGAGTCGGACACAACTGAGCGACTTTCATAGCTGGCCCTTGGAGGCCACTGTTGACCCTTCTCCATACATCACTCCTCTCACTCCATGCATACCTTGTTCTACTGTTTTTTATCTCTGCCTAGAACACCCTATTCTTATGCAAATCCATCAAGGCCTGATTCATAAGTTACCTCAAGAGATTTCCCACATGCTTTTCTGGAAATAATGAGGGCCTTGCTTTTTAGAGACCTGAATTCCAAACCTTTTTGCGCTTGAGTTCCACCTTTTACCATTATTTCAATACTGCCTCTCAATGTTACTTGGTAGACACTGCCTAAGGGGTGGGGAAGAGCATTGCCCTGAAGTTTCTCCAACTAGGGGAAAATATTTTAACATCTTAGCTGTAATATTCCCATCTGAATGCAGACTTCCAAAAAATAGCAAGGAGAGATGAGAAAGCCTTCCTCAGTGATGAATGCAAAGAAGTAGAGAAAACAATAGAATGGGAAAGACTAGAGATCTCTTCAAGAAAATTAGAGATACCAAGGGAACATTTCATGCAAAGATGGGCACAATAAAGGACAGAAACAGTATGGACCAAACAGAAACAGAAGATAAGAAACGTGGCAAGATGCACAGAAGAACTATACAAAAAAGATCTTAACAATCCAGATAACCTCGATGGTGTGATCACTCACCTAGAACTAAACATCCTGGTATTCGAAGTCAAGTGGGCCTTAGGAAGCATCACTATGAATAAAGCTAGTGGAGGTGATGGAATTCCAGTTGAGCAATTTCAAATCCTAAAAGATGATACTGTGGAAACTCAGCAGTGACCACAGGACTAGAAAAGGTCAGTTCTCATTCCAGTTCCAAAGAAAGGCAATACCAAAGAATGTTTGAACTACTGCACAACTGCACTCATCTCACGATAGCAAAGTATTGCTCAAACTTCTCCAAGCCCAGTTTCAACAGTTCATGAACCAAGAACTTCCAGATGTTCAAGCTGGATTTAGAAAAGGCAGAGGAACCAGATATCAAATTGCCAACATCCACTGGATCATAAAAAAAGCAAGAGTTCCAGAAAAACATCTACTTCTGCTTTACTGACTACGCCAAAGCCTTGACTGTGTGGATCACAACAAACTGTGGAAAATTCTTAAAGAGATGGGAATACCAGACCACCTGACCTGCCTCCTGAGACATCAGTATGAAGGTCAAGAAGCAACAGTTGGAACTGGACATGGAACATTGGACTGGTTCCAAATTGGGAAAGGAGTGCATCAAGGCTATGTATTGTCACCTTGCTTATTTAACTTATATCCAGAGTACATCATGCAAAATGCCAGGATGGATGAAGCACGAACTGGAATTAAGATTGCTGAAAGAAATATCAATAATCTCAGATATGCAGATGACACCACCCTATAGCAGAAAGCGAAGAAGAACTAAAGAGGCTCTTGATGAAAGTGAAAGAGGAGTGAAAAAGCTGATTTAAATCTCAACATCCAAAAAACAAAGATCATGGCAATCTGGTACCATCTCTTCATGGCAAATAGATGGGGTGAATGGAAACAGTGACAGACTTTATTTTCCTGGGCTCCAAAATCACTGCAGATGGTGACTGCAGCCATGAAATTAAAAGACACTTGCTCCTTGGAAGAAAAGCTATGACCAACCTAGACAGCATATTAAAAAGCAAAGGTAGTGCTTTACTGACAAAGGTCCATCTAGTCAACGCTCTGTTTTTTCCAGTAGTCATGTATGGATGTGAGAGTGGGACCATAAAGAAAGCTGAGTGCGGAGAATTGATGCTTTTGAACTATCGTGACAGTTCAAGACTCTTGAGTCATCTCCAACTGCAAGGAGATCAAACCAGTCAATCCTGAAGAAAATCAGTACTGAATATTCATTGGAAGGACTGATGCTGAAGCTGAAACTCCAATGCTTCGGCCACCTGATGCAAAGAACTGACTTACTGGAAAAGACCCTGATGCTGGGAAAGATTGAAGGCAGGAGGAGAAGGGGACGACAGAGGATGAGATGGTTGGATGGCGTCACTGACTCAATGCTCATGAGTTTGAGCAAGCTCCAGGAGTTGGTGATGGACAGGGAAGCCTGGCGTGCTACAGTCCATAGGGTCACAAAGAGTCTGACACAACTGAGCGACTGAACTGAAGAGCTCTAAAACAATGCCCAATTTGCAAAATAATTCAAAATATTCTCTGCCGTCTCAGCCCCCAGACTGATGGTAGGCTTTAGGAGTAGAGCTTTAAGCCAACAGTTCTTGCGATGTTCAGTGACTTGTAAGCAAATAATCTCAACACCTCCCCACTAACGCTGGAATAGAACTCTGTCCAGACCTAGAAAGCTAAAACAAACTGCAGTGAACTAAAAAGGCTCTGAAGTAGCCTTTGAGTTTGGTGGGCCTCAAAAGATTTTGTTTTGCCAAGAAGGGAATTTTGGAAGGTAGAACAGCACCTACAAAAACCTAGGAAGTCCTGGAAATAGTAAAAGTATAGATGGAATGAAAAAGGCTGAAGGCATGGATAGGACTGGCAGCAAACAGAAGCCATACCAGTTAGGCATTTAATCCAGCACACAGGTTGTTGCCTTTTATTTCACTAATAGACAAATGGATCAAGTATTGCAGTCAGTCTCACATCTGTCTTGTGGTCTCATAAGGGGAAAAGCTTGGCTTTTTTTCCTCTTTAGCCCCAGTGCAACTGAAACTTTGTAGACGGTGCACCAGGCAGAGAAAACACTCGAATCTGCTGAGGCCAAATTCCCCCTGGCAGGGCCCCCTCAGTACCTTCCAAAGAGCGACTCGAGCTGGTAATGAAGATGGAAAAATAAGTTACTTTCCAAGTTATCTTGATTCATCCTCAAGGAAGGCCTACCATGGGTGGTTAATCTGAGTAAGAGGCAGGTAGTCCGACAGTTAGGATGGGTGCCAAACTTCCTGGCTTTGAATCTGCCCTCATCAGTCACTAGCGATGTAACTTTGGACAAGATACCTAACCTGTGTCTTACAGTCCACAGCTGTAAATTGGGAATAACAAAAGGTACAGTATTTGAGATACTGGGGAAACTAACGTTAAAAAAAAAACAAACTATTAAAAACTTCTATTTGAATACAGAAACTGAAGTCCTGGGAGGAAAAAGAATGCCCAGTCACACTGCAAATTAGTGATGCAGCTGGGACTGGAATACAGGTCTGATGCCCAGCCCAGTATTCTCCCCCTACTCCTCAGAGTTCCTAGACAGTCACAGATGTTCACATGGACAGAGGAGCCTAGCAGGTTACAGTCTGTGGGGTCGCAAGAGTCGGACACGACTGGGCGACTAAGCATAGACACACACACACACACACACACACACACACAGATGTTCACAGCAGGAGGGACGGGGTAGTGGAGGCGTGCAGAAAAAAGTAGCCAGCCGAAAGGCTCTAGGAGCTGAATCATAGCTTCTGCGTGATAGAAACGAGGTTGACGTGAGTATTTGTGCAGAATGACCGGCTCCTTTCGGACCTCCTGGGTCTGCGGCTCCAAGGACTGGAGCCCTATTGCATCTTGGGAGTCAGGGGTTAGCCCCGATGCATGGAGGGACGCGTAGTCCTTTCCCTCCCCCGCCTTTCCAACTCACCCTCCTCGGAGGCCGCCTTCGCTTCATCTTTCCCAGCAAGCCCCGCGCTAGCGCGGGCTATTGATTGGCTGCGGCGCGAGCAGGAGGCTCTGCCGGCAGCAGTTATCCAGGGTTTCCGGTGCGAGGCCAGAGCGGGCGAAGCCGTCGGGGTGTCGGTGGTGGGGGTGCGTACGGCGGCGGCTAGGGGGAACAACGCGAGCAGAGGGTCTGTGGTCTCAGATGGTTTTGGCCGGTGCGGGGAATCGCGCGGGTTCAATGTGAGGGCTCGGGCCTGGCGGGGAGGGGGAGGCGGGGGAGGCCGGGTTGTGGCCTGTGCGCATGCGCGCGCGCGGGCGCGCGCGGCTCTTGGGCGCGCGGGGCGTGGGTGGCTGCGCGCGCGCGCGCGACGGGGGTACGCCCACGTGGGGCCAGAGAGGCGGGGAGGAACCGGGAATCCAGCGTCCCGCCACGTCAGTCCCGGGCCTTGAGGCTGTTCCGCGTGCGGCCTGTGGTGCGGGGCCAGTGTTGTGCTGGGAAGTGACTTCTGGAAAAAGGAGGCCTGGCTGGGCACACCGGACAGACCAGAGACTGGGAGAACCGCTGACTCCCTCCGGTGAAGGCCTGCCAGTTTGTTTCAAGCTTCGCGCGCCCCCTGATATTGAGATTTCTGATCCAAGTCTGGAAAATAGCAATGTGTTTGTTTCTATAGGATCTGTTCCTAACCTGACATTGCAAACTACAATGAAGAACCAAGACAAAAAGAATGGGCCTGTCAAGCAATCAGGCAACACTTCCAACCCCAAAAACACTCCGGGGCAACCGGAAGCAGGACCTGAGGGAGCCCAGGGGCGGCCCAGCCAGTCGACTCCTGCGACAGAAGCTGAAGGTTCCACCAGCCAGGCTGCAGGGAAGGCAGAGGGTGTGTGCCAGCTCTGCTTTTCCAATGCGCAGGGGGAGGAGTTTGGCGCGCCGGTCTAGCTTCTGGAATTAGAGGCCCGGGCCACTGTTTACCCAGCAGAGAGGAAATGTGGAGAGGAGGCCAGTGCTGAGTCTGTGCAGCCCCCACCAGGCGCTGGGGAGTGGATACAGCCTCCCATTCAAAGCACAGGGGCAGACCTCCAGACAAGGCTCTGACAGGATTAAGTCAGGTTGAGGTTGGCAGTCAGATGAGACTCCCAGCCAGCAAATCCAGGTTAGAAACACCTCATTTGCAAGTGGGTAACTGATGTTTATACTTGAGGCATTTCTGGTGCTTTTTTTTTCCCTCTCCCAGAGAAGGAAGGATTTATTACTTGAAGAAACTAAAGAGAAAACTTGATTTCCCAAAGCACTATCTCCTCCGGAACTGTTTTTTTTTTTTTTTAGACAGCATCCAGTGGCTTGCAGGATCTTAGTTCCTACCAGGGATGGAACCTCCCCTCACCCCGTGAAGCCCAGAGTCCTAACCACTGGACTGCCAGGGAATTCCCTGGAACTTTTTTAATATCAAGAGGCAACATTGGCAGGGTGGAGAAGGGAATGGACTAGAGTTTAGATGTAGAGTTCCTGCTACATGATGCCACCCCTGTGTGTTGGATGGTCTGCTTACTTGATTTCTTTTATGCTCAAAACAAGCGTGGTTGGACAGTAGTGAGAAATAGTTGGCTTATAGGGAAGTAAACTAAGGCTTAGAGAATTTAGGCAACATTTACCCAAACCAGTATGTTTGGGCCTGAAAAATCCTAACCATCTTATTTCCCTCTCTGCCCTTCATCCTCTCCTGTAGGAGCACAAGCCAAGAGTGCTCAGTCTGGAGCCCTCTGTGATGTCTCTGAGGAGTTGAGCCGCCAGCTGGAAGACATCCTCAGTACATACTGTGTGGACAACAGTCAGGGGGGCCCAGGTGAGGATGTGGCACAGGGTGAGCCTGCTGAACCCGAAGATGCAGAGAAGTCCCGGACCTATGCCTCAAGGAATGGGGAGCCTGAGCCAGAGACTCCAGTAGTCAATGGTGAGAAGGAGATCTCCAAGGGGGAGCCGGGCCCGGACGAGATCCGGACCAGTGATGAGGTCGTAGACCGAGACCACCGAAGGCCACAGGAGAAGAAGAAAGCCAAGGGTCTGGGTGAGCAGAGAACAGCTACTTGTGAGGGGAGGGAGTTTGGACCTGACATACCTGGGCCAGCCTGCTCTGCGAGGATTCAGAAGAAACCCGACTTCCAGAGCTGCCAAACCACATAGTCTAATCAAAGCCACGACAGTGGGGCCATCACGTAGAGGTGTGCGGTTGTTCATTGCATTAGGGGAACAAGTGTAAACCAAAGTCCAGTATACTCTTTGAGAAGATGGGAAGCAGGAGTTATCAGTAGGCATCCTGTGCCATCATCATTTCTAACTTGCTGTGTGACCTTAGGCAAGACGGTTCTCCTCTCTGTTCCTTAGTTTTCACTTCTCTACACAATAAGAGAATTGGACTAGACCAGAGTTGAAAACTCAAATAAGTTAAGCTTAGCCAGAGGGCCCCAGGAGACCAAGAGGATGCCTCCTTTATCCAAAGGCTTGACTGCCACCTGGTCCCAGTGAGTTGATAGTATGTTAGAACTGTAGCTGGCTGCTTTTTTTAGCCACAAATATAGAGTTATGTGAAATCTCTAGATTTGTAACAGTTGGCAACTAATAGGATAGGAGCCAAACAAAACCCATCTGTGGGTTGGATTTGGCCTGTGTGCCAACGATTTGCATTCTCTGCATTGGTCTCTCAGAGCCTCCGGGGGTTGACACTTCAGGAACCTGGCACAGTGCTATGCATGGCCCCCTCTGACTCAGGCACAGGCAGTGGAGGAGTCACTTGGGTGGGGATGGAGAGTGAGTGGGTTAAAGAAGCAAGGTGATATTATACCCACATCTTATGGGGTCACTACTCCCCACCCCCTCCTTGTTATCCTAATTTAAAGAAGCGTTTAGGTTTTTTTTTTTTTAATTTTATGATCAGATATTGAAAGGTATATTTATTTATTGGCAGGGGTATAGTCATTTTAAAGTACACTGTTGGCTGCCTCTGTTGACTGGAGTGCAGTGTTCTTGAGGAGACCTATTCCTTTTGTGTCCTTCCTTTTTCAGAAGGGCTTTCTTTGCATTGAAAGTGAAAGTCGCTCAGTCGTGTCCGACTCTTCACAACCCCATGGACTATACAGTCCATGGACTTCTCCAGGCCAGAATACTGGAGTGGGTAGCCTTTTCCTTCTCCGGGGGATCTTCCCAACCCAGGGATCAAACCCAGGTCTCCTGCATTGCAGGCGGATTCTTTACCGCTGAACCACCAAGGAAGCCCTACTTTGCATTGAAACAGCACTGAATTCACAGGTGGGATACCTTTTTTTCACCTGTAGGTAGAGCAGGCAGTTTTCTTTCTCCCACTCCTGGTGCTCATCTCTGAGATTTCATAGAGACTCATTCTTTTTTTTTTTTTTCCTTTTTTTTAAAGATCTTTGTGTAATGGGTGGATTGATTCATTGATTGTTTTGGCTGCACTGCGTGGCTTGCGGGATCTTAGTTCCCTGACCAGGGACTGAATCTGCACCCTTGGTAGTAAACACGTGGAGCCCTAACCACTGGACTGTCAGGGAACTCCCTCAGTCCTTCACTGAATAAGTATTTGTTGAGTGTGTCCTCTGTGGTGGGCACTCAGGATGGTACTGGGGCTATACTGGTGGGCAGAACTGAATGGGTCCCAGTGCTCCTGAGGCACACAGAAGAGCAGGGAAGGTAGCCAGGTCAGCAAACGGAAATGTAACGTCTGATAGGCGAGAATAGTGGGCCCAGACCCAAAGGGGGCCTCCAGAAAAGGAGGTACATGCCTTTGCTCCCTGTGCTTTGCAGGAAAGGAGATCACATTACTAATGCAGACGCTGAACACGCTGAGTACCCCTGAGGAGAAGCTCGCAGCTCTGTGCAAGAAGTATGCTGAACTGGTCAGTGCTCCCCCTTCATACACCCTCCCTGCCCTGGGAGGTTGGCACATTTTTAACTACCCCAAGTTGCATTATATTTCTTCCTATGGTACTGAATAAGCTTGTAGGAGGGGGGCTGAGCTGAACTGGGAAAGGACTGGGTCTAAGAAGGAGATGAAGGTGTGAGGCCAGGAAGCAGAAGGATTATCTGTCAGTAATGAAAAGGCCAACATGATACTCAGAATCATATTGAGGAGAGAAATGGGGAGTCCAGGTCTGTTGCTGTATATAAGGAAGAGGGTAGCAGGTGGGCTGGTCTGTGGACACAGGTGTCCTGAGAGTTGGGCAAATGTCGTGGTTGGAGAGTCTTACGAGCTTTGCATCTGGAGTCACAGCTTGGAGAGAAACTGGCATTTGCTGACTGTGAGCCTCTGCTTGTCAGTCCTCAGCGTCCATTTCTGTATCCTTGACATGGGGCCCTTGGGGTTACTGGGGGCAGTGTGTGACACACCATCATAGTGTCTAACCTGAGCTGCAGTGGCTGGAGTTGGGTCAACTCTGGAGACCCTGAGTCCCCACAGGGCTCTTCCTCTGTCCCTGTCCCCAGCTGGAAGAACACCGAAACTCCCAGAAGCAGATGAAGCTCTTGCAGAAGAAGCAGAGCCAGCTGGTGCAGGAGAAGGACCACCTGCGCGGCGAGCACAGCAAGGCCGTCCTGGCCCGCAGCAAGCTCGAGAGCCTCTGCCGCGAGCTGCAGCGCCATAACCGCTCCCTCAAGGTGGGATGTCCACTTTTCCTGACCTCACTCGTCTTCAGTAGCTTTCCCCCTAAAAGTAGCACGTGCTTTGGGTTAGAAAGAGATTTCCTCAGTGACGCTGTGCCTTAGAGCTGCTTTACCACTTGACGTGCACTTGTATTAGGTGAGGTAAAGATTAAGGTGCTGAGGGAATCTGGACGAGGGGCTTCAGGTTTCTCCATTCCATAGAGCCCTGGGGAGCAGCTCTTCTCCTGGAGGGCTGTCAGTCAGGCCTTTGTCCTTGCTGTGCTTCACCTAGGATGGGGTCAGTCTGATTAAGGCTTGGTCAGTACTGTGACCTCCAGATCGTTAAATATACCCTTTGTGTTTCTTTAAAACTTTGCATCAGTAAGCATGTTTTGCAACTTGTTTTGCTCAGTTTTACTGTATGTTTTAAAATGTTATAAATTTAATATAGATGTGATGGAGAGTAAAAGGTGACAAAAGTCTAATAAATCAAAGGTAATTATTGCCCACCATCCTCAACCCCAGCCCCAGTAGAAACTAATGGGAAACAAACCTACTTATATGTAGATTTAAGCATAGCCTTATAAGTTTCCTTAGTATAAAATGTAATATAGTTTTGTTTTTTAGTGAAATTATTGTACATGTATTATTTCATAGCCTATTCCGTTTTCTCAGTGCCTCATCTTTCCCTAACGTTTATATAAGCCTGTCCCATTCTTTTTAACGGTGGCATTATATGGATACACTGCATTTAGTCAGTACCCTAGTTAGTGTGTTCTTTGTTGTTTCCAGTTTTTCTCTTACAGAGCTACAGTGAAAATTCTTTTTATATATATCCCTGGCTAATTATATAGGATTTATCCATAGGCTGAATCTCAGAAGTGAAATGTCTAGGTCAAAGAGTATCAAATTTTAATTTTAGTAGATTTTGCCTTCCCACCAACAGTGTCCAAGTGCCTAATTCTGCACAACCCTACCAACCCTGGGTGTTATTGAATTTTAACTACTTGGTCAGGGTGAAGGGGTCACAGATAAAAGCACATTTAACTGAGACTAATAGATCCTCCAAACTTACTCTGAGACCAGGAAAAGTAGGCTTCAGGAGATCCAGATTTCTTTAGAAAGGCACTTACCTGTAAACCTACATTTTTCTAGGGAGTCTCTGGCTTGATGTCACCTGTTTACAGAGGGGTCCATTAGTAGCCCCCATTGCTTGACATCTCTTTAGAGCCTGGCTGCTTCTCACTGGGAGAGCAGGGAGGGCTACTGGGAAAGAGCATCCGTGGACTGGTGGGAGAGCCCTGTGAGGCTGGGAATGGTGGATGATGGAGCTGGGGGTGACTTCTCTGCCCAGGAAGAAGGTGTGCAGCGGGCCCGGGAGGAGGAGGAGAAACGCAAGGAAGTGACCTCACACTTCCAGGTGACGCTGAACGACATCCAGCTGCAGATGGAACAGCACAATGAGCGCAATTCCAAGCTACGCCAGGAGAACGTGGAGCTGGCTGAAAGGCTCAAGAAGCTGATTGAGCAGTATGAGCTGCGAGAGGAGGTGAGGGGTTGCCGGGGGATGGAGGAGTCTGGGCGGGTGCCAGCACCAGGCAGCACTTGCCAGGCTTCATCCCTTCGCCCATTCTCCCTTCTTAGCCTGGGAGGGATCTAGAGGAGGAACTGAGGTGATGAGAGGAATGTTGCTTGTGACCACACAGCTGGATCCACAGTGCCCTGTCCTGAACTGTAGGGCCAGGGGTCTTTGGAATGAAACTGTCCACGTTCTGGACTGGAGCTATATTCATGGGTCATGTATTTTGTCGCATCCCTGCAAGGATTTGTGGCAGCACCCCAAACTGGACACGTTAATGCTTATGTAGTTAAACTTGTGAGTATTCTCACCTAGGTTTATAATTAGCCCTACAGTGATATGGGTCAAGTTTTTCTGCCTACTTAAGGCAGTTTCAGTTTTCAGAGTATTTTAGAATTTGGAATCACAGGGTAGGAGCTGGAACTGTGTTCAGTCATCGACTCTGGGGGCTGTGCCCTCCAGTTACTTGCTGCTTTGCTGCCCCGGCCACCTGAAAGGGCAGGGCGTCACTCCCTTGACTGGTGTTGACTGCTTTCCCAGGCACTCGAATCCCTCTCTTTGGGTCCCTGCACACTGTCTCTTGGCCCTTGTGGGCCAAGTGAAGGGCCCTCTTCCTCTTCCCTCTCCTTTCCCCCTGGTACTCCCATTTACTAGGGAGTTGGGCTACAAAAGTGCGGGTTCTCAGTCCAGTGGAGTAATGAGGCTGAAGGTTTGAGTGTATCTGTTACTTGGCTTCCTGGGAGGTGATCTCATCCCGTGCTCATGCCAGACTGACTCAGTGGGAAAGAAACAAGGTGAGGTTGGGAAGTAGACCTTCCAGGGACTTGGGGCCCACAACCTGTGGGACACATGGGAGCCCAGCATGTCATACTGGAGTGGGAGACTGGGCAGCACCCTGGTCTCTGCATGTGGAGCTATTAGGCCTCCCCAAGAAAAGCTCCTAACAGATGGAAACCACACACCCACCCCTGACAATGCTTTCCTGCAGCACATTGACAAAGTCTTCAAACACAAGGACCTGCAGCAGCAGCTGGTGGACGCCAAGCTCCAGCAGGCCCAGGAGATGCTGAAGGAGGCAGAGGAGAGGCACCAGCGGGAGAAGGATTTTGTGAGGCTCAGGCCCCAGGGGTGGGGGTTCTGGGAGGAGGCGGGTCGGGTTCTGGCTCAGCTCACAGTTAGGTGTGCCCGGGAGAGGTTGTTGTCTGCTTAGGCCAGAAACCCATCTGAGAGCAGGAAGCCTCGGGGGTCGTGGTGCGTATGGCTAAAACAGTCCAGATGCAGCCTCTAGGGGCTTCTGATGGGATCTGGGGTCCTGTCTCGGAAATAGCTTCTCAAAGAGGCCGTGGAGTCCCAGAGGATGTGCGAGCTGATGAAGCAGCAGGAGACCCACCTGAAACAGCAGGTGAGACTGTGTAGCCTCCCCCTGTGCCTCCATGGTTCCCAGGCTGAGCCCCGTCTGGGGGGAGGGAAGTGGGACCCTCATTCTAGGCCCACCTTGACTCCTGTGTGACCCTGCCAAGCCTTTGTTCTCTCTGGACCTGGCTGGCACCTATGTGGTGGTGATCAGGTGGGAAGGCAAGCTAGAAGGACTTGTTCCTGGTCCAGAGTGTTGTATGCCTTTTGAGGAGGCGGAGACAAGACAGGTGATTTTAATCACGTAAATTAGACTTCATTCTGGAAGAAGAGTTTGAAAAGGAACATTACAGGAAATATATAAATCACCCCCTGTCCTACTTTTTAGGCTTCACATTTTAGATTCTATCCTTCCAAATAGATGGGGGGTTTTTTTGTTTGTTTTAAGGAAAACCGGTATCTCCACAGAATTGTTGGGTCAGGGGGCTAAGGGTGGGTCTGAGTGTGTTGACCAGAAGTGCCCTCCAGAAAAGCCCAATCTTACTTGTGGGCTTCTTTCTCACCCAGCTTGCCCTGTACACTGAGAAGTTTGAGGAGTTCCAGAACACTCTTTCCAAAAGCAGTGAGGTGTTCACCACATTCAAACAGGAGATGGAAAAGGTAACTGTGGTCCAGATTGGGGGTGGCTATGGGGGTGCAAGCAGCTTCATTCTGAATTGAACACTGGGCCTGCCTTCAGGAAGCCCCCATCCCTGGAGTGCTTCATGTGGCAGTGTTTACAGTAATATGTGATTGATACCATAGAGGGGTAAGAGTGGGCCGTATTTACCTGGATCCACCCTGGGGTGGCTCAGAAAGCACTGATCTCGCCCCCTTGGGACGGTTTCCCACCTTGGTGACACAGATGCACAAATCACCTGACCTCCTGATCATTTCCTTCTATGTGTCACATAACCCAGATGACCAAGAAGATCAAGAAGCTGGAAAAAGAAACCACCATGTACCGGTCCCGGTGGGAGAGCAGCAACAAGGCCCTGCTTGAGATGGCTGAGGAGGTGGGCTGAGTACGGTGTGCAGCCGGGCTGGGGGTGTGTGAAATTCTTGGCCCTTTGCTGTACTTTCTACCAAGAAGGATGCAGTGAGCCCCGAGTGGAGCTGGGATTCGTGCACATGTCTGTCCAAGTCCAGAGGCACCAGCCGACTCCTCAAGGGAGGTAGTGAGCTTAGTGATGGGTCTGTAGTGGAAGCAAAGAGAGGAAATGGAAGAAAGGGGGAAACAGCAGAGAAAGCAAGGGGTGCCGACGTGTGTGCAGCTGGCATGCAGAGCCGTGCAGATTATTTGATTTTGTGGCTTGAAGGGAAGGAGGAGAAAGTAATTGATGGCGAGGCTGCTGTGTGCCAGACCCTGCTGTGTGTATGGATGCCCCAGCTCATTGAGCTTTCTCAAGATCTGTGAGGTGATGTTAGTAGTCTGACTGATAAGGCTAACTGATAAGGCAACAGACTCAAAAGCCAAGCACTTGCTAAGGCCATCTGGTGAATAAACAGAGGAATCCATCACCTCCAAGCCATGCCCCTGCTCTATACCACACCTGTCTCCAGCTGGCAGCCATGTCTCAGCATAAACCAGAACTGTTTACTCGAAAGAGGCCAGCTTTTGACTCTGGCCAGTGCCCGGTGTTGTTAAAATGTGAATGGTGAATGTTTTCCACCAAGTGGCGGTGGGTGGGCGGTTGATGACATGGAACTGAAGGCCCCATTTCTCTCCCTAGAAAACACTCCGGGACAAAGAGCTGGAGGGCCTGCAGGTGAAAATCCAGCGGCTGGAGAAGCTGTGCCGAGCGCTGCAGTCAGAGCGCAATGACCTGAACAAGAGGGTGCAGGACCTGAGTGCTGGAGGCCAGGCTCCCCTCACTGACAGTGGCCCTGAGCGAAGGGCAGAGGCTGCCAACGCCTCTAAGGAACAGGGTGGCGAGGGACCCAGGGTTCAAACACCAAGCTCCCCAAGGGCCACAGAAGCTCCTTGCTGCCCCGGAGCACTGAGCACAGACCCTTCAGGCCAAACGGGGCCCCAGGAACCCACCTCCGTCACCGCCTAGGGTGCCCATGCCAGGGGGCGCTCTGGGAAGGGAGCGAGCCTCTCAGCCAGGCCCAGCCTGTGCGAGGCTCCCGCCGCTGAGGCCCAGGGTGCTCTGACCTGGCTGACATCTGACTCTGCAGTTTTGGATTTTATGGGTCAGTCCTGCATACATACGGCATATGTGCAAGGCCTCATACATTTATATATCTGTAAGTGTAAAACAGGCTTGCATCACAGGTGGGGGTGTGTACACATCAAGTCAGTGCCTCTTCTGTGAGCTGAAGCGTCTTAAAGGGGAGCTGCCGTCACAGGAAGCTGGCAGGACAAGTGTCTTGAGCTTTCCCCTGCCTGATGTGAGGCTCACCCCTCCCTCCCTGCCCTTCAGAGCTCATGACGGGTGACACACCCAGGCCATGACTATGTTTCTCCTGTTAGCGGGACTTGGGCAGCTCCAGCTCTCCCAGCTCCCCTGGAAGCTCCTTTGCTTCCCTGGAAAAGGGGTCTCCAGGCAGAGCGTTGACAGAGCACTTGGAGCTGGTGATCAAACTGCTTCCCTGCCTAGGACAAGGGACCTGGAGCATGCTCTGTGCAGGGTGATGTGCTGGTAGGGAGCCCCTCAGGTGCCCTTCCCCTGCGTGCTGGTGGTGCCAGGACCAGGCCAATGATGCTTCGCAGTAGCCTTATCATTCACAGGTGCCTCTCTAGCCTGCACAAATGATGGACAAGAGATCACCCAAAGGATTCTTTCTGAAGGTTTGGGGTTTTGCTTCCTTTATGTTTGTTTTGCACATGGCAGTGTTTATAATGAGGATCTTCTGAGGAGGAAGGGGTGCCTAGCGGTGGTGCCTGGGCTCCTGGCCTCTAGCACCCCACCCGCCTCAGCACCCTGCCTGGCACCTTGGCCACACTGGTGCTTAGGTTTCCTGCTTGATGAAGTCAGATTATTTATAGTGAGAGAAAGGCAAGGGTCCCCATGGCTTTGCCACAAGCTTACTGGTGGCTTCAGTCCTGGGTGGCCACTGCTGATGCCATCACCGCTGTCTCCACGCGGCAGATGCTGGGCCCCGGGTCCAGCCGTCCCCTTGGCTTGACGAGTCTGCTTCATATATCCATGCCCACAATGTGCATTCTTTTTTGAGATTTGCCCTGATTTTGTTACCCACGTAATAAGAGCTGAGATATGCCCTCCTTGACATCCTGCTTGTTCCTGTGTGAGAACCCCCAGGTCTTGTCCAACAGCTAATGGATAAGAATGAGACTTGGCCATTGGCTGATCCCCAGAAGTCCGCAGAATGGCTACAGATAGTTGTGTCTGTTTCTTCTCTACCCTGACTCCCACCCCTCACACATGCTACGCTGTACTCTGAAACACCTACTGTTTGCAAACTTGCCAGCGCATTAGCCAGTCTTTGTACAAAACTTCTGGGACAGCAGAATGTATGAGTCTTGCATCAGGAAGCAGGGGTACGCTGGGTTTGGGGTACCATAACCCCATTTCCAGCTGGGCCTCAGCTTCATTGTAGCTGGAAGCCATAGACCAAGATGGATTGAGTGGATGAGTTTTTGCTTCTTGCTGTATTTCTTCGAAGTTAGTTCATTGTCTTATAGCTCCCTTCATCTCACAAACAGCCCGCTCTTAACAGCTCTTAAATCCCTCAGGTGATAAGGTTCATAAAGAGTGTGAAGTACTCCTGAATTATGTTAGGACTTAAACCAGAGATGGCAAATGAATGACACACCATTTCCCCTCTTCATCCATGGGTGGTACCACTAATCTGAGTATTTCCTGTTACATTCCTGGTATACCCTCATTTCTCAAGATTCCCCCAGCAGCTAGTGTGAGTGTTGAGACCTGTTTGCCATCTTTGGCTGAGATCCTGCTCTGCTGAGGAACAGAAGAGCTGCCAACAGGGTTTGCTGGGCTAAGGAAGCACAGGAAGAGGCAGAAGTTTCTGCCTGCCCCTTTCAAAGAGCAGGGAGGCCAGCAGTGGCCCACAGGATCACCTGCCCCACTTCAGCTACCTCTTAAAGCCTATAGTGTTGGCAGGGAGGGGACTGCCAGAGCCCAGTATGGTGTGGCAAGTTACAGTCTTCAGAAGCCAAGAATAGCTGCTTGGTGAGCAAGGTGGCCCCAGCTGTGCAGGGTAGAAGCTCTGCTCTCAGCTCAGCCGTCTGTCTGTAGCCATCCAGGCCAGGCTGTAGGTGGGGTCCCATTCTTCTCTCCGTTGACCAAATCTTTTCAATCACTACAGCTGCTCTGCTTGCTCTGCTTTCCAAAGTCAGCCCAGGTTCCTGGGTGCTGCCCACACCAGCCAGGGTCCTGGGCCAGATGCAGAGGTGGCCTATCCATGAATGAAGGCCAGTTCCTTCCTCACTGGGGCAGGTCTCATGCCCGTGACCTCAGTTTTTGGACCAAGAGCTGTGCTGGTTTCTTAGGTTGCTAGCTTTTCCTCTAGGGGACCACCGCGGGTGAGGCTCTGCTGACAGTAACTTGTGTTCAGGGTCTTGTCCAGCTGAGAGCTTCGTGTCCACCAGATTCTGAGAGGTGGCAGCAGCACTTTTTAAAAGGTTTGTTTTCCGTGAGGTTTTTGGACCATGGGCTGCGCTCAGGCACTTTCTATGAGAGAATGTTATGTCTGTAAAGGATGGTTATTTCCCCACCCCTGCCCCCACCCTGGTGTCTGCGGCAGGGGGGCCCAAGCCTGCTGAGGTGGTTCTCCTGCTGCTGCTCCAGCCCTCCCACCTTGCACAGCACAGAGGAGGTCACCCTAGGGACAGCCAGGCACCTGCCTGGGGGAGGGGTGCTGCCTTCTGTCCCTATAACTGCTTCCCTTATGGCCCAACCTGGCCGTCCAGATTTGTTTGAAGCTGTGCTGACAGCTTTTTTGTCTCCTTTTGGTATTCACAACAGCCAGGGACTTGATGTATTTTAAAACCACATTAAATAAAGAGTCTGCTGCCTTAGTTTTTCTCTTCCAACCTTCGTGGTCCTTTGCTACTTCTGGATCCATCCGGCCATCACTGATGTGTCCAGATCTGTGACATCTCTGGTTCGGCCCTGGTATCGTGCACCTTCCAGGGTGCCCTCCTGCCTTCCAGCAGTCACCGCAGGCTTAGGACACTAGCAGATTCTCTTCAGCTGCCTGAGCAGGGCCCTTGGCAAAGTTGGCATGATGCTCATCAGATATATATGATTTTTTCCCATCAAAACTTGTCCCTGGCCTCTGAGAGTTCATGGGCTAGTGAGGAGGAAAGGTGCTTTTAGATACAGAAAAGATGGTTGTGCTGTGGGAGCAGAGAAGAGGTCCTGTTCCCTTCACCAAGGGGATAGAGTTGGATCCCAGAAGAGCCTTAGGACCCAAAAGGCAAGTGGAAGTTCAACATTTAGTGAGGAAGTGGTTGATTTGGCAAAGCGGGTGCACTGGAGGGTAGTGGGATGAAATGAGACTAGCCAAACCACCATGAGCCCCTGTGCCAGGCTAAGGAATCTGGGCTAGGTCTAGAGAGAAGGAACCACTGAAGTTTAAATACGAATCAGTCAAGTCTATGAGGAAGGCACAAAGAGGGGAGACTAGAGAGTTTGGCATAGGCCAACTAGTGGGGCCCAAACTAGGGGAGTGGATGCTGCCGCCATCGCCACTGGGCCTATCCACCGTGGGTTGTAGCTCTGGCACTGGCCCACCCAAGAGAATACACAGGAACCTCCAGGTCCCTTTGATTTCATGCTTTCCATTCCAAGACCAGAAGCTGCACTTAATGCTTATGAATGGGTGTGTTTCTTACTCCTGTTCACCCACCCGAGTTGAGGTGTAAAAGTTGAGACTCCTGTAAGGGAGACAACCTACTGGTACCTCACCCGGCATCCTGTTCACCTGGGCTGGTCTGGCCCAAAGGATTACATATGAATAACTGCCACATGGCAGAGACAAGTGTCCTTCCCTCCAGGCTTCCGCAGGCCTACGTGTCCACAGTGATTGTTGAAGTCTTAATGTCTTCCCTTGTGGAGCAGTCTAGATGTTAGAAGCACCTGGGAAAGAGCCCCAATGAGGTGCCTTTGGAAAGGGTGCCCACCCCTCTGGAACTCGGTGAGGCCCAGGCCCAAGAAAGATGCTCCTGCTCAGTGGGGGGTGGGGGGAGGGGTAGGTAGGTGCGGTGGTGGTGTGCTGGCCCTGGGGCAGTATCTGAGACTGCAGGGCAGCCTCCTGTTGCATCAGATGCTTCTCAGGAGACCTGAGCTGGGAGCCTCCGACTGGCCTTTCAATAGCTGCCTCATTGATCTGGCCTCCTGGGGCAGCACCAGCAGCGCTGGCTCAGCCTTCATCAGATACTCAGGTTTCCCTCCTGGGGACTGGTGTCAAGTGCTGGGTTTGCTCTGACCTGATGCTCCCCACACGTGTCCCCTAGGCCTGGGGGTGGGGAGAGGGTAGGCTTGGTCTTGTCATTTCGTGAACGGCTGAACACACCCCCATCGCCTGCCAGAATGGGTGCTCTGGAGGGAGTGGTATTACCCTCAAAAGAATATTGTTGACTTTTAGTAAAACGGGACAATGACTACCTTCCTTCAGGATTGTTAAAAGGATACATAAAATGCATAATAGGGGGCCTGGACTCATTTGAAAGATGGTTGTCTTCTCTTGCAGTTTCTTTCTGCTGCTGCTTTGTGTTTAATATTTGTCGTTGTTCAGTTACTCAGTTGTGTCCAACCCTTTTTGACCCCATGGACTGCAGCACGCCAGGCAACCCTGTCCTTCACCAGCTCCCAGAGCTTGCTCAAACTCCTGTCCATTGAGTCGGTGATGCCATCCAACCATCTCATCCTCTGTCGTCCCCTTCTTCTACTTTCAATCTTTCCTAACATCAGGATCTTTTCCAATGAGTCAGTTCCTCCCCATCAGGTGGCCAAAGTATTGGAGCTTCAGGTTCAGTACTTCCAATGAATGCTCAGGATTGATTTCCTTTAGGATTGACAGGTTTCTCCTTGCAGTCCAGTTCAATTCAGTTGCTCAGTCGTGTCCGACTCTTTGCGACCCCATGAATTGCAGCACGCCAGGCCTCCCTGTCCATCACCAACTCCCGGAGTTCACTCAAACTCATGTCCTTTGAGTCAGTGATGCCATCCAGCCATCTCATCCTCTGTCGTCCCCTTCTCCTCATGCCCCCAATCCCTCTCAGCATCAAGGTCTTTTCCAATGAGTCAACTCTTCGCATGAGGTGGCCAAAGTATTGGAGTTTCAGCTTCAGCATCATTCCTCCCAATGAACACCCAGGACTGATCTCCTTTAGGATGGACTGGTTGGATCTCCTTGC
This sequence comes from Oryx dammah, assembly GCF_014754425.2. Lineage (NCBI taxonomy): Eukaryota > Metazoa > Chordata > Mammalia > Artiodactyla > Bovidae > Oryx > Oryx dammah. The sequence continues at coordinate 14,454,455 of NW_024070211.1, forward strand.
AGTCCAAGGGACTCTCAAAAATCTTCTGTAACACATTCAAAAGCATCAGTTCTTCAATGCTCAGCCTTCTTTATAGTTCAACTCTCACATCCACACATGACTATTGGAAAAACCATAGCTTTGATTAGACCTTTGTCAGCAAAGCACTATCTCTGCTTTTTAATATGCCTTCTAGATTTGTCATAGCTTTTCTTCCAAGGAGCAAGTGTCTTTCAATTTCATGGCTGAAGTCACCATCTGCAGTGATTTTGGAGCCCAAGAAAATAAAGCCTGTCGCTGTTTCCATTTCCATTGTTTCCCCATCTATTTGCCATGAAGTGATGGGACTAGATGCAGTGATCTTCATTTTTTGGATGTTGAGTCTTAAACCAATTTTTTCACTCTCACTTTTTCACCTTCATCAAGAGGCTCTTTAGTTCCTCTTTGCTTTCTGCCATTAGGGTGATGTCTGCATATCTGATGTTATTGATATTTCTCCCCCGGCAATCTTGATTCCAGCTTGTGCTTCATCCAGCCCGGCATTTTGCGTGATGTACTCTGCATGTAAGTTAAATAAGCAGGGTGACAATATACAGTCTTGACATACTCCTTTCCCAATGTGGAACCAGTCTGTTGTTCCATGTCCGGTTCTAACTGTTGCTTCTTGTCTTGATCTGAATACAGGTTTCTAAGGAAGCAGGTCAGGTGGTCTGATATTCCCATCTCTTTAAGAATTTTCCAGTTTGTTGTGATCCACACAGTCAAAGGCTTTGGCGTAGTCAATGAAGCACAAGTAGATGTTTTTCTGAAACTCTCTTGCTTTTTCTAGGATCCAGTGGTTGTTGGCAATTTGATCTCTGGTTCTCTTGCTTTTTCTAGGATCCAATGGTTGTTGGCAATTTGATCTCTGGTTCCTCTGCCTTTTTGTAAATCCAGCTTGAACATCTGAAAGCTCTCCGTTCACAAACTGTTGAAACCTAGCTTGGATAATTTTGAGCATTACTTTGGTAGCGTGTGAGATGAGTTCAATTGCGCAGTAGTTTGAACATTCTTTGGCATTGCCTTTCTTTGGGATTGGAATGAAAACTGACCTTTTCCAGTCCTGTATCTCCCAGCTCCCCACCTTTCTCTCCTCCACTTCTGACAAAGCTTCCACCATTTTGCAAGGGACTATAGCTTCTCTCTTAAACTGATAGGCACTGAAAGGGTTTTTTGGATTGTCCTCACATAACCAATATCAGCACCTTAATTCAAATGGAGACGTGAAGTCGAGTGAAAGAGACAACTCAATAAATGGTGGAGATGCTCCTCCCATCTTACTCCCTCCACTCTATAAAAGGTCAGTTTCTCTTTAAATGCAAATTACCTACTGCGAGCACAGCTTCCACCCATTCGTTTCCCTAGTTGGAGAGAGCTGAGGGCGGAGGGGACCGGCACGGAAGCATCACTCCAGACCCTAAATCTTCAGGTTAGTTTCCCCCTTGGGGGTGGGTACAGAGGCGGAATGACGCTGATCTCTCGCTCCATTTCGGATCCTGGCTCCCTAGCTGAGATCTTTTTGGCACGCGACTTTAGAGACTGATTGTGGAAAATAGATCCCAGGTCGCCACCACGCATTCCTAGGGAGCTGGGGCTCCCGCTGTAATTCTTCTCTTGCGTCTCTAATTGGACTAAGCTGCTGCTGGGTCAGGCATTTGACGCGCTTGTTTCCCCAGCACCACACCCCCTCAGTGCCAGCCGGCTTCGTGCCGATTTAAATGCTTATGCCCCAGGCGCCACCCCAGAGTGCGGAGTAGAGCTTGGTGGTGGAACCTGGGAGTAAGCAGCTTGGGGAAACCTCGTAAAGGGCCTCCAGACCTCAGGCCAAGGGACCTCCGCGGACCTGGAAGCCGAGGGGGCAGGCCGGGAGGGAGGCCGAGCGGTGCGAGCTTCAGCGCCGCCTTTGTTGGAGGTCCAGCCTGCCGGCTGCCCTGCCGTACCACCCGGCCCTCTCTGACTACAGCTGCAGCCAAGAGGGGACTTCCCCACTGGGGAGGGTGAAGCAGCTGGAAGGCTGTCCCAGGGAACTAACGGGAGTCTCCTGGTGTTTACCGTTGGAGGTGGGGTGGAAGAGAAAGGATGCCAAGTGTCTTAAGTGCGGGGACTGAGCCCTGCCAGCTCAACCATTGATGCCCATCCTCTAGGGGTCCGACATGGGGTCTTCCCAGGTGATCCTATGCACGTTTTGATCCCCTTCCATGCTGAGGTTCGTCGGGGTCTGTCCAGGCAGTTGCTGAATAGAACCGGAGTCTAATTAAAACACCCCTAATCCCCAGCTGGGCTCCTGCCAGCTCACTTCCACCCTGACTCTCCCTACATTTCCTCCGCCGGCGCCACACCCTCCAATACAGGGACTGGAAACCCTGGGAGCAGCTGCAGCCTGAGAATAGTGTCTGGTCCAGTCCTTTCAGGCAAGACCTAGGCTTCAGGCTAAGGCTCGCGGGCAGAGGAGACCTGGATTGGGCCGCAGGTCTTTCAAATACACAGCTGTGATCTCAGCAGTAGGTGCTGGCACCTGGCCTTGCCCATACTGGAGTGATGAGGGGACACTTAGAAGGTCCTGGGGCCATCCTTTGCAGTTCTCAGGGATAGGTGGATGGAGGGATGGCTTTGCCCACACCACCTCAGCGGGGCTGCCTCCCTCCCAGGGCCTGAGGCCTAGCCAGCATCCAATGGAGGACAAGAAGAAGAAAAGGAGTCCCAAGCCCTGTTTGCCCCAGCCAGCCCAGCCCCCAGGCACACTACGCAGGGTCCCAGTGCCCACAAGCCACAGTGGCTCCTTGGCCCTGGGACTCCCTCACCTGCCATCCCCCAAACAGCGGACCAAGTTCAAGAGGTAGGTACAGATGGGAAGCAGGGCAAGGAGGGAGGGGCCCTAACTCTGGCCTGAGCCTTGTGGGCAGCAAGGTAAAGAGGGGTTTAGCCTATAATTACTAAGCAGGAATCCATGCCTTCCCTGGGGCTCCCCCTCCCTCCACTGGCCCCTGAGAATTCAGACCCAGTCCCTACTTTCAGGTGTGTTGGGAAAAGACCAGGTGGGTCACAGGGATCACCCAGTGTGATGATGCACCTCAGAGCAGGGAGTGTGCAGACTTCTAGAAGTGAATCAGAGAAGGCTGTTGGGCACACTGGAGACAGAGACTGTTCTAAGTGGGGGGGGGGGGGGGGGGCCTGCCTGGCAGAAGTATGGAAGAAAAATATTGCCTGCAAGGTTCCAGGAATCACAAAGCGGTCTGGTGGTCCCAGAGTGTCATGGGGCAGGAAATGGTGAGGGGATACTCAAGTAAACAATTTGAGTTCGCCTCCTACCCTACCTTGCCTGTCTACCCTATAGTGCATCCACTAAACACACATTCCTCCTCTGATTACTATGTTTCCCTGTGCCTTTGGCACTGCCTGCCTAAGAGGCATGTTTGGACACAGCCAAGTGAGTGTAGCTGAAGCTCAGGGCTGGGACAGGAATAGTAGGAAGTGCAGTTGGAGAGGCATGGAGGCCAAGCTGTGAAGGTCGTTCAGTGTTCTCCTGTGGGCAATGGAAGATTCAAAAAATGGTTTTTACATACAAGAGGGGCAGAAAAATGTTTTTGGAAGTGGTAAAATGGCTCTCATGGCAATAAGGAAGTAACTGTCCCCAAATTCACTGAGGACCAGTAAGGCCAAGTGATCACAGGAGGATTGAGTGAGGGGTCAGACAGGAACCCAAGAGCCCTGCTCCAGGCGTGGTTCTGGCTGTACCACTGGAAGAAAACGACTTCTGACCTCTCATCCTCACCCCTCTTTCTCCACTTGCTTCCCTTAATGCATCCTAGTGCCCCAGACAGGATCAGAAGAACATCCACTTATGTGGACAGGTGGATAGAAAGATGAATTAGTGCATAGACAGATGGCACAAAAGACCTGGGGTACCTGGCTTCCCCCACCCTGTGACCATGGCCACGCCCACTCACCCAGGGTTGGCAAGGAGAAATGCCGCCCCGTGCTGGCAGGAGGTGCAGGCGGCTCTGCAGGCACGCCCCTGCAGCACTCTTTCCTGACCGAGGTGACCGACGTCTATGAAATGGAAGGGGGGCTGCTGAACCTGCTCAACGACTTTCACTCAGGCCGGCTGCAGGCCTTCGGTGAGTCCTGGGGGTGGGGCTGGAGGGCTGGGTCTCTGGGGGGCGAGGCTGGGACGTGGGTCCCAAGCTCGCTCCCAGAACTGACAGGTGCTGTCCAGGGAAGGAATGCTCCTTCGAGCAGTTGGAGCACGTGCGCGAGATGCAGGAGAAGCTGGCCCGGCTGCACTTCAGCCTAGATGTGTGTGGAGAGGAGGAAGAGGAGGAGGAAGAGGAGGACGGGGTGACGGACGGGCTGCCTGAGGAGCAGAAGAAGACAATGGCTGACCGCAACCTGGACCAGCTGCTTAGCAATGTGGGTCAGGGCTGCGGGATTCAGTTCCTGAGGGCACCAGGGGATGGGAGGGTGCATGCTTCCAAGACCATTCCTGGCCCCTAGGTGAAAAACTGGGGGTACATGGAGGCAAAAGCTCTGGGCCTCTCAACGCCCACCAGAAGATGAGCCCCAGAACATCGAGAGTTTGGTCTGGTGCCCTCCTTACAGAAACCCCCTTTCTCTTTCTGTTGACAGCTGGAAGATCTTAGTAATTCTATGTATCCTTTCTAGGGAACTTGACAGTGGGTGTCCTCCACTCCCAGATATAAAATCAGCTTCCACCTCCCCACCACCCTGCAGGAACATTTACAGATAACCAACGTCCTCACCCCTTTCAGAATTAGCCCCAAACTCCCCCTATCCTGGTAGAGGTGCAGAAAGAATTCCCCAAATGTTAGGTGAAAGAATAGTGGTTGCAGGAAATACGTTCTACGTACTTACCAAAATATTTTTAGGCACTTTAGCTTACACCAATCTATGACAAAGCTTGTCTGATGTCTCCCTATTCTTTCAGCACTGAACAATTATTTTTACTGATCAGATTATCTCCCATCTAGTCCTAAGAGAAGTAGTACACACATCTGCATGATCTAAACCATAAGTGAAAGGGGTAAGGCACCTGGCAAGAGGGGCCAGCAAGGGCTGCAAGCCTAGATCACGGACCTCCCCAGAGTCCCTGACCCCCGCCCCTTTGCAACAGTTGGGGAAACTAAGCTTGTGCAGGCTGGGACAATAGGGCTGGAAGGACCTGGGGTCCAGAGCATTACAGTCCTTGACCCGCACAGACAGAAGCTGCACCTGGCCGAGAACGCCGAGCCCGAGGAGCCGTCAGCTGTGTAGGTGTTAAGACCCAGGCCTTGACTGTCCCTTCTCATTTCCTTCAAACTGTGACTTTTTTACGGACTCTAGTGGGTGTTTAGCGGCCCCCCCCAGGTGCTATGGGAGAGGGGGCACTGGATGGAATTAAACCAGAAGGAAAGAAAGCGGTGTGTGTCTTCTCTCATTGCGCCTTTTACTCGGCAGGGGCGCCCGGGCCCAAGCTCTCGCAGGGACGCCCCTGCGCAACACACTTCTGGTTTGGGAGGTCCCGCTCGGGCGGTTAGATTCCCCGGAGCTGCTCGGGGTGTGTGGGAACAGCACCGGCTCGCGCCGGGTCCTGGCTGGAACCCAAAGGAGGCCACGGAGACGGCGGGGCGGGGCCTGAGCCCATCGGCCCGCGGCGCAGGCCGGTGACGCGCTGCGCAGGCGCCGGGCGGGTCAGTTTGCGCCCGGATGGGGCCGGAGCGGTTGGTTCGGAAGGTGACGGCGCTGCAGGTGCGGGGCGGGAGGCTTGCCTGTGATTTCCCCCTACGGGTTCTCGGACTGGGTGGGACCTATGGACCAGATGAGGCTCTCACATCTAGTAACCTGCCCGCGTGCCCACGTCCGAAGCTACCGACCCACCCCCACCGGCCTGAAAAATGTGGGGACCCCACGGATCCTCGGAGAAGGCGATGGCACCCCACTCCAGTACTCTTGCCTGGAAAATCCCATGGACGGAGGAGCCTGGTAGGCTGCAGTCCATGGGGTTGCTAAGAGTCGGACACGACTGAAGCGACTTAGCAGCCGCAGCACGGATCCTCCCGCGTCCCCCCACCTCCACCCCCAACTGCCACCACAAGCTCTTACGCGATCAGGGAAAAGGTGGGAAGGGCCTTCAGTCGAAGAATTGTGCTGGATGCAGCCCAGCACACTCCCTCGAACCCCCAGAGCCCCAACGCACAGCGTCACCTGTCCTTTCCCCGGGGCCTGGTCCCCTCTTGCAGTCACGCCGATGACCTCTCCAGGAGCGTTCCCCAAGATATCCCCATGTTGCAGTGATAAGCGTTTTCTCTCCCCTCGTTCTCCACACCAGGCCTGCATCCGGGGCTTCTTGGTCCGACGCCGGTTCCAGAATCTTCGACGTGAATATGAAGCTATTGTACGAGAGATCGAGGGTGATCTGGGCACGCTTCAGTGGACTGAGGGCTGGATTCCCAGGCCCCGATTTCTCCCAAAGGTACTACACACCCTAGAGGTAAAATGGGCAAGGGCATTCCACATTACTTGCCGACAAGCGTTCCTCAATGGAAAAGGGAGCAGACTCACCTCCTCACACCCCAATCCTTAGTCCTCATCAATTGGTATGCTAAATCAGAATGTCCAGATCCTTGGAGGGTTTAGCCTCGGGGCTCTCACACCTTTGATTTCTCAGAAGGCAAAATCCTGTCAGACCTGGAAAGCCGCTAGAGAGAGGGCACCAAATCCAGAGCAGGAACTATGGAGCCACTTCGCACATAAAGAGACTGAGAAAGAGACCATCCAGGAGGATATGATACTGAAGAAGTCAGGAGAGAGCTTCACAAACGCCAGCAGTCTTCCCTGCAGAGATGCCAGTGCCTGGCTTCAGGATGAGCAGAGCAGGAGGACCAGGAAACCAAGCCAAGAGACCAGAGACGTGTCAAGGATGAAAAACCCAGGTACACCTCTACCTAGGTCAGGGCAAGCCTCTGCCCTCTGGGCCTAAGCGTTCCCATCTGAAAAGTGAAAGGCTTGTGCTAGATAAGCTGCATCCCTTTCTTCCCTCCTTCTGGTTGGGGGCGACTTACGGGTGCGTAGGGGGAAGGTGCCAGGGTCTAAGGACTAGGCCAGCGCCCAGTGCCTGTCCCCTCAAGGCTTTCTCCCTTTGCCCTCCTTCACAGAAGCTGCAGGTCCAGGACTGTCCCACAGCCAGACTGAGCTCCAGGAGCTCCAGAACCACCGCAGCCACTTGGCCATGGAGCTGCTGTGGCTACAACAGGCCATCAATAGCCGTAAGGAGGTAGGCACTAATTTGGAGCCTTCTTTGCACATTTAGAGCCAAGGGTGGTGGTGAGGGAAAAGCCTCTTGCCAGGCCCAAGAAGTCAGGAGAGAGCTTCACAAACGCCAGGACTGTCCCACAGCCTGGTACAGTGTCTCTTCTTTTCTCTAACAGTACCTAGTTCTCAAACAAACACTGAGATCCCCAGAAGTGAACAACCAGAACAGACATGAGCCCAGCTTGTGCCAAGATCATGGGGGACAGAGCTGTGAAAAAGCTGGATCACAACCAGGCCCACCGCTGGAAGACCAGCCCTACAGAGGCAGGACCCCTGGAGAGCCAGGCCATGTGGATGCCTCCTGCTGGAGGCTCAGATCACAACCCCACAAATTCCCAGAAAGACTGGCCACTCCAGATAAAACAACTGCTGAGGTCAAGTACAGGGACCCATCCTACAGATGGCCTGGGCCACAGCTGCCCACACCATCGGAATACCAGGCCACAGGGAAGAGGCTCACCAAAGAGCTGGACTGTGGAGAAGAGATCTCTGGAGAGACCTGCCTGCAGCTGACAACACTTCTAGAGGATGAAAGCCACAAAGAGCTCAAATCTAAGGCCTCCTGTCCTGGAAAGGCCAGGGCACAGTTGCCCACACTCCATGAGGACCCAAACATTGAAGACAGCTCTCCCAGGGGGCCATGCCAGAAACAGCCTGATTTGCAAAGAGCTGTGCCGCGAGAGTTGGGCGTCTCAGAGGACCATATCACCTGGGATGGGTCTCTGGCAGAGCATGGTGGCCTGGATCTCTGGAAGAATAAACCACCCAAGGGCCAGACCCCCAGTGATAAAAGATCCATGGATAGAACCTCCAGTGAATCTAGCCATGAAGGATGGCAAAACCAGAGGACTGTACCTTGTAGGTCAAGGCCACCTGAGAAACTGTCCACAGGGCCAGACCACACAGGAGAGGATCACTGGAGGGGCAGACAGTGGAAAACAGGACCAGCAGGCTAGACCCTGGGGAACCAGGGAGGACCGGGTGCCAAAGGGCAATGCTATGAAAGGGCAGTGGGGGAGACAGGACCTCATCCTAGCTCCCTGGTCCCAGTTGTACCTCCTGCCCCTGCCCCTGGGTATTGGTGGCTAGTGAGGCCAAGAGAAGCTGGAGCACAGAGCTGGCACCAGTAGAGGGAGAAGGTAGGAGGCTACTTTCATCCTCTGCCCGTGGTTCAACCCACATTTGGGGATAGGGAGCAACCTGGGGCAAGTCAAGTTGGAGAATAAAGGTTGAGAATAAATCAAGATGGAGAATAAAGGTTTTCATTAGATTCTGAGCCTGGTTGTATTTATCTTCTGCCCCTGGTCAGGACAAGCTTCCGGGACCTCCTGCTCACTTTCTGCTGACATGGGGCATCCTCTCCAGAGCTGGCCGAGAGCCACAGCCCAGGAGCAGACTAACATCCTTGGGGAACAGCCCCCTAATGCTGTTGGGCTACAGTGGTGGGGAGGCTCTGAGAATCCCTGCCCCGACCCAGTACTGAACAACTGTGTTTCAGTGTGATCTCTGCCACTGCCCCTCTCACTGAGCCCTGGCTCTTCCTTCCTACCTAATGACCAGACCCACCCTACTCCTGTGAGGCCCCACCAAGAGCAGACCAGATGAGACCCTGAATGCAGACAGATGCTCCTATGGAGGCTCTCCCTGCCTTCCTGGGTGAAAAGGCAAGACTCCACCTCTGGCATTGCTCCCAACCCTGTCTTAGTTGCCTGGCAACAGCTCTGCGTCTCTAGCCAGGGACACACAATGGCCGGTGGCAGTCCAGCAGCCAAGAAGGTAGTGGTGTACCGGAACGGGGACCCCTTCTCCCCAGGCCGCCAGCTGGTGGTGACTCAACGCCGCTTCCCCACCCTGGAGACCTTCCTCTGTGAGGTGACATCGGCTGTGCGGGCCCCAGTGGCTGTGCGTGCTCTCTACACCCCTTGTCATGGCCACCCTGTCACCGACCTGGCAGACCTGCAGAATGGAGGGCTGTATGTGGCTGCTGGTTTCGAACATTTCCACAAGCTCCCGTGAGTGGGCTGGGGGTGGTCAAAGCCTGGGGAGGGAGGTAACAGCAACAGCAACAGTCAGTACTGACCAAGTAGCTCACTCATGGGACATTAACAGTCCTGTGAGGTGGGTGGTCTTATCCCCAGTCTTTAGAAGGGTAAATCAGGATAGTCCTAAGCTGCCTAGGAGTAGACAACACAAGTGGCGCCACTGTTCAAGTCAAGAGTCTGACGCTGATGATCATGCCTATCCAGCCAGGACCAAACCATGGGAAGAACAACATTCTCATGCTAGCTGAGCCCCCTTTTCCAAAGGCTCTTCCTGATGGGATCCTTATCATCCCCATCACCACCACCACCAAATACTCTAAATCCATCCATAGGCATCTCGTGCTCTCCAGTAGGCTGGGATCACCCTTTACAGGGTGTGGCCGTGCTTTCCAAGACGGGAGACTAATTTCAGTGTCTGAGCTTCCAACTCAGATCTGACTTCCAGGTCTTCCTCCACTCTCAGCTGAGAGGTTGCTCGCTGTAACCTAAGGAGCCAGGAGTGGGGAGCTAGACAGACTTAGAATCTAGGCTTGGTCACTCCCATGTTACTTAGGGAGTCCTTGTTCTGTCTCATACAAAATGAGATGAAACCACATACCCCATAAAGGAGAACATCTGAGATACAGGAGGATTTAGACCTTTAATTATGTGGTTTGTGCCCTGGACTGGATGTGCAGCCTGATACATGCAGGGCCTAAGGCAGGTTCAAGTGTCAGCATCTGTTTCTGGACTGAGATGGCTTGAGACTGTTTCACTGGGAAGGGAGACCTGGTGAGCTGGGCCCAGCCCCGCCCTCTGGCAGCTGCTGGGCTGCTGAGTCCACGGCTCCCCAAGATGACCTGTGACCTCTCTGTCCTTTCAGCTATTTACCCCCTGGAGGGAAGGACCCAGGTGGGAAGAGCAGCAGACTGGCAGTGAGTCCTGGGGCGGGCCAGCCCCAGCCCTCTGTTCTCCCCCTCCTCTGGGACGGCTCCCACTTTGGTCTGGGAGGTCAGGGGCCCCAGAAGTGGCTGGATCTGCCGCTCTCCACACCTATTCTGGAGTCAGCGGCTAGCCTTCCCAGGGTGCAGGATTTCAAAATGCTGTTCCCTGCGCCTTTTGCAACCTTTTATCTCCAGGTTGTGGTCCTCAGAGGAAAGAGGATGCTATAAAACAGAGGGATGGGAGGGGATTAAGAATGTGACTTAAGGAGGTACCCTGTGGTAAAAGGTGACCGGTCCCACCCTCCTTACCCCCTCTTCCGCCCCAGTCTGGTTCCTTTCCCTCACCCTACCCACCTTAGACTGACCTACCCCTGACCAAAGGCCTCAATGCGTTCCTGACCTGGGGACCTGATGGGTTTCAGGGTCTTCCCATGACTCGGCAGCTGTGTGACAGGGCCCTTGGACGGCAGCTACCTGCAGGTTCCCCCTGCTACATCCAGTGAGTGCCTGTGTTGGGGAGGCGGGGTCATAGATTTTTGTTTCAGTGAGGCCAAGGAAAAGTAGGTGGATTTGTTCCAGGAGCTCCTGGTGACTGGTAGGGATGGGAAAAGTCCAACATGCTTACTAGGTGAAGGGGGACCCATCCACGGGGTCTCAGACTGTCTTCTGGCCCCAGTGCCATCCTTCATCCTCTCACGTGTAAGGAGTTCTGAGGACCATTCCCCTAACCAGGCTGCTCTTTGTCCCAGTGTGTTCAGGAATGGGGACCTGTTAAGTCCTCCGTTCAGCCTGAAGCTGTCCCAGGCCGCCAGCAAGGACTGGGAAGCAGTGTTGAAGCTCCTGACGGAGAAGGTGAAATTACAGACTGGGGTTGTGCGCAAGTGAGTCTGGGGACTGTGGAAACCCTAATGTCCCCAAAGGGAGCCGCCCTACTGGTTCTGGCCTTCCTGGAGGATGAAAAGGCCAAAGGAAAGTATGTTTCCCCAGAGGAGACTTCTTTCTGTGCCAGAGGGAGAGGCCCTTCCGGCCCAGCCCTTGGAAGCCAGGGTGGAGCCTGGGGGACCAGCCCTGGTGCCCGGAGGACTAGCAGCTGCCAGGCACCTTGGAAGAGCTGTACCCACCCCCTCACAGTCTGCTGAGTATCAGTCCACCTTGTTCACTGGCCCTTGTTATACTCACCTCTCTCCCAGGCTCTGCACCCTGGATGGGCTCCCACTGTCAGCGAGGGAGGCTCTGGTGAGCGGCCATTACTACGTGGCCGTTGGAGAGGATGAGTTCAAGGCCCTCCCCTATCTGGAGCTGCTGGTGCCCAGTCCCTCACTGCCCAGGGGCTGCTGGTATGTATATATGAGGGAGAGAGGAGGCAGGTTAGAGCAAAGGAAGCCACCCTGATTCCATGTCCTGCTCTCCCCCTATAAGCCTTCTCTTTTTTCATTGCAGGCATCCCCCAGGTCCAAAGTCCAGGCTCCACAAGCAGGTGGTAGGTGACCCAGGGTGTTGGTGGGGGGAGGCGGGGAGGGCGGGAAAGAAGGAAGTGACTAGCTTCCCTCTGAGGCTCTGACCTTATTGTACTGTATCCTCTCAATAATTTTGTGAAATAAAGATTGTTATTCCCATTTTCTAGAGGAGAGGCTGAAGTTCAGAGGAGTGAAATGGTTTGTTCAGGGTAACACAGCTACTGACAGCAGCCAGACCAGAACCAGGTCTGAAAGCCAGCTTATCTGGGCTCTATGAAGATCTTCAGGACTCTGAGTTGCTGGACCTGATGCCAGATTGGATGCTGGGAAAATCAGTATATCTGGCATAGCAGGGTCGAAAATGCTTGTCAGCTTCCCATCTTATCCCAGGCCTGAGCCCTCCCAAGAGATGAGCCAGTGAGTTGAGGGTAGGAGGACACAACCTGATTTCACTGGGCATTTAGAACACCAGGCATCATCTACTATGTCCCTGGATAAAGCAGCCTGATGGAAGAGGGAGCAGGGAGGGAAGACGCAGGCTGTGAAGATGGATGGCTTCTCCTCTCCCAGGCTGCCAAAGGCATCAGAGGCATTCACACCTGGACTGGGAATGGAGAAAGCAAGGACTGCCTGCAACCATGGCCAAGGCTCAGTGTTCCCTCTGCAGGGCCACAGGGCACAGGCAAGCCAGTCCTCTCCAGACGAAGCCAGACAAATGGCGCCATCCGCTTTCTATGCCAGACCCCAGCGAGCTACTGAGCCGAGAGGCATGCTCCCCAAGCTCTCATTTCCATCAGGTGAGGGGACCCCAGAATTCAAGGCCTTCTCAGCCAGCCTCTGACAGTGACATGGGATGGTCGCTGGGGATGACACAGGAGGGTGAGGGAGCTCCATGGTCCAGAGCTCGTCTTGACTTCAGCACAACTGTCTCTTACCCCCTCATGTGCAGAGCCAGTCCTTTGCCTTTTCATGGGGGCCTGGTTTACGAAAAGAAGCACGTAAAAACTCGAAGCCATGAATTTCAGGGGTGGGATTTGGAAGGGTTGGGGATGGGGGCCAAAGGCCTGCCCCTGAACTAACCTCCATCCTCTGCGGTCATGAGCGAGGCTCAGGGCCAGGGAGGGGGCTGATAAAGTCTAAGGAAAGAATGTTGAAGGCTCCTCAGCCTCAGCGGTGGTCTCTTGCCTTCCACATCAGGAACCAAGGGAGTGTATGGGGCTCCCCACCCAAGGAAGGAGACGGCAGGGGCCCAGGAAGTAGCAGATGATGAAGACACCCAGACAGAGGAGCCCTGGGATCAGGTGGGCTGGGGCTGGAAGCTGTGTGTTGGCTTTTGTTTTGCTTGTATGGTTTGTTTTTTTGTTGTACCCTGCAGCATGTGGGATCTTAATTCCCCAACCAGGGATCAAACCCACACCCACTGCATTGGAAGCCAGAGAAGTCCCTGGAAGCCACATATTGGGACAGGAGTTCTGAGCTGGAAACCAGCAGCCCTGGGTCCCAGAAACAATTCTCCCTTGTGTCTGTGAACAAATCTAACCTTCTCAGAGCCCAAGTTCCTATGTTAAATGAAATGGTGGATCCAGATTTCTGGTCTCTTCCTTTCCTGGGGTTGGGAAACCCCAGGCTAAAGGTTGGAGGCTAGACTGGGGTGCACAGGCTCCGTTCTGTGTGGCCTTCTTCCTCCTCCAGCGGACAGCACAGATAGTGGAAGAGGCCCTGTTCCTGGAAAAACAGCCTGGGGCTGGGGCAGCTATCTCAGCCTGATGCCTGGTCTACCATCTTGAGATCCGGCAGCTCCAGCCAAGAACTGGGGACCTTCACTCTGCAGTCACCTTTTATCCTTAGCCTCCAGCAGCCTGTTCTCAAGGAACCAGCTTCTCCTCTGGGCTCACAGGGTATGATGCAACCCCTTCAGTCCGGCTCTTCTGCTCATAAACCTACACCCCCGTCTTCCTTTCCTTTCAGAGCAGAGAAGCCCCAGCTACAGAGGCCATTTCCTTATGAGAAAGGAGAGAAAGGAGTAGCCAGCTGGGTTTGGGGGAGAGACCACAAACATGGGAGTGGGTCTGTCACAATAAAAGAATACTTATTAACCTCCATCTGTTTACTACAGATTTATTACAGACAACTGACTTAGCGACTCAACAACAACTGCTCACCCAGCATTGTTCCACACGCTGGAGTTGGGCAGTGCCAGGGCCCACATGCGTTTGAGGGAGGCAGGCAGTTGAGGATTTACACCCACCTCATGGGAGGGACAGGGAGGCTAACAGCCATCTCCTCTCCTGCATGTCATCTGCTATTCTTACGCACTTTCCCCTCAGTTCCCCCCTCAGCCAGCGAAGGCTGAGCCCTGGAGGCCTTCTGTTTGCATTTCTGGCCCAGAGGCTGTAGCTGGCCTTCTCCTTGCAGCTGGGGTTCTGCAGTCCACCGCCCAGCTGCTGGGATAGTCCAGGTCAGGCCATAGTAACAGTGACAGGTTTGGGGACCTGATGAGACAGCAGAGAGAGTGCTGCTGGGGTACAAGGGCTGCTGAGGGTGAGGGTGAAGTCTCTTGTGCTAAATCTGAGTGGTTGAACAGCACGTGAAAGTTACAAACCCTTTCACTCTTGTTCTCTTATTACGATCCATGAGGTAGTTATTATCCCAGGAGGTGAGGAAGCTGAGGCTGGGGCTGGGGCTGGGGTGGGAGGCCTAATTCCCAGGCTCACTGCCTCTACCTCATGGCCCAAGGGTTTCCTGGAGATAGCAGAGCTGGAGGTGGCCTTGGTTCACTCAAAGTGCAGACGGTTGCCCTTGGGTCTTGGTCACTGAGCTTGTGATGCAGAGTGTAATTCCTGCCACGGTGAGCACCATGCCAGCAAATGCTCCTGGGATAATGGGTAGAAATTGAGGAGCTCTGAGACTAGCCATGCCAGTAGGAGCTGACACAGGGCTGAGGGAAGGGCTCAGATGGGAACTACCCAGGGGAAGGCAACTCTGATGGCAACAAGGAGGCAGGAGAGCTACAGAGGAAAGGGCAGGATGAGGGAAGAGCCTCTCCTCACCTGGTCACAGGAGACGGCTCTGGAAAGAAACTAACCCAGGGGTGTCAAAGTCCAAGTAGTGGCTTCCCGAACTTGCAGTGTCCTGACTTACGTTTTCCACCAATATCTTCTCCAAGGACCTTCCCAACAATCAGTGTAAAGATGATGGCCAGAGAGTTACTGATGGGCACAGCTAGGGTCAGATCTGGGTGATCAGAATGAAAAGAATCTCTGAGATGCAAAAAAAAAAAAGTCTTTCTAGGCACAAAACACTTTCATTACATCATCAAGACTGTTTTAAAAAAGGTGTCTCATGACCCGTTTTCAGATAAAGTCACAGCAAAGCTCAGGATTCAAACCCAGGTCTCCTGACTTCAAATTCAGTGCTCCCTCAGGATTCCAGCAAGAAAACCTAAACTACAAGGTCTGGGACCATCTTGGTTTGCTGGTAAGGATGAGGTCTTTGCACTGAAACAGAACTACCGTGATCTCAAGGACATCTGGACAGAGAGACAGGTACCCCAAACCCAAAGGCTACAGTCGTATGAGTGCAGTAACGCCAAACACAGCGCCACTTACCAAGCACACGGCTGCTCTGTGTACACATCAAGTCAATCTTCATAACAATGCAGGGAGCACATTAGCATCATAATGGAAACAAAGGCTCAAAGACACCACATAAATGGAGGCAAACATTTAAACCGAGGTCTGCCTGACTCCAAAGGTAGTAGAACTAAATGGATAAGGACAAAGCAAAACAGCAGGCGAAGCACATTTGTTTCTGTTTCAGTTCGGGCTTGGGCCTCATGGAATTATGTAAGACAAAAAAACGTCAGAGATAGGAACGGGTACAGGACAGGCCCCACAGGGCTGGTTCTTAAGTAGAGGTCACCACAGTCCAGGATCTGTTGCTTAGTTTTGAAGCTCTGACTTCAATAAATGAAACTTCAAAAAGACTTAGCGGAGTTAACAATACTCTTAACTTAAAAAAAAAAAAAAATGTATTACACTTAAATTTTGTACATTTGAAGCTATTTAAGAAGACAGATTTTATGTTGTGCTCTTAAAACACATACCAATAAATAAATAAATAAATAAAACCAAAAAAACTAATGGATAAGTCAGAAACTGAGTTACTTATTTGCAAGACTCATAACTGCCAGGCAGGCTGTGCACGTTGGCTCCTCAGCACATTCTTTCCCAGCCCTCCCAGGCCTCACCTGTTCCAGGCAGAGGAGGAGAGAACTGCACAGCTGCTCATCCCCTGGGGGGCGCGGCATGGCTGCTATTGGCCATCCAAGAAACGACAACTGCTGCCTACTCAGAGCGCTTTCCTTAACCTTACACAACACAGAATGTAGTGGTTGCTAAAGAGTGGTTGGCAACAGTAGATGGGAGAGGGAAGCAGCATAGTGTGAGGAAAGAATAGGACACTGGAGTGAAGCAGATCCAGGTTTCCCGACGTGATCTTGGCTAGATCAATCAAACCCCGAGCCTGTTCCCTACCTGAAAACCAGTGACAGCAAAATAACAGCGTCGTCTTACAAAAGGGTTGTTGTAAGATGAAATATGATAACGTGTGCATATCCTCGCCTGAATAAATAGTGACCACTGTTCTGATTATTAGAATGGATACAGGCAGGGTAAGTGGTGAGATAAGAGGATCCTAAAATTCCAATTTGCTCAAAACTTGGTAAAAGGCTAACTGCAGGCATTTTTCCAGAGCACTCAGTGTTCTGGGCAGCAGGGAGTGCCAGAGGCTTTCAAACTTTCTTTTAAATGAAGTCTTATGAGAAGCCCAAAATGTGAAACAGATGAAAGTGGAGTGATGCTAGTTGAAGCTGACATGGTAGATCTGGAGGTGGGCCTAGCCCCTCCCATGACTTCTGAGGGGTTTCCCAGGGTTATTTGGGGTCCAAACTCCCCTCAAATCCCTGGTGGGGGGGTGCCCAGGTGAGACTCCAGGTGAGTTATAGCAAAGTTATAGCAAAAACTTCTCTTAGCAAAGTTCAAGAGCATAAACTTTAGCAATAGATGGCTTCGCATCCTTCTGCACTGACATTCTGTGGGACTTAAGAGATGAAATAAGTTGCCCAAAGTTTTGTAACTTCATTGCCTTGGTGGAGACAATCATGTCCACTTTATAAGGTTGGGCTGAGAATTTTTTAAAATGTGTAAAACCAGAACAGTATCTGGTGCAGGAGAGGGCACACAACAATAGGGGGAAAGAAATTTATCCTTATTGAGCCCTCTAGTCTATCGTGCTCCAGGTACTGCTCCGGATGCTTCTCAATACTGAACTCAATTCTCGGATGCTTCTCAATACTGAACTCAATTCTCTCAGTGCTATAAAGTCAACCATAAAAAATCAAGGTTCAAATAAGAGACTTGCCCAAGGTCAGGCAGGCAGTTAGCAGTGGAAGCAAGAGTGTCAAAGGCAGCCCTTGGGGAATTTGCTGTCGGTCCGGTGGTTAGGACTCTGTGCTTCCACCGCAGTGGGCCTGGGTTTGATCCCTGGTCAGGGAACTAAGATCCCATAAACTGCATGGTACAAACACACACATACACACACAAACCCTTCACACAGCCAAAGGAACTTTCTTTCTCTGCTGCTGCACAAGATTGCCAGGCTTCAAACCAACCCTGTGCCTGGCAGCATACTCATAACCAAACCACCATACTCTACTGCCTAGAGAAGAGGGTGCAAATATGGAACCAATCCCTCACTCATGGCAACAAGGTGTTTGAGACATTCCCTCCATCCTAAGTATAGCGGTTCTAAGCCAGAGACCCACCTGCTGATGCCAAGGTGAGGTAATAGAGAAGGGAGCCACACTGGTTGAGAGAAAAGGGCATCAGGTACTGGAAACAGAAGAAAACTGCAGTCAGTGTGATTGCTTAACTGAGCAGGGCTGCCTTCTTTGAGCTTCGAGATAAGCCTTTCCTTGGAGGGAGGGGTAGCTGTAAGGGCCTAGGGCCCAAGCCATCTGAAAAAGACCCTTCCAGGGCAGAGGGAACATCACTGACTGAACCCCATGCCTTTGCCCTGAATGCCCTCCCCCTCAGCCCCGCTGGTTTCTATCCTCCTCATCCTGCAAGTCCCTGAGTGCCAGTGTTCCTCTCTCCAAGAAACCTTCCCTCAGTCACCTAGCTCCAGCCTCCCTCCTCTGAACTCACAAAGCACTTTATCTGTACCTCACTCAAAGCCCTTAGCCCTGAGAGGCAGTTGTGTCTATGACTTTCCCACCAGCCGAGACTGGCAGCACTGAGCTCAGAAGTAGTACTCTAGATTCTCCCTTATCCCCCTCTCCCAGGGCCAATTTGAGCCCTAAGCCCTCCCTCCGGAAAAGTCTGTTGGAAGGATCACCATAATAAAATATTACTAGCGGCTCAAGGCATCAGAGACTTGAGATCTAATTATAATATGTATAAGGCCCACTGCTAAGTGCTTTAGTGCCTCACCTCACTTAACCCTCACAACTGCCCTGTAAGACGGTTACCCTTATTATCCCCATTTTACAGATGACGAAACTGAGACTCAAGGCAAACAAGACTCATCCAAGAGCTTCTGGCGAGTAAGTGGTGGAGCGCAGATTTTTACCCTGATCTGTTTGACTCCAGAGACCAAATTCTTAGCTGCTCCCCTCTAGAGAGGACTCATTCACAGACGCACCTCGGGATTCAAGAACAGGGTTTTCATTTCCTGCAGCAGCTGCCGGGCCCAGGTCTGCTCATGAACCTGCTGCAGGCGAGAGGAGGCCCGCTTCAGCAATGGCTGTGTGCCACCCCACAGCGCGGCCACCAGCACCAGAGCCAGCACCTGCTCTGGATGGAGATACGAGTGACGTCCCCGCCGCCCCACCGCACGGCCTTAGCCCTCCTCCGGCCTCCCATTCCCACCCCGCCGCCCCCACATCCCTTCTTTGCTCTCCGACGCCCCGGGTGTGATTGGCGGGTAGGACAGGCCCCGGGAAGCCGGGGAGATGGATCCTGGAGCCCAAGTTCGGGGTTGTAGCAGGGGTCAGGGTTAGGTGGTGGAGGGGGAAATAATCGGGATAGCAGTCTGGAAGCCAGGGGAGGGGCGGGGCCCGCTTACCCAGGGTCGCCGCCATGGCAACGCCGATCCTCTTCACTTCCGGGAATAAAGGGGGCGGAGACTCGTAATCCGGAAGTGGCTCCAAAGCCTCTTCCGGTTCTACTCACGTTGCTGCTTTCTTCGCGTCACCGCCGGGATGGTGAGTTCTCGTGTGTTAAAGGTGTTGCCGTGGGGGTCCGTACTGGGGCAGGGGCCAATTCTTGGCGCTGACACTGCCGTCCTGTCCCCACAGAAGCCGATCCTGCTGCAGGGCCATGAGCGGTCCATTACTCAGATTAAGTACAACCGCGAGGGAGACCTACTCTTCACGGTGGCGAAGGACCCTGTGAGCGTCGGCCGAAGGGCGGGCCCGCCGGGACCTTGCGGAGGGGACCCGGGAGCGGGCGAGTTCATTCTCCCGGGGCGAAGGGTGGACAAGCTAGTTTTGCTGCGAGAAAAACCAAGGAGTGCCCCGTTCTGAGAAGTAGGGAGAGATCATCCCGGGGTTTGGAGGGCAAGAGCATTACACTGATAGATGTGGGAAAGGACTTCATTGTTGATAGGAGGAGGGAGTAGCCAGGGAGAAGAAAAGCAAGGGGACCTTGTGGAAAGGGGACGGGGACGTGGGTCATCTTGCTCATGGGGCGGAGAGGAGCTCATTCCGGGGAAGAACAAAACTATTCTACAAGGATAGGGGAACAGACCACCTGGAGAAGGGGGAGGTTGATCCTGGGGCGGCGAGGGATAAAGGCCTTAAAGAAGGTGTCCTTGGTATCATTTCAGTCATCCCCCTTCCTGCCACTCACTCACTGCAAACAGCCCCTCTGAGTACTGCGTTTTGAGGCACCTCCATACGGAGAAAGTTAACCCTAGTGGCTAAACGTGGCGGCTGATACACCTGATTTGAATCCTGAGTCCTGTATTCACTAGCAGTGTGACTTTGAACATGGCATTTAACCATTATAAACTTTCAGAGCCCCTTTTTACAAAATATGGGTAGTAATAGTACCTCCCTCTTGGGGTTGTCTTTAGAATTAAATGAGATTATTCAAATAAAGAGCTTACTTGAATAAAGAGTGTTTGTGAGTACCATATTAATGTTAGACACTTACATTTTAAATTCCTTAGACATTATTTTATTGGAGTCTCACAGCTACTCTTTGAAAAAGGCGTTATTGTCCTGGCCAGTTTACACGTGGGGAAACTGAAGTTCAGAGGGGAAAAGCACACATTTTGATAATACAGTGAGATTGTAGCAGAGCAGGGACTGGAACCCAGGTTTCCCTCCTACCAACTGCTCCTGTTTGGACAGAACACCAAAACACTACTCTTTTGCTAGGCTGATACTCAGCTTGACCTTTTATTCCTCAGAGGGTTTAGGAGTCTGGGGAAAGGCTGGTATGATGGAGACTTTTTCGCAAGCAGGAGGAGAATCCAGGAGTTGGTCTTCTTACCAGCAACCTGCTGTTCCCCAAGAGATGAGCAGGGGAGGGTAGAATCTGGCCTGGCTAGAAGCTTCTGGGGCAAAATAGGCCATGGCTCTGCCTGCGATGCCTATCATCCTGTCACATTGTCCTTGATCCTCCAGATTGTCAATGTATGGTACTCTGTGAATGGTGAGAGACTGGGCACCTACATGGGCCATACCGGAGCTGTGTGGTGTGTGGACGCTGACTGTATCCTTATCTTTGTTCTGAGTCTGTGCTCCCAGGGTCTGCCAGCAATGGAGAAGCTGCTGACCTGAAGCTGAGAGTTTGAGATGCTCTGGTGGGGTCTGGAGAATGGTGCTACCTACCTCCTACTCCTTGGTCTGTTCACTAGTTTGGGGAACACTTAGGACAGGTTCCAGTTCTGAATGAGGAGGTTAGGATGAGAGAAGGAAGACTCTCTGGTGCTGAATAGGGAGGTGATTCACTTGGCCTTCCAAGAGGACAAGGACTCAGGTGAATTCTGTCATGCTTCTTAACACCCTCTTCAGGGGACACCAAGCATGTCCTCACTGGCTCAGCTGACAACAGCTGTCGTCTCTGGGACTGTGAAACAGGTAAGCCTGGATCCTTCACTTTTTCAGCAAACAGTGAGGACCTACAGTATACTTATTGAGGCCAACAGGTTCTGGGGAAATAGAAATCCAGAGATGGTTCCCAGTCTAGGGAAAAAGAGACAAGAAAATAAGGAAGACAGAGGTGAAAAGAGGCACTCCAGTGAGATACAAGCTTTGTTAGAGGTAGCACAGTGCACTGTGAAAGCCGAGGGGGAGGCCCCTGAAGGCTGAAATGGGGATGGGATCAGCCTGGGAAGGCTTCCCAAAGCAAGGGTCATATGAGGCGATCACTGTGGCACATGCAAGAGTGAAAGCACAGCGAGTGTCATGTCCAAGTCATCTGATCTGGCAGGAGCTCCTGCTTCTTGGGGATGAAATAGGCAGCAGTGGAGCAGCTGAGGCAGGCTAGGGCCAGAACGGGCCTTGAATGTGAGCTCAGGAACACAACTGTTCTGTAGGACTTCATGCTGGGGAGGGTCCTGAGCAGGGAAGAGCCTGTTTAGTTCTTTTTTTTATTTTTTTATTTTTGGCCACACCCTGTGGCAACTGGGATCTTAGTTCCCTGACCAGGGATCAAACCCACACCCCCTGCAATGGAAGGCAGAGTCTTAACCACTGCTGGGGAACATTGCAGGAACAGACAGAAGACAGGGGAGCCTATTGAACTGCTCCATTTAGTAAATATTTTCTGGGTACCCAGATCTCTCCCAGGTCTTTGCTGGGCACTGGTGACATGCAGAGAAGTTAGAGCAGGTCTTTGCTATGGAGGAGCACATTCTCCACAGAGGTGGAGACATACAGTGCCACAGTGGCGGGATGTCTGAGGAGGGACTGTGGAGAAGTTAAAAGACCTGACCCAAACCACAGCAGCGAGGGAAGAAGACTGGCCGGGGGGCTAGAGTCACCAGTGCAGGAGGAACAGTGCATTGTAATGATAGGCAGGGGTAGAGGGCATCCTCCCGGCATCAGCAGGGGGCAGGGACTAACCGAGACTCTTGCCTGTTCCTAGGGAAGCAGCTGGCTCTGCTCAAGACCAATTCAGCAGTCCGGACCTGTGGCTTTGACTTTGGGGGCAACATCATCATGTTCTCCACAGACAAGCAGATGGGCTACCAGTGCTTCGTGAGCTTCTTTGACCTGCGGGATCCAAGCCAGATCGGTGCGCTGGGGTTGGGGCACAGGACTGGGGTGGAGGTGAGGGGCACGGCTCCAGAGCCCAGGGCCTGACATGTGCTGCCCCACACAGACAGCAATGAGCCCTACATGAGGATCCCTTGCAACGACTCCAAGATCACCAGTGCCGTCTGGGGACCTCTGGGAGAGTGCATCATTGCAGGCCACGAAGGTGGAGAGCTCAACCAGTATAGTGCCAAGGTAAGGTGGGTGAGGCCTACGCCCATCAGAATGATTCTCTGTGAGAGGCAGGATGAGCTTGGGGGTTGAGAGCGAGGGCCAGACTCACACAGACTTCACCATTTTCTAAGTATGTGATCTTGGTCGTATTACATAACTTTACAGAGCCTGTTTATCTGTAAGATGTTTCAAGCATCAGATGACCTCAGGTGTTTGGAAAAACTTGTCATAGAGTACTCAGGACATGTTACCAGTGATCACAATTAAGCGTTTCCCTGCCCCCACTGAATGGCAGGCCCCATGCTAGACTCAGGACAGAGAAGGGAATCAGACATGGACCCTGCCTTGGGAGACAGGCTGCAAACAGTTAGCACATGGGTCAGGTTGTGAGCTGTGCCACTACTGAGGTCTCGACCAATTACAGAAAGTGCCCTCTGTCACAGAAGAGGTGGCATGCACATTAAGCTGTGAAGAATAAATGGAGCTTCAAGCCAAAAGAGAGGGTTGTTCCACAGACACAGGAGCAGTGTGTGCGGAGGCACAGAGTTAAGGGAGTAGGCAGATTCTTCAGGAATGGGAGTTTGGTCTCACTGGAGTGCGGTGTTGGGGAAGGGGGGCCAGGACTAGATTGCGGGTCCCGCGATAAGGGGGCTATGATTTCCCCTTCGGCAGGAGGAAATCTTCAAATGGCTATGATGATCAGGTTTTCTCTTATTTTTTAAAATATTTGTTGATTGATTGTATATTGGCTGTATCGGGTCTTGGTGGTGGCACCCCAGAGTGTGTGAACTCAGCTGTGGCTCTCAGTCTTCATGTGGGATATTAGTTTTCCGACCGAGGATCAAACCCACATCCCCTGCATTGTAAGATGGATTCCTAACCACTGGACCACCAGGGAAGTCCCAGGTTTCTTCCTTTAGAAAGCTCTCACAGGCCAGACTGGAGAATGCATCAAAACTAGGCAGTAGTGACAGGGATGTGGGGCACCTGGCAGGAGACATTCAGGGTGACCGGTGAGAGGGAGGGTGACCGAAAGGGTGGGGTCCAGGCTGTCTCAGATTTCCCATGTGGGCTCCTGGGTTTATGGGGAATGCTGGGATGTGATATCATAAAGGTTGGTCAGTCACTCAACAAGCACTGGCTGTGGTCCACTGAAGTACCAGGCCTACCTGCAGGAAGGGAATGAGAACCAAGGTGAAGGCCATAAATAGTGCTTGATGCTGGCGAACAGTGGAGCTGATCTGTGCCCTCAGGTAGGCCTGACTGCAAAACTGGTGCTTGTTCCCCAAAATGGAGGCCCCAGATGCCTCCCTACCGTGTGTCCATGGAGGAGACGAGGATACAGTCTTCCCTGACAGTAGGTGAAGTAACTCAGGGAAGGAGATGGCAGTCTTCTGAGGGTCTGTGTGAGGCCCAGTGCTTGAGGCCGTTTAGTCTTCACAAATATTTGCAGAGTGCATGCCAGGCGCCCGTTACTCAAATTCAGGTAAGACCCAGTCCCGGTGTCCTCGCATCAGGAAGACCCCCTGGAGGAGGAAATGGCAGCTCACCCTGGAATTCTTGCCTGGAAGATCCCCTGGACATGGAAGCCTGGGGGGCTGCAGTCCACGGGGTCACGAGGAGTCGGACATGACTGAGCACATGCACACACAGTGTCCTTACAGGGATCCTGGGGACTTGTTTGTTACTAGTCCTAACCACTGGACCACCAGGGAATTACTCCTAGGGGCTTTTAATAATCTTGTTTCCTAAATAGAGAAATCAAGGCACAGAGAAGTTGGGTTTTTTTTTTTGGCCATGCTGCAAGGCTTGCAAGATCCTAGTTCCCCACTTAGGGATTGAATCCAGGCTGTCAGTAGTCAAAGCACTGAGTTCTAACCACTGGACAACCAGGGGACTCCCACAGAGAAGTACTTTTAAGGACAGATTCTGAAACTCTGTGTACTACATAGTCTGGCAGGTTCTGTAAGTGGGAAGGGAAATCAGATGAAAGAGCCCTTTGAGAAGACCTGAAAAATGGCTGGATGAGCATCGGTCCTCATGAACTGTGCCCAAGACCGTGCAAGGGAAGGAGATGCCAGTGGGTTCTGCCTTTTACTGGTTTTGAGATCTCCAAGTCACACCACCTATCTAAACTATAGTTTCCTTTTAAAATTGTGGTAAAATATCCACTTCATAGGATTGTTGTGGGGATTAAAAAAAAATAAGTGTTGTTAAGTGCTTAGCACAGTGCTTGGGAAATAGTGTTGCTGCTGCTGTTGTTATTCAGTTGCTAAGTTGTGTCCACGTCTTTGCAACCCCATGGGCTGCAGCATGCCAGGCTTCCTCTGTCCGCCACTATCTTCCAGAGTTTGCTCAGATTCATGCCGTGGAGTCAGTGAGGCTGTCTAACCATCTCCTCTTCTGCTTCTGGCAGATAGTAGCCATTCAGTATTTTTTGGAAGAAGGATTAAATGGAACTGCTCTACTGTTTCATGATGATTAATTAATAGGTGTCACCATAGTGTGTGTTTTCCTAGGTGGACTAGCACTGTTTATGAAACCTGCACACTTGGGCCAGATTGGGCTTGGTAGTAGGAGTAAATGTTGATTCAGGGGATACTAAGGCAGACCCCACCTGACCTCCTCCTCTTTCATGGGACGAGAAAGAGTCCAGAGTTCTGGCTGAGCCTGGGGTGGTGGGAATGGAGCCGGTCAGAGCCTCCCTCTTCTGTCCGCAGTCTGGGGAGGTACTGGTGAATGTTAAGGAGCACTCCCGGCAGATCAATGACATCCAGTTATCCAGGGATATGACCATGTTCGTCACTGCATCCAAGGACAACACTGCCAAGGTGAGCCTGGGCAAGGAGTCTGGCAGGCCTGCTCCCATCTTCCCCCAAGAAGACTCCTTTTAGAGACATCTCCTCTGCCTTCTCTCTAGCTCTTCGACTCCACAACCCTTGAACACCAGAAGACTTTCCGGACAGAACGACCTGTCAACTCAGCTGCCCTCTCTCCCAACTACGATCATGTAAGGAAACCCACCCAAGCTTCCTGCTAAAGACTCGTAGTGTTTCCAGGATCTAGTTGTTTGTCTAGCAAAGAGGGGAAAATAGTGTCAGGCAGAGAGGAGATCTCAGAGCAAGAACAAAAGTGAATGATGGGGAAGCTCTGGGGGCAGGGCAGGAGGTGGCTGAGGGATATTTGTTCCTTACCCTTAATATCTTCCCAGTCTGATGTAGGAGATACTAAAGGCTTTTAGGGTTGGGGGAAGAAATGGAAAATGGACTTGCCTGCTCTTTGGGCCCATCTAGAGTTTCTTCCCTTCAGGTGGTGCTGGGCGGTGGTCAGGAAGCCATGGATGTAACTACCACCTCCACCAGGATTGGCAAGTTCGAGGCCAGGTAAAGGGGGAAGGAGCGCTTCCAAACAGAAACATCATGAAGCGTCTCTCACAATGGCCACAAACCAGATAACCAAGGAAACTTTCCTTAATTCACTGGCTGCTAGGGAGTGCAGCCAGATTGGGGGCCCTCCTATGACAAGTGTCTGATACAACAGTTAAGAGCATGAACTCTTAGGCTCACTCTGAAGCCCTGCACATCATTGGAGTTGTCTATGCCCAATCACCCTTGACTGTATAATGGGCACAGTGATATTATACTTACCTCATAACACTATGCAGATTAAATAAGTTAATAGTTGTGAAGCTTTTAAGAGCACTGCCCAGCACATAGCAAGGAAGACATTTGGGTCCAGTCTTCTCCCAACTTCATCTTGTTTTGTTCTCATTCATTTCCCCCTTATCCCAGTTTCCCTGCTTTATGGTTTTGTTTGGGGAATGGTTCCCGTTGACGTGTTTTCATAGGAGATGGGGACTGAATGAACTGTTGCTTCCCACCCTGCTCTTTCCTCCAGGTTCTTCCACTTGGCCTTTGAAGAAGAGTTTGGAAGAGTCAAGGGTCACTTCGGACCTATCAACAGTGTTGCCTTCCATCCTGATGGCAAGAGGTAGGGCCTGGTGAAGGGGGCTGAGCCAGCCCTGGTTTGCCCACCTCTGCTCCTTTCCCATGTCCTGTCCCCCAGGCCTGCTTCCCAAAGGGCAGGCCTCTGACTGGGCCCTGGCTGTCTCTTTGCAGCTACAGCAGTGGCGGCGAAGATGGTTACGTCCGCATCCACTACTTCGACCCACAGTACTTTGAATTTGAGTTTGAAGCTTAATAAGCCAGACCTGGGAATTCCCTGGCAGTTTCGTGGTTAGGAGACCACACTTCCTCTACAGGGGCCACGGGTGATCTGCAAGCCTCACCATGCGGCCACACACACACACAAGGAAGCCCGACCTCCATCTGAGCCAGGGTCACAGGAGCTTTTGGACTCTATGAAATAAACTAGTTTGGAAATAAGTGGTTTCTGGTCAGATATTTGATCGTTTTCCCTTCTCAGTGACACCCCAGCCAGCTGATACCAATCATGGATGCTTTTATTATTTGGACCTTCCGCCTATACTTTGGACACTTCACACGTGGATCCAGGCTGGGTTGTAGGCACTCTCTTCCAAGATCCAGAGGTGCTGAGGGGCCTGGAGAGCTTCCAGGAACATCTCAAACACCATCTAAGGACCAGTACTTAGGGTCCAGGCTCACAGGCTGAATCTGTTGGCTGAGAGCCTTCTGTCTTCTGATCTGTCACTATTTGCCACACTTTCTCCCACACTACCTCTGAAGGCTCAGGTGGACGGGTCCCGCGCAGAAACAGGCCTGAGGAGGAGGAGGACAGGTAAGGAAGCTGAGCAGAGGCGAGAACTCCCCCGGGGAAGAGGAGGAGGGTCACCTTGCCATAGTCGCAGGCTCTGGGGCTCCGCCGAGGGCCAGATAGCCAGGGGGTTGGGGACGTAGAGCGGGTTCCGGAGCTTTCGTTGCTCTTTTGGCTGACTGAGCCCAGACCACAGGGAGTGTGTTCGAGTTCTTACTTCACACAGGCATCTGGAGGGAGTGAAACAATGAGCTTCCAGACTTGGCTGTATACTCTAGGATTCTGGGAGGGGGCCCTGGTTAGTAGGGTGACAGATCCCCTAGGGCAGTGATAACACCTGCAAATGTTACTGGGAGTCAGATCCTGAACTACGATAAAGCAGGAACAAGGCAAAGTCCTAGTTCTTAAGGAGTTCTGCTTATCTTTGCCTGAAAGGATCATGGAAGGCTACTTAAGAATGTGCCATTTGAGGGATTTCCCTTGCGGTCCAGTGGTTAAGAATCTGCCTTTCAATGCCGGGGACGTGGGATCAGTTCTTGGTAAGGGAACTAAGATGCTACATGCTACAGAGCAACTAAGCCTGGGCACTGCAACCACTGAGCCCACATGTTCTGGAGCCCATGTGCCACAAGAAGAGAGTGTGCACCACAAACAAAAGATCTCCGTGACGCAACAAAGGTCCCACATTCTGCAACTAAGACCTGACGCAGCCCAGTGAGTAATGAAAAAATTTTAAAAAGAATGTGCCATTTTAGCTGGGTCTAGCAGCAAGTCACCAGGTGTGCAACAACATGGAAATACAAAAACAAAAGCAAGGAAGTGGGAAAGGGCTCAATATGAATACTGATAGGTCTAGACTGATGAGTTTAAAAGAGAAAAAAAAGAGGAAAGTGAAGATACTATAAGCAGTGAGGAAGCTATTCCAATGGTCTACATGGAAAGGAAAGTCTGGATTAGGGAAGTAGAAGGGGCCTTGGAAAGGACTAAGAAAAGAAATTCTTAAAAGGTGAATATGAAGGATGGGGAGAGAGAAAAAGTTTCTAACCTGGATAAGCAGAATTAGTGAAAACAACAGGACGGGGAGGCCACTGGGCAAGAAAAGATCACTAAATATATGATCGCCTTCGTGGAGAGGAGTGAACCCTCCCTCCCCTTGTCTCAGTCTGATGAAAGAAAGATGGCTAACGGGAGCAACAAGTCAACCAAATAATGAAAGCAACTACCACTTGTGTGCCCACTGTTAAGCATTTGCTAGGCTTTAACTCAGCTAATCCTGTCACATACACATATAGCCCACTTCTAAATCATGGTGACTCTTATGATCACCTCCTTGCTACTGATGAAACAGACTCAGGGTTGCTTTTGATCATCCATTAGGTGAATGGTGAGCCAGAATTTGAGCCCAACAATTTGACTCCGCTTTCAACCTCCAATCTATTGCTTCACTAGAATCAACCCTGCAAAGTGGTAGAGAGCCCCAGAAATGATTTTGGCAGCAATTTCCCCCTTCAGTCCTCGTTTTTAAGCTAGGAGTGCATGGTTCTTGGCTGTGGACAGGGTAGGTAGGTCTGAAGGACTGACCATGGACCCACTCATTTCTAGCTTTGCAGAAGTTAGGGGAACATGTGAGATCTGGAGGCAGGAGAGGAGAGGACACACGGTTTTTCTACAAGAGAAACTCAAAAGGGAAAGATATCTTCTTTTTTGGAGGGGAGGAAGGAGGGGCAGTCTTAGTTCCCTGACCAGGGATTGAACCCAGCCCCCAGCAGTGAAAGCCCTGAGTCCTAACCACTGGACCACCAAGGAATTCCCAAAGATGTCTTCTAAGGAAGTAGGTACCCACCCCCCCTGCCTTGTGCCTGCCCTCTGGCCCACCTGGACACCCCCTTAGCTCACCTCTCCTTTTCGGTGTTGCACAGGAAGGTGCCAAAAGGGGAGGCATAGGCGTGATCAAACAGCGCCAGCAGCATCCCCTCGCCAAACTCCAGCGACAGCGGGAACTGGCGGCCCAGCTGCCACACGCAGTCCAGGAAGAGGAGAAAGGTGGGGGCCTCGTGTTTGGGGCGGGCGTGGGAGAAGGCTGAGTGAGCACAGCGCAGCTGGAAGGGGTGGCCAGCCTGGGGAAGGGGCAGAGTGATGGGCATGAGGAAGTGGGGTTTCTGGATAAAGGGGGGTAGGGCTGGGCTGGGTGGCCACTCACCTGGATCCACTCTCGCTCTATTAGTTCCTGGAATCCAGCCATGGTTCGGCTCAAGGGGTCTAGGATGAGTTGGACCAGTGAAGTGATGAGCAGGGTGCTGTCTGTGCCTTCAGCCCCATGTACCAGGATGCAGGCCCCTTCCCTGTGGGCCCAGGGCTCATCAACAGTGGCCTGTTCTTCCCTGCCTGGAGTGGCCAGGTCAGGAATAGAATGGGCCCGTTTGAAGGCTACCTTTGCTTGCTTACTGAGACATGGCTTTGCATCCAGGCATGGAGAGCCCTGCCCACCCTGCCCTGTTCCCTGTCTTGTAGGGCGGTGGTCTTACTGTTCCATGCTCTGGGCTGCTAGGCAGGCGGTGCTCAGAGTCTCCTTCACATGTGACAGCCAGCGGCAGCTCTCTAGTCGATTAAGCCAGCGGTCCATGCTCTGCTCCAGGTCCCCACAGGCCTCCACCAGGCGCACGAAGCTCTCCTGTAGGGGCCGCCCCCTGCACACGCGGGAGTCTGGTCATTGTTCCTCCAGCCTAAAGCTCTGGTGAGCACAGCCTTGGAACAAGGGCTCCAGGCCAAGGAGGGAGACACAGAGCCCTCAGGGGAGCCCATCTGACAAGAGGGACACAAGACCCTTTGGAGAGCCCACCTAATCTGATGGAAGTGACTCCCTAACCTTGAGGATTCCCAATCTGCTGGAGGAGACCCAAGACCCTTTGGGGAAACCTAGTATCGTAGAGAGGCATAGCATTGCCTCCTGGAGAAACAGAATGCTCTGTTGTTGTTTAGTCGTTAAGTTATGTCCGACTCTTTGTGACCCCAAGCAGCACGCCAGGCCTCCCTGTCCCTCACTGTCTCCCAGAGTTTGCCCAAGTTCATGTCCATTGAGTCGGTGATGGTATCCAACCATCTCATCCTCTGTGCTTCCCTCTTCTCCTTCATGGATCACAGCCTTGTCGTGGCGAAGGGGCTTATGTAACTCAATGAAGCTATGAGCCATGCCATGCAGGACCACCCAAGACCAGCGGGTCATAGTGGAGAGTTCTGACAAAACATGGTCCACTAGAGGAGGGAATGGCAAACCACTCCAGTGTTCTTGCCGTGAGAATCCCATGAACAGTATAAAAAGACAAAAAGATAAGATATTGAAAGATGAGTCTCTTAGGTTGGAGAGATGCTCCTGGGGGAGAACGGAGGGCAATTACTAATAGCTCCAGAAAGAATGCCCTGGGAAACTCCCAATTTGATGAAGGTGTCACAGTCCCCTTGATGTACCCCAGCCCAGTGGGAGCTACACAGTACTCCCTTGGGAGAGCCAGTCTGACAAGAGGTATAGAATACTCTTTGGATTCTGGAATCTTCTCAGGAACTGTTCTGTTCTAGATCACCAGGAACCTTCTGCCAGAAAATCTAATTGGTACTTTTTTCAGGCTTGTTTAAAAGCCTTCAATGACTCCCCATTGCCTTTAGGATAAAATCTAAGCCCATAATCATGGTGCTCAAGACCCTTGCTCTGGCCTGGGTCGCCCCTTTAGCCTCCCTACCTCCACCTCACACTCCACACTCCCACCATGCTGTGCTGTGCGTGCCAAGTTGCTCAGTCATGTCCAGCTCTTTGTGACCCCATGGACTGTAGCCCCCCAGGCTCCTTTGTCCATAGGATTCTCCAGGCAAGAATACTGGACTGGATTGCCATGCTCTCCTACAGGGGATCTTCCCCAACCCAGGGATCGAATCCACATCTCTGCATTGGCAGACTGGTTCTTTACCACTAGCACCACCAGAGTCCAAACCAGGGCAATTGACTAGGCTGCCTGCTGCTACACACCTGGAGGGCCTTCCACCTGGAATGTCCTTCTCCCACCCTCTGGCTTACCGCTCCTGTGTTTCAGATCTCACTGCTACTGCTGCTGCTAAGTCACCTCAGTCGTGTACGACTCTGTGCAACCCCATAGACGGCAGCCCACCAGGCTCCCCCGTCCCTGGGATTCTCCAGGCAAGAACACTGGAGCGGGTTCAGATCTCACTAAAGCACCCTATTCTCAGGGAAGCCTTCTTAGGATGACCTGTTCTAAGGGGGGAGTGCCTCCAGTACTGCTGCTTATCACACTGAACTATAATTGCCCATTTACTGCTGATCTGCCAGCCATGTCTGGGCTGGCCACCATCTCAGCCTCTCTGCTGGGTCAATGTCGGTCATGAATAAACAGTTTTGTATTCTGAATAGGGGAGCATTCCACTCTCCTCAAAGCACAAAAGTCCCTCAGGACCTCCTCTTGGTACTACCAGCACCTGGAGATGGTGGGAACAGATAACAACTGTGTGGGTACAGCCCTCAGGGCAGGGCTGGGACCAGTGCAGAGAGAGAGAGAGTGAGTGTGTGTGTATGAGGAAGTTGTTCCTGGAAGACAAATTTCAGTTTAATGTAAAAAAGAGATTTCCCTTTCGAGGCAAAGTTGGGATGCCTAGAGAGGAAAGAGCTTTGTCAATGGGTGCCTGCAAGTGGCCATGCCCACCTGGCAGGGTGGCTGCCAGGGAAGATCAAACAGTCTTGGAAGTTCCTAGAAGACACCAGTCCCCCACCCCCATCCACAGAGAGTCCTAGAGGAAAGAACCTAGGCGGGCATGAGAAAGCCCCTTACGTCTCCAGGGGCCGGTGCAGTCGTTTCCAGCCAGGGTAGGCAGCCTTGGCCTCGGTGCCTCCACCAGTCATGCGGGCCTGTTTGGCAGCCTGGGGCGAGCGCGTGTCCACGATGACGCCCCGGGCCCCGGGCCGAGCCCCGGCCAACACAGCTCTCAGCAGGTCCTCGTCCTCAGAGCAACGCCGCTTCTGGGGCCCAGTCAGGGGCTGACCGGCACGAAGCAGCACCTGCAGACAGGGATCCAGCTCCAGAAACTGTACCCACCCAGGCTTGGTTCAGGAACTTCGCTCAGAGCATCCCTTGGAGCGGATCTAGAGCTGGCTGGGTCAGGCTAGATGGAGCTCAGGAACCTTACGGCCTTCGAATCAGGTCTCGGTGGGTTGTGGCCAGAGCGGGAAGGGGCCCGAGAGTAGGCCGTGGGCGGGTCACGGGTGGACAAAAGAAGAGGAGGTTTCGGGGAGGGGGCCAGACCAGCCGGAGGCGGAGCCAGAGGCGGGGGAGACTCCAAAACTGCGGAGAAGGGCGGGGTCAGCACCGGTGAAGGCAAGATTGAGCCGAGGGGGCGGGGCCATGTTACGGCAGAGCCCGCAGAAGAGCCAGCCAGTGCAGAGTGGAGCCAAATAGGGAGGCAGAGGGTCCTAGCGGCGGGGTCTGGGGAGGGGCGGGGCTCACGGTTCCGCTGGGAGCGTGGTAGTAGCTGAGCACAGGGAAGCGGCCTCCCTGGCGGAAGCGGGCGCTACGCGCCAGGGCACTGTCGTCCACGGCGCGAGGCACGATCACGGCGCGGGGGTAACTGGGGCACAAGCTGAAGTCCTCGTTCGCCTCGCTCAGCCGCCACGCGTTGGTCTGCGGCACAGGGACGAGTGAAGACCCGGTCTATGGCACCCGATGAGTGCCCAGTCCCCGCGCCCTCTCCCATATCCCCAGCCCCGCACGACCGTGCCCACCTCGCGAGCTACTCGCTTGTAGTAGCATTCGGGAGGGTGGAAGTGCCAGGCGTCGCCTAACCTCAAACCTTTGGGACGGTAGAAGAACGGAAAGGAGGTGATGACCGATTCCAGGGAGGACAGCGCCTGGGGAAGGAAGTCAAGAGATCTGGAAAAGATCGGAATCCAGCCCTCCGTCCCGCAGCTGCTGCCTCTCCACGCATTCCAGACAACCCTGCATCCCCTTCTGCTCCCGGACAAACCTGGACGCTGAGCCCCCTTGAGAAGTAAACCCTGCTGACTCCTCCCGTTACGGCATAGGGCAACTTAAGTGCCTCCGTTGCATCCTTGGGATACCTCAATGGAGCGGGCGATGTCCAGCGTCGCCTCCACGCCCTCTATGTCCAGCTGCCACACTCGCAGGTCCTTACAGCGCAGCGTGATGGTGCCCGAGTCACCCGCGACCCTGGGAATGCACAAGCTTTAGGTTTAATGTCCACTGACCCAGGGGGAGGAGAAAGGAGTTTCTTAGGATTGTACGTTATGCAGCGGGGCACCAGCTCCAACTACGCTAGCCCTTTTCCCTCTCCCTGCTGAGCCACGCGCTCCCCGACTACAGGGACGCCCCCGCCACGTCTCACCGCTTCTCGATGGAGTCAACGTTACGCAACAGCAGCAGCCACAGGTCTGGAGTCGTCTGGGGCCCTGGCGACAGCAGCAGGTGGTGGCCGGTGATGCAAAGCGTGCCACGCAGTGGGGGCTCCTCCGGACCCCGCAGGAGCTCGGCTTGGGCCTGGCCGGTGCGGATCAGCTCCGCGAACTCCATTTCTCCAGCGGCGGGCCTGACGCCGGCAGGGATTGACTCGCGCGTCAGGCGGGGTGAGCGCGGGCTCTGAAAGGGACAGGAACTGGCTGGGTAGCTGGCGACTCTGGCAGGACAGCTGTTAAGGAGGCCCCTTGGAGGAAGAAATCTCACAGTTTCACAGGAATTCCCCCACCCCCACCCCATTGCTAGCACTTCTTAGTGAAGACCTCGGGACTAGAACCTGTTAGGGAAACCTCAGTTTCAGCATCTGTGAAATGGGGGAGAAAAATCTTGCTAAAGTCCTTTAAGACTTCGTGTCTGGGTCGCAGGAGGCATTAAAAAAAAAAATCTCTAAGGTGCTGGCACTCCCACAGATTTAAAAAACAAAGAAAAATACCCATCTCTTCTCCTGTACCCTGGTGGGAGGGGTGGAAAGGGTGAGTGTGAAACTAGGAAGTGTCTGCATCCTCTCCTGAAGCTGAGGCTGGGTGGGGAAATCCCTGGGTCCACCTTAAATGCAAGCAGCTGTTTAGCTGGCACCCCTCCCCCACCACAGCTGGCAGTCCCTGCCTGAGGGCGCCCTCTATGGGGGGCCACTTCTGGTATAGTTCTGCCCTCTGGAGCCCCACCCCTCATCACTCCATCCTTTGACCAAAGGGGAATTGCCTATACACTGAGCTGGGCCCTAGGGACCCAAGCGTGGCTGAGGAAGGTTTCCTTCACAGGGTTTTCAGTCTGGCAAGAGACACACTTAAGCTGGTAAATTACAAGAGTTTAAATCTATTTACTGGAGGACCCATCCATCCAGATATTCTTTTATTTCTTAAACAATGATGCCTACAATGTGTTAAGTGATAATAACTAAGAAAAATAAAAGGTACTCCTGCCTTTAAAGAGCCTTCTGGTCTACTAGGTTCCAGGCTTTTGTGTGTATGCAAAACCCTTCTTTCAAATAATGAAATCATAAGTGGATTCCCCCCACACCACACACACATATACATAATATAAACACAAAGTTGGAACTGCTCTATAAAAGGAACTAGATATAAAGAGTATAAATTGCAAACTTCCAGACCAGGAGCATTAGCTGGGATGGGAATTCATTAAAAATGCAAATTATAGGCCCTACCCCAAACATACTGAATCTGAATCTCTGGGAATGGGGCAGTCTATTTTGATAAGTTTCCAGGGGATTAGGATCCATGTTAAAGACTGAGAAACACTGGAAAGTATACAAAAGGCAAAACTAATCTAAGCTGTCAAAAATTAGGGCAGTATTACTGAAACTGGGTTCCCCAGAAACCAAGTTCCCTTACTGAGTTTATGATTAATCACTCTATCCAAAACTTTTTTATCTTATTTATCTCCTCTGTCTGGTCAAAGCTTTGGTTTCTCCAGTAGTCATGTATGGATGTGAGAGCTGGACTATAAAGAAAGCTGAGTGCCAAAGAATTGATGTTTTTGAACTGTAGTGTTGGAGGAGACTCTTGAGAGACCCTTGGACTGCAAGGAGATCCAACCAGTCCAGCCTAAAGGAAATCAGTCCTGAATATTCATTGGAGGGACTGATGCTGAAGCTGAAACTCCAATACTTTGGCCACCTGATGCGAAGAACTGTAAATTTGTAAAGACCCTGATGCTGGGAATGATTGAAGGTGGGGGGAGAAGGGGAAGACAGAGGATAAGATAGTTGGATGGCATCACCAACTCAATGGACATGAGTTTGAGCAAACTCTGGGAATTAGAGACGGACAGGGAGGCCTGGTGTGCTGCAGTCCATGGGGTTGCAGAGTCAGACAAGACTGAGCGACTGAACTGAACTGACTTCAATTCTGTGCTGGTGCTGGTGTTAAGTCGCTTCAGTTGTGTCCGACTCTGTGTGACTCCATAGACGGCAGCCCACCAGGCTCCCCCATCCCTGGGATTCTCCAGGCAAGAACACTGGAGTGGGTTGCCATTTCCTTCTCCAATGCATGAAAGTGAAAAGTGAAAGTGAAGTCGCTCAGCCGTGCCCGACCCTCAGTGACCCCATGGACTGCAGCCTTCCAGGCTCCTCCGCCCATGGGATTTTCTAGGCAAGAGTACTGGAGTGGGGTGCCATTGCCTTCTCCGCAATTCTGTGCTAGATGAACACTAATCAACCAGAGTCAGAAAACTCCCTGGTGGTCCAGTGGTTAAGACCCTGGTTGGGGAACTAAGTTCCCCCATGCCTTGTGCCTAGGCTGAAAACCAACCAAACAAAAAAACCCCACAGAGTCAGATGTCTAAAATTGCTATTGTCGATAATATCATTAATGTACTGAAATTGCTATCCTAGGTATCATCATTAACATACAAATTCAAGCTGTTTCTCTAGGACAAGATGAACTCATCACCCCCGAGCCATGGGCCACCCGGCCAGATAATTATAAACCAGAGACATTCCTGTATGCAGGTCAGGAAGTAACAGTTAGAATTAGACATGGAACAACAGACTGGTCCCAAATAGGAAAAGGAGTACGTCAAGGCTGTATATTGTCACCCTGCTTATTTAACTTACATGCAAAGTACATCATGAGAAATGCTGGGCTGGAAGAAGCACAAGCTGGAATCAAGATTGCTGGGAGAAATATCAATTACCTCAGATATGCAGATGACACCACCCTTATGGCAGAAAGTGAAGAAGAACTAAAGAGCCTCTTGATGAAAGTGAAAGAGGAGAGTGAAAAGGTTGGCTTAAAGCTCAACATTCAGAAAACCAAGATCATGGCATCCGGTCCATCACTTCATGGCAAATAGATGGGAAAACAGTGGAAACAGTGGCTGACTTAATTTTTCTGGGCTCCAAAGTCACTGCAGATGGTGATTGCAGCCATGAAATTAAAAGACGCTTGCTCCTTGGAAGAAAAGTTATGACCAACCTAGACAGCATATTAAAAAGCAGAGACATTCCTTTGTCAACAAAGGTCTGTCTAGTCAAGGCTATGGTTTTTCCCGAGGTCATGTATGGATATGAGAGTTGGACTATAAAGAAAGCTGAGCGCTGAAGAATTGATGCTTTTTGTTGGAGAAGACTCTTGAGAGTCCCTTGGACTGCAAGGAGATCCAACCAGTCCATCCTAAAGGAGATCAGTCCTGGGGGTTCATTGGAGAGACTGATGTTGAAGCTGAAACTCCAATACTTTGGCCACCTGATGCGAAGAGCTGACTCATTGGAAAAGACCCTGATGCTGGGAAAGATTGAGGGCAGGAGGAGAAAGGGATGACAGAGGATGAAATGGTTGGATGGCATCACTGACTCAATGGACATGGGTTTGGGTGGACTCCAGGAGTTGGTGATGGACAGGGAGGCCTGGCGTGCTGTGGTTCCTGGGGTCGCAAAGAGTCGGACACGACTGAGGGACTGAACTGAACTGAACTGAAGAGACATTCTGACTCTGAAACTACTATTAAGAAATGTCACAGAAACTTCACAAGGTGATGATTAATCCCAGCCTCTTTGTTCTTCCCCCTTTTTTTTCTTTTCTTTCTTTCTTTTGGCCATACCACGTGGCATGCGGAACTTCCCCAACCAGGGATTGAACCCGTGCCTACTGCGGTGGAAGTCTTAACCACTGGACCACTGGGGAAGTCCAGTTCTTCCCCTTTAAAAACAAAAAACAAAAACCTAACACTCAAAGACCAAGTTGATGTGGATCTGAGACTTGTCTCTCACTACCCTGCTTGCCCCCCATGCAATAAACCCTTACTTTCTGCAAACACCCTGTCAGAGTTTGGCTTTCTCAACCGTAGGTACATGAGCAAGCTATGCTTGGTTACATTACCCTTAGGAGAGTTGGTCTAGACCAGCAACACGAAGGAGCTTCCTGGGTGATGGTAATACTCCTTTGCTTGATCTGTTTACATCAGTGTGTTCAGTTGGGGAGAATTCACTAAGCCATGTATTTATGACATGTAAATTTTTCTGGGTGTGTGTTATATTTCAGTACAAAGTTTTAAAAAGGGAAATACTCTGGTTGAAGCCCTGGGAGGGGCAGCGAGAGGAAGGTCGAGGAGCCCATCCACAGCTCTGCCCTTACCCGGCACACAGTCCTTGTGGGATCTCCAAGGGAACCTAAAGTTCCTTGGAATATAGCTTGAAATCACTGATCTGTCCCAACAGAGTCAGTGACTTGTCCAAGGTCCCACAGAGCCAGCACCTGAACCCAAGTCTCCTGACTCCCAAATTGAGGATCTGGACACTATTCCTTTGCTGAAGGGCCACAGTCATGAGTCAGGACTGGGGGCAGCTTGTCAGCCTCCTGTCCCCTCCCCAATCCCTTAACTTGGGTCTTGGGAAGAGGGCCAAGACTCTGGTGTGGACGATGCTTTTCTTATCCTGCAACTTCCTTTCTGGGAACTGGGTGTCTCCTTTTGGGCAAAGACAATAAATTTCATCCAAGGGGCCAGAGGCGCAGGGCTCCTCCTGCCCCCACCCGGATGGGCATCACGTGGCTCCTGGGATAACAGTCCAGGAAAATCCCAGCCCTGGCACACTCAGCCTCCCACACCCATCTGCTTACCCTGACACATTCAAGCCTCCTGACCCACCTTGAAGGTTCACCATTGCACACTCCCTGGCACATTTCTTTCACCCTCAGCTTCTCCCACCTCTTCCTGGGTAATACTGCCAGCCTTTCCCTAACCCCAGAGCTGCAGCCTTTCCGTCACTGCTCACCCCCTACCATGTCCCTGGGACCATTAAAATTCCAGGCAGTGGGTGAAGACGAGGAGGCTGAGGAAGCAGAGAGCTTGGACTCTGTGAAGGCGCTCACAGCCAAGCTGCAGCTGCAGACACGGCGGCCCTCATACCTGGAGTGGACAGCCCGGGTCCAGAGCCAGGCCTGGCGCAGGGCCCAAGCCAGGCCCGAGCCCGGGGGACCTGGGGCCATTTGCGGATTCGACTCAATGGACTCTGCCCTTGAGTGGCTCCGACGGGAGCTGGTGAGTCTGGTGGGGTGGGCAGCCTTGCAGAGGGCCCTGAGGGCAGTCCTCAGGACCCAAAACCCCGGGTATGGGGAGGGGATGAGAATGACCCTGCCTCCAGCAACTGCCCTCTTCTGTGGCTTTGTCCCAGGGTTGAGGAGCCAGGAATGGACTTGTCCAGTGTTTGATTCAGGGAGCCTTACTGAGGAAGGAGTCCATCAGTCTACTGACCTCGTGCTCCCGTGGCTCAGGACAGAGTCCTGCCCTTGGGGGCCACCAGGGATAGCTGGGGAAGGCATGGCCTCCCAGTCTCCTCTGCAAATTGCTATACCCCAAAGATACAAAGGAGGCACTAACCACGCTGTCCCCAGAGGAGGCCAGTATTAACTAGGTGGCTCTTAATCTAATATGTCCAAATATAAAAATGTCCAGCCTCCAGACTGGAGATTCCATCTAGTTGATCTAAGATCAGGCCCCAGGTACCTGTACTTGTTTAGCTTAGTTTTAGAGCAAGATCTATGAGGTGGGCTGTAGAGAGCTGGGGTATGAGCGGGTGGGAAGGACATAGCCAGGGCAAAGCCCCTGGGGTGTTGACCGGAAGGGAAGAATGGAGGTTCAGCAGGCTCATGCCCCCTCTCGGCCGCAGCGGGAGATGCAGGCACAGGACCGGCAGCTGGCAGGGCAGCTGCTTAGGCTGCGGGCCCAGCTGCACCGGCTGAAGGTGGACCAAGTCTGTCACCTGCACCAAGAGCTGCTGAACGAGGCCGAGATGGAGCTGGAGCTGGAGCCCGGGGCTGGCCTGGCCCTGGCCCCGCCACTGCGGCACCTGGGCCTCACCCGCATGAACATCAGTGCCCGGCGCTTCACCCTCTGCTAAGGGATCCCTGCGTGTCTCCTGCATCACCCACTACCCATTCCCCAGCCCACCTGGGACTAAGGAAGAGAGGGGCACCCCAGAGGAGCCAGCACCTGGGGAAGGGTTGGGGTAGAGTTGGGGAGATGCTCAGCGCTCTGGGAGCTTAAAGCCCCAGCATCCCTGGGCCCTGCTGCCCGGATAGGGGAAGAGGGTGGTTTGGAGGAAGGGGAGGAGTTCACAGACCCGTAGTCTCCTCAATAAATCTCTGCTTCCCATCAAGGTCTCTCCAGTCCTTTATTCAGGCCCGGGTTCACTGTCTCTCTGGTTGCTAAGGCCAGGGGTTCTACCTCGGGAGAGGAGACTGAGCTTGCGGGTAGAGAAGCTTTGATGGATCCTCACCTCCCACACAGTTCCACTTCTATTGCTCTATCTCATCAAGATGAGGACTGGAAAAAAATTTAACAGTCTAAATCACCCCTATGGAATGTGACTCAGATAAATGAGCAGCTGAAGAAAGCAGGATCTTGTACACCCGGGTTCAGTGCCAGCTGCAACATTGATTCTATCAGACCTGGAGGAGCTCTCTTAACCCCTGCATCTGTCTCTTTATCTTTACACTGGAAAATCCAACACTACAAGTAGTTAGATACATCTTAAGTGAGATAATGTACAGTAAGTCCTCGATAAAATGTGCATTATTACCATTAGCCCCAGTCGTGTTCTTACTGTGGTTCTGGGGCCCAGAGATGGACTGTGAAGCGCTCAGGTTCATAGCACGGGGAGCTGGGGCCTGCAGCCGGG
Organism: Oryx dammah; assembly: GCF_014754425.2. Taxonomy (NCBI): domain Eukaryota; kingdom Metazoa; phylum Chordata; class Mammalia; order Artiodactyla; family Bovidae; genus Oryx; species Oryx dammah. Next base: position 14,494,602 of record NW_024070211.1, read on the forward strand.
ACTCTGGGCTCTGTGTCATTCTGTAGGGCTGTTTTTTAGTTTTGTTTTTTTGTTTTTTGTTTTTTTTTTCAAAAGAACTTCGTGTTTCTCAGCTTTTGTTTCTGCGTTGCCCTCTTTGGCTGACTTTCCAACTCAGGCTTCCTCTCCGCCCCCCCATTTCCTGCCTCCCCCTTCTCTCCGCAGCCGCTGAAGGTGCACACAGCACCACCTCACAAACCCCAACAATGCTCTGTGGGCTTCCCCTCCCCCAGCCTGCTGCCCCAGTGCAGCCTCAGGCGGTGGCAACAGGCTTCTGTCTTCCCAGGGGTGCGGCCAAGGCCCAGCTCTTGGGCCCGAGAGAGGCCACCTAGAGTTCCTCGTAACACTGGTGACCTGGCCCTCAGCCTCTGACGTATGCCACCCTCAGCCTGGCTCCTGGGGAAAGGGAGATTGTTGGCCTGCTTCGTGCTTGTGACAGGGTCCCTTCCTCCTGCCTGTAGCAGAAAGTGCTGCCAGTCTGTCACCTGTACCAGGGGCCTGGGCAGGAGTGTTTGTTCTGTCTCCCACCTGTTGCAGGAGGTGGTGTCAGGCCTTCGCCTCTGACAGGGGCTGTGGCCTTGTCTCTACCTGGGTTAGAAGGGTTGCCTTACTCTCCAACCATAATTAGGGGGTGTTGTCCTGCCCTCTGCCCACAAAAGAAGCTGTGACTCTGCTCCCTTAAAGACATCGGGTTGTTCTGTCTGCTTCCTTGAACAGCCTGTTGTCCAGCAGACTGTCTGTAAGAGGGGTCTTAGCCTCCCCTCTGCAAATAATAAAGCTGTTGCCCCATGCCCTGAGATGGCATGGCTGTGGTTCCATTGTGTGGCTAGCAGCTGTGTGCGCCTGGTATCTATCTGACTATCTAGCATCGTATCCGCCCTCCAGTGATTTTACAGGGATGTTGTTCCCCCCTGACTCTGAGGTGATGTTACTTTTGCCCTCTGACTGTAGTGCAAGGATCACCTGGCCCTCAGACTGATAGCCGTGCAGCTTGCCCTTCATTGAAAGCTGAGTGGGTGTCTCCTTGCCTCCTGCTCACTGGGGCTTCAAGGCGGCCCTTGAATCTCCGGTCCAGGTGCTCCCTGGGGGGGCGGAGGAAGTTCCATCCAATATCCTCCTCCACCTCCGGGTGCCACCTTCGGGGTGAATGGGGCCTGGACTGGGGGGAAAGGACCCTAGAGGGCTGAGAGGCAGGGGGCGACGGTAGCAGGAAGCTTGGGGTGCTGGAGGCTTGCGGTTGGGCTGCTGGGGCCCGGTTGGCTGCGGAGCCCTCAGGAGGAGGCAGGAAGTCAGGGTGGGACGTGGGCGCGGGGAGACAGCCAGTGGCTACGACAGTGAGGGGAGCCGAAGCTGTGTCTGGGCAGCCAGGCTGGGCCAGGAAGACCATGTGAATGGGGCCAGGGGGCTCCTGGGCTGGGCAGGTAAGGAGTACCGGGAACAGGGGCCTAAGGGCTGGGAGTGGGACCTTCGAGCAGAAGGCTGCAGCTGGGCCTAGGGTCAGGCTCCCCTGGGATGCGCAGCCTTTCAGGCTGGGGTCAGAAACACCTGGAGGTCAGGTGGGAGGCAGGCTGAACAGCCAGATCACCTCTTTCCTGTGTAGTCGTTGCCTCCTGCCTCCACCACACTGCCTGCCATCAGAGCCCACCTCACTGGAAGCCTTTTCCTTGGGGATCTCTTAAGTACTGAAAAGGCCTTCAGAAATCCCTGCATCCAGCCCCTCATCCCATGATGGATAAGCCTCCTGAGCCCCAGATTGGGCAAAGTGCTCCCTCCCCATAGTCCGTCAGCAACGCAGAGGCAGAGAGGGTGATGGCCCTGGGAGAGGTGATGGCCTAGGATGTGATTCCCCCCTGGAGCAAGGTGATAGACAGGCTTGAGTCAAGGGTCCCAAGAGTCCTTCCACTTGCTGGTGCAGACCCCAGTGACAAGACTCTCTTGAGAGAGCAAGGGGAATCACCCAGAGCATCCCGACAGACACGTGAGGAGTGACTTTAGCCTCGACCCACACTGCTTGAGAGAAGGAGGGGGGCTTCCTTTGGGAATGGATGGGCATGCAAGGGGATATTTATCATCTGGGGTGGGGGCTGGGGCGGAAGTATCTGACAGGACTCCGGGATGTTAGGGGGTGAGAGGATGATGGGAGAAGGGAAGAGGAAGGGCTATTTTTATCCTGGACAGGGGTGCTGTTGGCCCCGGGCAAGGACCGTCTGGATTTCCATCTGGAAAATTGCCACTCCTGCCCCTGCCAAGCGTCCACAGGATGTCCTTTCCTCTTCCCTTTGCTCCCTCCTGCCCCCTACCCCCGCCCCTGCCACTGCCTGATTAGGCCCAGTGGGTCCTGCTGGTTCCTGCTTCAGACCCCAGGAAGGTGGAGGCCCAGGGAGGCAGAATCAGCTCCTTGTCCATCCCCTCACTTTTAGCTCTCAGCCTGCAGTTTATGGGGGTAAATCCCCACCTGAGCCACACTTTCCAGGTTTCCCCTGCCTCCCCCACCACCACTAGAGTTTTTCTTGAAACAGTTTCCACTGTCTCAGCCATGTCACAGTCTTTCTTCCGTCCCCAGCTCCAAGGCCTGAAGCCTCTTGTGGGGTCTGGAAAACAAGCTGGGTCTTCCCTAGACTCATCCAGACCCTGGACTGGCATCAGCCGTCCCCCACCCTAGCCTATGCTGAAGGATGATTCAGGGTCCCTCGCCCTCAAGGCTCTGGGACAGAGGCGCTTCTCAAGGGAAAAGGGGCCAAGTGATGGAGCAAGAGAATGAGCGGAAGCTCCAGAGGTCGAGAGGAGGCCTCGCTTGGGTGATCGGAAGGCTTCCTGGAAGAGTCAGGCGGCTATGAGAACAAAGGCCCATTTTGCAGAGTACCTAGGATATGCAGCCAGGGTCACTGTCTCTGGGTTGTTCCTTGGGTCCTAGGAGGGCAGAGACCTCAGGGCAAGACCAAACACAAGAGAGCCAGCGGGTTTGGTGTAGCCCAAAGGACACGCATTTCACAGTCAGGCTGACCCAGGCACAATTCTGGTTCTGCCATTTCCTTGAACAAATGACTTCACCTCTCCAAACTCCAGTTGCTTTATTGGTAAAGAGGCAATAATAAATCCCTCCTTACAGAGTGCTGGTGGGAAATCAAAGAGAAAATGGCTGTGATGTGCCGTGGGTAGTAACTGGCATGCCGAAGGTGCTTAACAGAGGTTAGGCAACTACTTGTCCTGCAAATGGTGCACCCAAGGGTGTGTGTGTGGTGGGGGTGTTGGGGGGTGCTGTCCGTACCCGGAATTACTCCTACTCAGCACCTTGGCAGGCCAGTGGGCAGCCCATTCCTTCACACTTGTGGTGTAGCTTTGCAAATGAGCTTGTTTCCTGTGTGTTCTAGTGGGTGTGAGAATTCTAGGCTGGGCCACAGGGTCTATCTTGGAGGAGGGTCCCACACATACCTTCCTACAGACACATAGATACACACACACACACATGATCCTTCCCTCCCTAGCCCAAATACCATTCATATCATCATTGGAAAATGTAGGTGTGCACGGATGTTCAGAGCCAGAGGCAGGGACCACATATATATCACACATCAGTTCAGTTCAGTTCAGTTCAGTCACTCAGTTGTATCCGACTCAGCAACCCCATGGACTGCAACACACCAGGCCTCCCTGTCCATCACTAACTCCCGGAGCTTGCTCAAACTCATGTCCATTGAGTCGGTGATGCCATCCAACCATTTCATCCTCTGTCACCACCTTCTCCTCCCACCTTCAATCATTCCCAGCATCAGGGTCTTTTCCAATGAGTCAGTTCGCATCAGGTGGCCAAAGTATTGGAGTTTCAGCTTCAACATCAGTCCTTCCAATGAACATTCAGGACTAATTTCCTTTAGGATGGACTGGTTGGATCTCCTTGCAGTCCAAGGGACTCTCAAGAGTCTTCTCCAACACCACAGTGGGATCCTATAAATCCATGCACACACCCACAGACTGATGGCTTCAAAGCCAAGCTCAATTCAGTGAAAGCAATGCTGAGGGGAGCTGAGTTTGTGGGTGGAATGGAGGGGCCTCCATCTAGGTGTTATTTGGAAGGTGTCTGAGCTATATTTCCAACGCTTGGTCTAAAGAATGCTAGTCCCACGAGGCACCCAGAAAGGAAACAGTTCTGGGTCCAAATCAACACGGCCTCAGCTATGAAGTGTCCCATGTGAAATTTACCATCAGTGTTGGCTTGTGGAAACTCTGAAAGTCTCCCCAGAGAAGGCGGCTGTTTGCTTTTGTCTAACCCGGTGTTTCTCAGACTTCGGTGGTTGCAGAACCTTTTTTTATTGTATCCCTAGTTCCTTGCCTGCACCTCTGGAGACAAGGGGGAGCGGTGGAAGGACAGCTGTAAGGTTGATTCTTCTCAAAGGATTGTGTCTCTTACCAGAGTTTTTGCGTTGGTGGGGACTTGGTTGTTTCTGTTTTTCAATTATAAAATTAGCACATGGCTGCTTCTAAAAATTTAAACAGTAGGGACTTCCCTGGTGGTCTAGTGGCTAAGACTATATGCTCCCAGTGCATGGGGCCCAGGTTCAGTCCCTGGTCAGGGAACTAGATCCCACATGCCACAACTAAAGATCCTGCATGCTGCAACTAAGATCCTGTGCCATTAAATAAAATAAATAAATATTTTAAAAATTTAAACAGTACGGAGACATATACAGAAATATAAGAAATGCAGTTCCCTTCAATTTCACTCGTGGGCTATGCTCACTGTGAACAGTTTGGTGTACAACCTTCCAGATTTTCCCCTATGTGGCCACTAAAAAGCAAATTAGTTAAGAACTTAATCCCTAGAGGCAGATAGCCTGAGGTTCAGCCACTTATTTCTATCACTTATTTGTTATGAGGCCTCAGACAAATAGCTTTACCCCATTTGGGCCTCAGTTTTTGCATCTGTGAATTGGAGATAATAATAGCACTTACTTGATAGGATTATTATAAGAATAACATGAAGTCATGCAAATGAAGGCTTAGGACAGAATCTGGCTGAAAAGAATCCCTTAGGTATCCATATTCAAATGCAAATAGGAGGATTCCCTGGTGGTCCAGTGGTTAAGAATCAGCCTGCCAATGCAGGGACACAGGTTCTATCCCTGTGCCCCCATACACATTTGCTTTCACATGCCGCTGGGCAATTGGACAGCAGCCCCCACTCTCCATAACTAGAGAAAGTCTGCACACAGCAACAGAGATCCAGTGCAGCTGAGAATAAACACACAAGTAAATAAGTGTAACATTAAGAAATAAATGCAAACAGGCTTATACTCTACTTTCTGTTCTGTGACTTACTTGCCATGTTATCTCTGGAACATCTTTCCGTGTCTATGTGGAGATCTACCTCACCTTTTCAGTGAAAGTGAAAGTGAAGTCGCTCAGTTGTGTCCGACTCTTCTCGACCCCATGGACTACAGCCTACCAGCCTCCTCCGTCCATGGGATTTTCCAGGCAAGAGTACTGGAGTGGGATGCCATTGCCTTCTCCGAAAACCACCTTTTCAGTGGTTTTAGCTAATTATCGTTAACTTGGTTAGTGGGCAATGTGGTGATTTTAAGATGCTGCTTCCTGGACAGTATTGCTGTTTGGCATTGTTGGTGTTGTCAGGAGTCCCAGACATTACTGATCAGTGAGCTAAAGACAGGCCTTACTGTCTCCTGTGAAAATAGAGTGACCCACCAGAAGGGCACCCACCTCTGTCACAGAGGGCAGAGTCAAATGGACGGGAACCTCTGACTATTCACCTGTGTGTCCCCAACTCTAGATCAGAGCCTGGCACATAAGACATACCCATTAACCTGTAATCGGTAGGCTGGCCAAGTAAGAAAGTCGTGCCTCCTCTAACCTACCAAGCGAGGCCTAAGCTCAGAGCTCTGTTTCACAGAGTGGCATTTCCCCAAATATCTCATCATTCATGCAGGTGAGTGATCTTAGGGGGTCATGAATGAACATGTGCAAATGTGAATTTAGGTATCATACCATGTGTTTATTTTAATATACACTGATTTCCATTTATAGATGGTGATACTAATTTTCCATTTTTTTAAAAAAATTAAAGTACACTTGATTTACCGTGTTCTGTACTCGTTTTCCATTTATGGTAGCAAAGTTTTCATTTGAGGTAAATATATTAAACATGAAAAATGGTCTGTGGAAGTGCCAAAAATCAAAAAGGAAAATGAATGTTTAAGGCTGGGGTCATGAAATACCCATGCTGGCCTCAAATAACAATTTTCATTTACTTAGTCCTTACTGTGTACCATGTTAAGTACTTTATTATATGAGGTCATCTATAAATCACATATTGTGTTCACAACAGCCCTGGACACAGGTCCATTTTTAATTTCCATTTTGAAGATAAAGGAACTGAGGGAGGTTTATGTTCTTTTTGTTTTTGGCCACACTGCGAGGCATGCAGGATCTTAGTCCCCTGACCAGGGTCCAGGGATTGAACCTGTGCCCCCTGCAACGGAAGCACAGAGTCCTAACCACTGGACCACCCAGGACTTCTCTGAGGGAGGTTTAGACAGGTGTAGTAACCTGACCAAAGGCCCTCTATCAGTGAGTGACTGGGAGGCCTTGGGAATGAACTTGGGTGACTGACATCCAGAAACTTTAATAGAGTGGTGCGGATTGCCAAATTTTAAGTAATACTTCGTCCTGATAAAACCCACATGATGAAAAATACAGACAGAGGTACATAAGGAAGGGGACTCAATAAGAAGAATTACTCAGTATATACAAGTTATTAGTTGGAGGACCTCTACCCAAAATACAGCTTTAGAATAATCACTCTATTGCCCTTGTTTATGGCAATAACTAACTAGGAGAATCAGTTTTGTGTTCAAACCACTACCAGTTTGTGAGACTAAATCCATCTTATTTGCATATAGGAAAAGACTCATCTTTTTGTTCTCCGTTTTTGTGAACTCTGAACTCACAGGGTTTATTCCAAACCAGTATTATATCAAAGAGGAACACATGAAAAAGGAAGGAATTCAGGATGCATCCCTGTTTTACCCACTAGAAATTACTTGCCATGCCTGTCAACCCTGATTCTCAAGTACCGTGCTAAGGGTTCGGCAAGGGCATCCACAGCCCAGGCTCTTCACTCAACATATGCATCTTCGCCAATAATCAAATCTTGACCAAAGGAAAAGGCCAAGAAAATGCTTTGAATTATTCCCAACAGATTTTGCCACAATGTGGCCCAGAGTACGACAGTAGCCTGGGTCAGTGAAATAGCTTGCCTGCTCTTGACATACGCATTGCCCGGGCAAGAAGCTGGCACACATTTTGGACAGAATGTTCAATAAATGAATAGGTTTACAGTTCAGGGGAGGGAAAGTCTCGTATTTTTTTTTTAAGGGGACAAAACACAGTCTAGGCCCAGTCAGGTGAAACAATGTCTATGGAGTTGGTAAAAGTGAACGAGCTGGCAAGAATCAGAGCTTGTTATGGTTTTTTGTTGTTGTTGTTTTAATACTGATGCTTTATTATTAACTAAAGTTCATACTGTATTCAGGTTTAAAAAGTAATGAATTAATCTGGCTGAGTCAGGTCTTAGTTGCCACACGAGGGATCTTTAGTTGCAGCGAGTGTGATCTACTTCCCTGACCAGGGATCAAACGCAAGCCCTCTGCCTTGACTGCTAAGTGGAGTCTTAGCCACTGGACCCCCAGGGAAGTGCAAAATAGAGCTCACTGTGGTATGATTGGTAAACAACCCTGGGATTGGAAGATTTGGTCCAGGAACTTCATGAAATCTGGGATTTCTGATCAGTTCTACACAGAGTATGAGCAGGGAGATTACATGGGTGGAGGAGCCTGGCAGCCTGTAGTCCACGGGGCCACAGAGAGTCAGATACCCCAGTGCCTAAACAACAACAATGGTGAGCGTCGGGCTCTGTGAAGAGAGACAAGAGAGATGGGACCTGAAATCCAGCCCTCGCTCCACTCTCCAAGTTTGAAAACCCCGGGAGGGCTGGCCCTTTATAACTGGCACAAAGCCCTCTGTGGACCGTGGACAGACCTTAAGTTTGACCGAGAACATTACAAACACCAGTCAGAGAAGGTCTAGAATCTACAAAGTTCCTCCTATTGACCTTGATTTCTTGAGTTGGGAGAAAAGAATGTCCTGTTTCATTCACCCCAGAATCTGCCTTTGTTACTGATTCTGAGAGTCCTGGTGATTCTCTGGATCTGCTTCCTTTTTCTTTTTCTTTCTTTCTTCATTCCTCTCCTCTCTGACTTTCAATGAAAAATTTATATTAAGCTTTAATTTTTATTTTCTTTTTGCTAACCTCATTTATTAACCTGGTTTGATCAGACTAGAATGGTACCCATATTTTGTACGAAGAAATATATGCATATACAACCTCACAATTACATAGGGACCCATACAAACCATACATGCTCCCATTTCATTGTACAGCCATCTGCATACATGGACTCCTACACACCCATGGGTATGTACACATGACATGATGCTCAATGATTAATGTGCCTCGGTAGGCACAAACTTGTATTCACCAGCCAGGGAAATGTATACTCAAAAACATGCATTTTAGGGGACTTACCTGGTGGAGCAGTGGATAAGAATTTGCCTGCCAATGCAAGGGACATGGGTTCAATCCCTGGTCCCAGAAGACCCCACATGCCGAGGTGTGACTGAGTGCGTGAGCCACCACCGCTGAGCCCACTCGCCTAGAACCTGTGCTCTGCAACAAGAGAAGCCACTGCAGCGAGACCACACATCGAAGCGAAGAATAGCCCCCGCTCACCGCAACCCAGAGAAAACCCGAGCAAAAAGCAGCGAAGACCCGGCACAACCAAAAACCTGAAAAATAAATAAACCAAAAACATGCATTGGAGATAGATGGAGAACTGTCTTGGAGGGGAAGGCCTCTTGACAGCGCAATGTCACATTTCTGATGGAGAGTAGATTCCATTCCGTCAGACCTCCTTCCCTGCTCCTTTTTCTCCATCACCTCTCAGGATTCCTTACACTCTTTAGATTTTCCAGGAAGTGAAGAACAGAGCAGAGTACCTGGACAGAGGAGGTAGGGGACTGATTGGAATTCTGCCTCTGCCAAGAGCCCTCATGTGCTTTGGGAAAAACCACTTAGCTCCTCTGATCTGACACCATCTCCATCTTTAAAATGAGGCTGATGAATTACACTAGTGCCTCTTCTTTTATTTATTTATTTATTTTGGCTGCACTGGATCTTAGTTGCAACTCTTGGGAGTTTAGTTGCAGCATGTGAACTCTTAGTTGTGTCATGTAGGATCTAGTTCCCTGACCAGGGATGGAACCCAGGCCCCCTGCATTGGTAGCAGGGAGTCTTAACCACTGAACCACCAGGGAAGTCCCTACACTCTTGCTTCTAAACTCTTCCCTCTAAGGACTTACTTGCCCTTCCCCTGTCTTACTTTTCCCCACTCCCCCATGGCTCTCATGATTTTGAGGGTTTTGCTGACTAAACTACCTCATTTAGGTACTAATTTTGTTGTTTCTAGTTCAAATGTTAATGAGAGACTTAACTAAGTATGCACTGTGTGTGTGTGTTCAATCACTCAGTCGAGTCCGACCTGTGTCCGACTCTGTGCGGCTCCACAGACTGTAGCCTGCCATGCTTCTCTGTCCGTAGGATTTTTCCCGACAAGAATACTGGAGTGGGTTGCCATTTCCTCCTCCAGGCGATCTTTCCAACCCAGGGATCAAACCCATGCCTCCTGCATCGGCAGGCAGATTCTTAACCACTAAGCCACCTGGGAACCAAGTGGCTAAGCCACCAAGTATGCATTGAAGAAGCAATAATGCAATTTGTCAAGCTGAGAAGCAAATCACCTGCAAGCCTTCAGTGTTATTCTGGGGCCTCATTGGCGCATGTGGCTGAGCCACTCAGCAGAATTATGTCTGACACTGCCAGGTCTTGGGGTCTTCTGATTGCTGCCAGGTGTTATACTCCAAAACTCACACTTCTGTATAGGGCAGGGCCTGAAACCTGAAGCCAGGGCTCCGTGGGCACTAAGAAAGTCACAGAAGAAACACGAAGGGTCAGCTACCCAACAGAGTTACCAAGTACCATTTTCCTTAATTTAACACAGCTTGGCTTTGTCTCACTCCTGGCCCCAGTCTTTTACTTAATCGACGTACAGTTGATTTACAATATTGTGTGAGTTTCAGGTATATAGCAAAGTGATTCAGTTATGCATATATCTAGTTTTCTGATTCTTTTCCATTATAGGTTATACAAGATACTAAATATAGTTCCCTCTGCTATACAGTAATCTTTGTTATTTATTTTATATGGAGTGGTGTGTATCTGTTAATCTCATATTCTTAATTTATCCCTCCCCTCCCCCACCTCTTTCCCCTTTCGGTAGCCACAAGATTGTTTTCTAAGTCTGAGTCTGTTTCTGTTTTGTAATAAGTTTATTTGCATTGGTTTTTGGATTCTGTATATAAGTGATATCATGTAATATTTGTCTTTCTGTTCCTGGCTTACTTCACTCAGTGTGATAATCGTAGGTCCATCCATGTTTCTGCAAATGGCAATATTTCATTCTTTTTCACCTGGTCCCAGTCTTCAGGGACGTCATCATGTCCTCTCTGGCAGGTCCAGATTTACCCAGGGTATAGGTCCTGCCTGCATGTTTTCCTGGCCCCTCGCCCAAGGCCAGGTGGCTCCTCTTCTCCCTCCGTGTGACCCCAGCCTGGACCACGTGCAGTATTCAGCCCTAGATTCAGCATAGATTTCTTCTGCAGGTCTACCAGCCTCTCCTCACTGCTGCACCCCAGTTCATCCCATTTTTCTCAACCCCAATCTTTTCTCATCTTGCTCTTACCCTTTCCAAAGCTCCTGAGAATGTCAGGCCTAGAAGGGACTTACTGATCCAAGCTGACACCTTATCTGGTGTTGGTGTTCTCTGTATAATATAGCCAACTGGTGGTTTTCCAAGGGCTGTTTGACTATCACAAAAAACAGGTTGCTCAGGACCTCAGACCCTAGACAGTCAGCTCAACTAAGGCTGGTTCCAGAACGTAAACAGTTCTTTTCTGGAGGCTTTTGCTGTTAATCAGTTCTAAGCCATAATAAAAGTACCAATCGAAAAAATTAAAAAGCCATTTGCAGCCACAGAGCCGAGCAAGATTTCTCAAATGTCTCCCCAGGACTCCTAAAGTAGAAGGGGAAGAGTGTATGTGCGAACACCTTTCCTTGAAAATCTCTTGATTTGGCTTAAAATTTCATGTACATTTTGTATTTTCCTCTATTTGTAATAGATCTTTTTGTTTAACTATGTGAATAAGGTTTAACTATGTGTTTAACACTCATGCTTTGAGAGGTATACACCCGTGACTTCCGGTACCCATGAAAGGTTATAAGTATCTCAGTTTGAAGAGACATGAGCTTATCAACCGTACTCCAATATAAAATAAAAATTATATATATATATTAAAATATATATATATATTAAAGCCAAGAGGATTATTTACCAGTCATATTCTTCCACTTTCCAAAGCAGGGCTTGGTAGGGCAGAATGAGCACTCTTGGAAATCTTTCTAAGCTCTAAATCAGGCCAGCGTTTATCTAAGCTTCTGAGGAAGGGGTGACAATTCCCGGTTAACAGAAAAGGCAGAATGAAACTAGAGGAGAATGATTTCAGCAAAGGGACACAATGAATATTATTCCCAGAATTTGAACATAACTCCAGGGACTATCCTTGAATCCTTTTTTTTTCTTCTTTTTTTCTTTAATTGCATTCTAATTGAATAGATCCTTAAGTCTTACTAACTAAAAAACCACCACTGCTCCCCACTTCCAGTTGACCTCAGCATGGATTAGCAGCTCTAGCTTTGTTCTGCCTGTAACAGTTGTCTGAGTTTGAGCAGAACTTTCCGGTTCCTCTGTTTGCTCATCTAAAATCTGAGGTTAGACTTGGTGGTTTCTAAGACCTTTGCAAATGGGAGAATCTGTGCATTAACCCTCCACATATCAGTCAACATTTATTAACAAGAATTGTCCTGGGTGATGGGACATTCAGGCAAATAAAACACAACCTCTGCTCTTGCTGAATCCCTGATCTCACCAAGCAGGTAGGAAAGGCACATAAATTAGTGTCATCCTGGCACTCGGTGGAAGTTGATGATTGTGGCTGGTGAGAGTGGAATGTCGGAGTACCAAAGAGCAGTGGAGATTGGGGAGGTTTCACAGAGAAGATGATGTCTGAGCTGAACCTTGAAGACTAAGCTAGAGTTCAATAGATGGGCAAGAGTATTCCCTGGCAGGTGAACCACATGTGCAAGGCATGTTGTAGGAACAGTGTGAGTTTTCTGGAGAAGAGGAGCTCAGAAGACAGATTCTGCGTGCGTGTGTGTGTACACGTGTGTGTGTGTTGCAGAACAGACTGAGGAGATGGATTTGATCTTGATATTAAAGGTTCTTGAATGCATAAATTAATTTATCTGAGGACTGGTATTTCCAGGCAGTCCAGAGGACCAGCCCAGGTACTGTAGGGACTCCTGGGGACTTCGGGGTGAGATCCCCACTCTGCTTCAGGCAGAACAGCTTCACTTTTACCTGCTTTATCTACGGGGTTCCGCTCGATTTCATCTGACAAAAAGTTTCCACTGGTAAAGCAGCAAACAAATACAAAAAAAATATGTATAGCCAATAGGGCCATTGAGGGGTTTTCTGCTAGGGAGAAGCAGAAAGAAGCCTCTGAAGCAGACTTTGTGGGGGCTTTGGGGGAGCAGAGGCCTGATGGCTGACATTCAGCAGGGAGGGTCCCTCATTCAGCGTCCTTGGCAGCAGGGGGGACTTGTAATTAGGAGGTGAGGCACACACCCCCGACTGGTAGGGGAAGATCAAAACTCAGGTCTTCCCTAGGGCTGGGGGAAGTGTATGTGATCTCTAGTAGGTAGTCCCCCAACTTGGGGGATGGGCTGAGAGAGTGGGAGAGGGGAGAGGCAGGAAGTGGGCAACTAAACTAACAAAGGTGCCTGTGGCGGTTTACCCAGCCCAGGTGGGAGGGCGGGGCCTAGGTCTCAGCAGGGGGCCACGTGTGACTTTATGGGGAGCTAGGACCCCATTTCAGCTTTTCTGCGGCTGGAGAATGGCGGCTGGGGGGCTGACAATCTCCGGCACTTCTGGAAGTTCCCAGGGCTAGGCCCTAGCATGTCTGATGTTCGGGGAGCCCTTTCAGCCCCCTCTCCATTCCCCCAGGGACCATGGGCTGTAGCTGCAGCTCAAACCCAGAAGATGACTGGATGGAAAACATCGATGTTTGTGAAAACTGCCACTACCCCATAGTCCCACTGGATGGCAAGACCACGGTAAGAGGCAAGACAGGAGTCTTGGTGAGGGAGTCGGGTGGGATGCAGGCGTGGGGAGAAAGGAAGAGATCATCCCTGCAGGTCCTGGAGATGACAGCGAGCCCCCCTGTCACACAGAAAGGAAAAGAACCCCAGAGAGGGAAAGCGACTCTTCTAAGGTCCCACAGCAAGTGGTGGGCAAATTCAGTGAAAAGATCCAGCCAAGCTGAAGTGAAGGAGAGCAGGAGAGTGGGGAGGCAAGCCAGGGTCTCACCCAGTCTTCAGCTCTCTGACTTCTCTCATCCCACACCCACAGCTGCCTATGCGGAATGGCTCTGAAGTGCGTGATCCACTGGTCACCTACGAGGGATCCAACCCCCCAGCTTCTCCACTGCAAGGTGACCTCAACCAGCAGGGCCTGAAAGACAAGGCCTGTGGATCCTTGGTTGTCAGCCTCCATCTCTTCCCCCATCCCCAACTTCTAACTCCTGAACTCACCCTCCCAGTCTGCTCCAGAAGTCTTCTCCCTGACTGCCCCTGTCTTTACAGACAACCTGGTTATCGCCCTGCACAGCTATGAGCCTTCTCACGATGGAGACCTGGGCTTCGAGAAGGGTGAACAGCTCCGTATCCTGGAGCAGTGAGTGCCCCCCTTCGCCCTGCCCATCCTGGGGTATCTCCAGTACCGCAAACCCCTGCGGTCCCGGCTTGCAGTGGGAGCTCTGCAGACAAAAATGGGAGGTTCCGGGGTGCTGAGCTGGAGGGTGGGGTGGCGTGGCCTAACTGGGGGCTCCGACGGAGGGCTTCCAGCCGAGTCTGAGGCTGTGCAGACCATGCTAACTGCCGCCGTCGCGCAGGAACGGCGAGTGGTGGAAGGCGCAGTCCCTGACCACCGGCCAGGAAGGTTTCATCCCCTTCAACTTTGTGGCCAAAGCGAACAGCCTGGAGCCCGAACCGTGAGTGGGGACGCGTCGTGGGAATGGTGGGACGCAGATCCAGGGATCTCGGAGCAGAGGAGAGGTGCTAGGGGTGGTGGCGGTAAATGCTTGAGGGTAATGGGGGAAGACCGGACCAGCGGACCCAAGAAGACTTCGCTTCTGCCTTGAGCAGCTGGTTCTTCAAGACCCTGAGCCGCAAGGACGCGGAGAGGCAGCTCCTGGCGCCGGGGAACACGCACGGCTCCTTCCTGATCCGGGAGAGCGAGAGCACGGCGGGTGAGCGAAGGGGCTGCTGCGGGGCGTCGGGAGGGGGCCGCGGGCTGGGGCCGCTAGCCGAGGTCCGGGGTGCGAGGAGCCCGCGGGGATGGCGGGCGTGGGAACCGCGTTGGCGGAGGGGCGACTCGCTGGAGGCCACCCCTCCCCGTCTTTTGCGTTCCTTCATCCCTTCTTTCGTTCAGGATCGTTTTCACTGTCGGTCCGGGACTTCGACCAGACCCAGGGAGAAGTGGTGAAACATTACAAGATCCGGAACCTGGACAAAGGCGGCTTCTACATCTCGCCCCGCGTCACTTTCCCCGGCTTGCACGAGTTGGTCCGCCATTACATGAGTGAGCACGCACGGCAGGACTCTTCACCTGGGCCCTACCCTATCAGCCTGTCTCCCCCACTTCCTCTCGGGGGTCCCCCTCCTCCCCCCCCTACCCCGCCCATCTCAGCATGCTCCTTCATTCCCCCCACCCCACCCAAGTGGGTGAGGGGCGGTACCTTGTAGCCTCAGGGGTCAGGTGACAGCCCCTGCCTGTCCATTTCCCCAGGTGGGGACTGAGTGAGCCCCCCACCTCCCAGTTCCGCCTTACTGACAGCCCTTCGCCCCTCCCTCGACCTCATAGATACTTCGGACGGGCTGTGCACACGGTTGAGCCGCCCCTGCCAGACCCAGAAGCCCCAGAAGCCGTGGTGGGAGGATGAGTGGGAGGTTCCCAGGGAGACTCTGAAGCTGGTGGAGCGGCTGGGGGCTGGCCAGTTCGGAGAGGTGTGGATGGGTGAGTGAGGGCCTCCAGGACTGTGGGCAGGTGGGGAGGGGAGGCGTCTACCGAAGACCTGAGACTTCTACGACAGTACCTTGTTTCAGGGCAGCTGCCTGGCTCTGGGTACATGGGCTGCGAGTGACCCTCCCAACCCTTTCCTGCCCTAGGGTACTACAACGGGCACACGAAGGTGGCAGTCAAGAGCCTGAAGCAGGGCAGCATGTCCCCCGATGCCTTCCTGGCCGAGGCCAACCTCATGAAGCAGCTGCAACACCAGCGGCTGGTCCGGCTTTACGCGGTGGTCACCCAGGAGCCCATCTACATCATCACGGAATATATGGAGAACGGTGGGCGCCGCCGCCGTGCGCGGCCGCTGGGGGGCGCTGCCGTGTCCTCTGCCCCCTCCCGGAGTTGGGAGGAGATAAGCGTGGCTCTGCACTGAGGTTTTTCTAGAGGAATTTTGCTGAGCCCTCAAAGACTCACCTTCAGGGGCGACCAGAGGGTGTGTGGAGAAGAGGGTGTGCTGTTTGAACCGCATCTGGGAGCCCAGCTTGAGGGGGCGGGCTCTGGTTGTTCAGCCGCTCAGTCGTGGCCCTCTCTTTGCAACCCCATGGACTGCAGCATGCCAGGCCTTCCTCTCAGGTTGTGGAAGAAGACTCAACGCCCATTTTCCCTCACCTGCAGTACTGTTTGCCTTCTTCAAAGCCTTATCTTGATCTAAGGATGCTTGATCTCAGGAGATGAGTAGGTCCCTAGCCCCTTTTCTATATCTTCTCCCCCCCCAGCCTTGGGAGGTCTGATCTGTTCCAAGGCCCTCTTTTTCAGTTCTTGGTGAGCTTCTCCCCGACCCTTCGCCCACTGTTGGACAGATTGAGAGCCCAAGGAAGGGGAGTTTAAATAAATAGGAATTTCTAGGCCCAGCTTTGGGCCAAGTCTCTGTCCCACCTCTGGAGCTCAGTTCCCCCAAGAATACCAGCAGAAATCTAAACAGGCTTATCCAGAAAGTAGTAGTCATTAAGGGTTCTGACTGCTTGGGTTGGAATCCTGGCTTGAGGACTGTGTGGCCTTGGGCTGATCACCACTTCTCTCTGCCATGGTTTCCTCGTCTGTAAAAATGGTGATATAATGCAATAGTAACTTTCTTATAGGATCTTTGTGAGGATGAAAGCTAATGTATATAGAGCAGTTAGAACAATGTCTGGTGTACAGTAATGGCTCAGTAAGTTTGTTGTTATCTGGCTCTGATTCTTTGGGAATATAAGATCTATCCTTCTTTCAGGAAGGGAAAAAAGCTAATTGGTTAATGGATTCTGAAGATGGCAAATACCAGGCCACCTTCGATTGGTAGTTGCTTGGAGCTCTGTTGAGAAGGATTCTGAGGTTCGTTGGGAGTGAGCACTGGGATTGATTAGCAATATCTGCCATGGACACAGTGGAGGAATGACAGTGTCTGTCCACATATTCGCTGCCTTTGGGTGAGGTTTTGTCTCAGTGACTAATTCAGCACTCAAATGGGGACATTCAGGTTGTTGGCATCTTCACACAGGGTTTTAATCTCTTGAGAAGGGCCAGTGGTTACTAGCTCTGTTCCAGCCACTCTAATCCCTGGTCTTCTCCTAGTTACCCTCTGCTACCAGAAAGATGGTCCCTCACTCCCTCATGATACCTATTTTCATACTCCTCTTTTAATATATTCAGCATACATTTATTGCTGTTTACTGTGGGCTGGGAGGAGCTTCCCACGTGCCTCAGTGGTAAAGGATCCTCCTGCCAATGCAGAAGACGCAATTTTGGTCTCTGGGTCAGAAAGATCCCCTGGAGGAGAAAATGGCAACCCACTCCAGTATTCTTGCCTGGAAAATACCACAGACAAAAGGAGCCTGGCGGGCTACAGTCCATGGGGTCCCAAAGAGCCAATACAGCTTAGTGACTGAGCATGCAAGCACTGTAGGCTGGGAATATTGATGGACAAAATAAGAATCTTGCTATCAGAGAAAACTTGCTGTCATTATGCACCCTAGGAAAACCAGTTTATGCCATAGGAAAGTCTTAGCAGGTAGATGATGATGATGATACAATTTATTATTCTTGGTACAATCTAGAGAGGGTATTTAAAGGAAGAGTCCAGCTGAGCCATGACCAAAAAGAAACTGTAGCAGAAGAAATGGGACAAAGAGACTTTGGTGTGGGAACCCAGTGGTCTATGAGAAAAATCTCACAATTATCTAGGGTAGATGGAGAAAAAGAGGCAGGAGTGGAGGGCAGAGAAGAAACTGCAGATGTGGACTATGCAGGGCTTGGATGCCTGGCTGAGGAGTTCAAGTGCCACCCCACTGGTGACAAGAAGCTTGCAGACCCCTCCAAGTGGCATCTTAGTCCCCAGGAAAAGGGCATCACACATCTTTGGCACCCTTACTCTGAACACACTCTCCTCCATTTTCAGCTCTTACTCTTCTTTTTCACACATCAGACATGGATTCTAGACCCCTAGTTAGGGGAGAAGGGTCTGGGAGCTTTCCCCTGGGGCAGTTTGGGTCAGCAACTCTTGCTTCTGTCCACAGGAAGCCTGGTGGATTTTCTCAAGACCTCCGAAGGCATCAAGCTGACTATCAACAAACTCTTGGACATGGCAGCCCAAGTAAGGAGACTGGGGAGGGCCTGAGCATGGGCACAGGGCAATGGGATCCAGATGTCTGGCCCAGGACTGCTGACCTGTACCTGGTCTGCAGATTGCAGAGGGCATGGCATTCATTGAAGAGCGGAATTATATCCACCGTGACTTGAGGGCTGCCAACATCCTGGTGTCCCATAGCCTGAGCTGCAAGATCGCAGACTTTGGTCTAGCACGCCTCATTGAGGACAACGAGTACACAGCCAGGGAGGGTAGGTATGGGATATGAGGGAAGTCAGGGGTCTCCGGGGTCTGGCCTGGCAGACCCTGGTGACCTCACTGCCCTCCCTCCAGGTGCCAAGTTTCCCATTAAGTGGACAGCACCAGAAGCCATTAACTACGGGACATTCACCATAAAGTCGGACGTGTGGTCTTTCGGGATCCTACTGACGGAGATTGTCACTCATGGTCGCATCCCTTACCCAGGTCGGGGTCCAGGCAGGAGCTGAAAGGGTGATGGGGAAGGGCAGCAAATTCATGTTTTTCTACTTCCTCCCGGGCTCAGAATATGAACCTTTCCAGCTGCTTCCCCTCTATCCTCCTAGGGGTGGCACTCGTGCACCCCTGATCGGGTGCCACATCTCCTAGGTCTGGCTTCCATTTCTGTTCCTGAGTCTCTCTTCCTTCAATAATCCCAGCTCTTTTCTTTAAACTCTAACACAGGCAGCCTAGTAGGTAGAAGAGGATCTGGTCTGAGAGGCAAGAGGCCTGCTTTCTTTTTTCATTTTTTTCCAAGTTTTATTTCTTTATTTTATTTTTTGGCCACACCTTGCAGCATGTGGGATCTTAGTTCCCCAACTGGGGATCAAACCTGCACCTACTGCATTGGAAGGCAAAGTCTTAACCGCTAGACTACTGCAGAAGTTCCCAGAGGCCTGCTTTTTATTACCATCTGCCACTGATGGTTTCTGTTTGACTTTGATCAGATTATTGCTTCTTTCTCCACTTGTAAAACGTGAGGTTAGAACAATATTTGACCCATATGAAACACTCAAGAGTGTTAGGTTTTATTATTAATCACTTTGGGCAAGTGACTTTGGGCAGGTGACTTTACCTTTCTGAGCCTCAGTTTCATGATATGAGAAACAAGATTATTTTTGAAAGAGCTTGACTCATAGTAGATGCTCGTGAAACACTGACTTCCTTTCCCTCTGAAGCCTTCCACGTAGAGTGAGAAAGATGTGTAAGCAGCCAATTCCCACTCTCTCTCACTCCTCCCTCTATCTCCTCGACAAAGTTCTTTACCGCTGAATTCAGCCAGGACAGGAATGGAATTTTTTTTGGAAGGAACTTGCTAGGAAATGCTGGGGAAAGGAAACAGAACACAAAGACAGGGTCGGGAGCTCGTGCAGCCCGGTGGCTAGACTTGGCAGAAGCTTCCCACATCCTGAGCAGTGTGCACAGAACTTTGCTCCTGGGAAGGTAAAAACACCTTAGAATTAGGTGTGAGTATGTGAGTATGCAGGCCTTCCCTGGTCTGGACTTGCCCCATCGAAGAGTTCAAGGGCAGCACTGGGGCTAGAAACATATTCTTGTCATCCTGCCAAGAGCTCACACTGCTCCCTTAGAGAATTTTTCTACTAGAAGAATAAAGGCAATGAAAGCACGATGATAAATGGCAACTGACGCATAGTTTCAGGGTCAGGGAGACTATGGGGAGTAATGGGGACCTGGGTAAACTTGCGTCTGTGCCAGCAGATGGTTGCTATTAAGACACAGGGGCCCAAAAAGCAGAGCTGTGTTTTTTCAAGAGAAGTCAGAGCTTGGAGTTTTAGGAAAATTTGCCCATTTCCAAATATTGGTGATGATTCAGATTGTTTAAAAACACAATAAAGGGCCAAGTCAAAGTAGGTCTGTCTGTGGGCTATATTTAGGCTGGGTGTAGCCAATCGGTTTGCACCCTTGACTCTATCCATCAGTGTTGTTTCCTAGCCTATGTCTTTCCGTGCCCTGATTTTTAAATGTGAGGGCCACATAGCTAGAGGCTCCCCAGGGGCAAGGCCTGAGGAAGAGAGGTCTCTGTCGACTAGGTTCCAGTTTGAAGCTTTGTAGGAGTAAAACTACTGTTTTGCTAGGACATCTAGGAGTTAGGCTTCTCTTCTCAGGAGAATGAAGAAGAAACCAGAAGCCACACAGGTAATTTAGAAACAGGGGGCCCAGTTCTGCTGTGACCATTCAGTTCTCCAGAGCAGCATCTCTTGGGGTCCACATGTAATGGGCCTCGCTGGTGGGGCCAGGATCAGTACAAAGGGAGGGAACTGGTTCAAAGATGACTTCATCTGGGTCACAGAGGGGCCTAGTGAATCTTCTGTGCCCAATGCAGGGTCTGCCTGGCTGAGGCCCAGGATCCACCTGGCTTCTTGATGTAGCATCTCATGTGCCTGTTCCCAAAGCTGGAGAAACTTCCCCATTGTCCTGGCTGTGGGCCCCCATCCTGCGCTAGGCCCTGATGGCTTCATCCTTCCCCACCAAATAATAATCATCACAGGCACTCTTTATGCTCCATCTCCTCCTCCAGGCACCATCCTCAGGGCTGTGTACACATTTTCTCATTCAATCCTCACAACATCTCTAGGAGGTAGGAGCTCCTATTATCCCATTTTCCAAATACTGAGGCTCAAAGAGGTTCAGTGGGTCACTCAAGGACTCACAGACAAACACGTCTGTGTCACTGCATGTTTAAGCCATAGCAGACACTCCAAGTGGCATGACTGACCTTTCGCAGGTACTGCCAGTATAGCCTTACTATCCTTACCATCGATGAAGACCAAGATCCCTTTGGATTGGTGCTCACACCATACCTGTTGTCAAATATCTTCTTGACCATCACCCCTGCCTCTGGGCTTCCGAAGCCTGGAGCCTTGATGTCAGTTCTCCCATCAACCTCTAGGGATGACCAATCCTGAGGTGATTCAGAACCTGGAGCGAGGCTACCGCATGGTACGGCCTGACAACTGCCCGGAGGAGTTGTACCAGCTTATGATGCTGTGCTGGAAGGAGCGCCCGGAGGACCGGCCCACCTTTGACTACCTGCGCAGCGTGTTGGAGGACTTCTTCACGGCCACAGAGGGCCAGTACCAACCCCAGCCCTGAGGGGCCTAGGTGCCTGGGGCTTGCAGCCCTCCCACCGTCTGGCTAACCTGGCTGGGGGGGGGTGCAGCTCCTGTGTCACACCCACGTGGCCTATGCACGTTTGGACTCAGCATGTGAATCCCGCCCACGTGCGACACATACACCTCTCATGTCTTGTACACGGGGTCTGCAGTTGGGTGGGCTCTGCACATGTGTCTTGTACATGTGTGGCCTGTGCATATATGTCTTGGACACTTGTCCAAGTTGTCCCTTTCTGGGCACTCCCCTGACTTCCAAGACCACCAAAGAGAGGAGACAGGTCTATGATTAACACCTGCTTCTCCCTGTCCCCTTTTCCTTTCCCCTGGTCATCAAGATGCTCTCTGAGAGCTGAGACCTTATCTAAAATACCTCTGTGTGCTCCTCTTTGGTGTTGGCACACATAAGGAGCTCAATAAATACCTGTTGGTGAAGATTGTACATCTTTCTGCTCCCCACTTCAGTCTCCTCTTCCTTGCAGGAGGGAGTGGACATTCAGAAGATGGAAACTGAGGCACCCTGAATTGGGGTGAAAGGTGGGAGGGATGAAGGGATGTCTGAACTTGTTCCAGCCCTGCTGATGTTGGGTACCAAGAGGAGGTCCTTATACTTTGCGGTATGTGTTCTTTGAAACCCTTCAAACCTCCACCCCAAAGAATTATGGGCACCCTACCCAGAACCTCCTAGAGAATAAATGTGTCCCAAGACCCTTCCTTTCCCATTGTATAAGGGTGACTGCCTTTTCCTTTTTACAGCTACTGATTCAAGAGCTATATGTTCTGATTCACCTTTAAGGTGTTTTTAAACACTGAGTTAATCCACTCACTTAACAAATATTTATTGAACATTGACTGTGCACTAGGCCTGGAAAATCCCATGGACAGAGGAACCTGGTGGGCTGCAGTCCATGGGGTCACGAAGAGTCAGACAGGACTGAGCGGCTTCACTTTCACTTTTCACTTTTATGCATTGGAGAAGGAAATGGCAACCCACTCCCAGTATTCTTGCCTGGAGGATCCCAGGGATGGGGGAACCTGGTGGGCTGCCGTCTATGGGGTCACACAGAGTAGGACACGACTGAAGCGACTTAGTAGCAGCAGCAGCAGCATACTTCTCCCTTCATGTCTAACAAATCATTGGTAAAATTTACTAGGTTATAGATTTATAGTTTACTAGATTATAGATCTGGAGAAGGCAATGGCACCCTCCTCCAGTACTCTTGCCTGGAAAATCCCATGGAAGGAGCCTGGAAGGCTGCAGGCCATGGGGTCGCTGAGGGTCGGACACAACTGAGCGACTTCACTTTCGCTTTTCACTTTCATACAATGGAGAAGGAAATGGCAACCCAATCCAGCGTTCTTGCCTTGAGAATCCCAGGGATGGGGGAGCTTGGTGGGCTGCCATCTATGGGGTCACACAGAGTCGGACACGACTGAAGAGACTTAGTAGTAGTAGTAGATTATAGATCTGGAGAAGACAATGGTACCCCACTCCAGTACTCTGGCCTGGAAAATCCCATGGACAGAGGAGCCTGGTAGGTTGCAGTCCATGGGGTTGCTAAGGGTCGGACATGACTGAGCAACTTCACTTTCCCTTTTCACTTTCATGCATTGGAGAAGGAAATGGCAACCCACCCCAGTGTTCTTGCCTGGAGAATCCCAGGGACGGGGGAGCCTGGTGGGCTGCCGTCTATGGGGTCGCATAGAATCGGACATGACTGAGGTGACTTAGCAGCAGCAGCAGCAGCAGCAGGCAGTGGATAAGGTCTCTGGGAAGCTCACAGGGAAGATAGACAGTAAGCATCACAAAGAAATAAATGGTATGGTATGCTGCAAGGTGATAGTGCTAAGGGGAAAATAGAGCAACGGAAAGGGGAATTAGGAGTGTCATATTTGGGGGAGTTTTGTAGCTTTAAAGGGGAATCACTAGGAAGGTCTCATAGAGGTGAATTTGAGCAAAGATTTGAAGGAGTTGAGGGAGTAAGTGGTATAGGGGAGGAGCAGTCAGGCAGAGGGAACAGCCTGAGGCAGAAACCTGAGACAAAGGGCAAGAAACTTGCAAAGGGCAAGCTCTTGAGACATAAAGGCTGCCTGAGGGAGGAGGATAGATCCCATGGGGCTTTGGGGCCTGTGGCTTCTGCAGAAGCCATTTTGAGACTCACATTTTAAAAGGATGGCTCTTACTGCTGTCTTAAAAATAGATTGAGGGCCTTCCCTGATGGTCCAGTGGAAGACTCCATGCTTCCACTGCAGGGGGCATGGGTTCGATTGCTCTTCTGGGAATTAAGATCTTGCATGCCAAGGCACAGCCACAAAGTAAGTGTGTACTGTGTGCTAAGTCGATGCTGTCGTGTCCAACTCTTTGTGACTCACGGATTGTAGCCTACCAGGCTCCTGTCTCTATGGGATTCTCCAGGCAAGGATACTGGAGTGAGTTGCCATTTCCTTCTCCAGGGTATCTTCCCGACCCAGGGATCAAACTCCAGTCTCTTATGTCTCCTGCATTAGCAGGCGGATTCTTTAATTAAATTAATTAAGTAGGGTTTCTCTGGTGGCTCCATGGTGAAGAATCTGCCTGCCAGTGCAGGAGACACGGGTTCCATCCTTGATCTGGAAAGATTCTACATGGTGCAGAGCAACTAAGCCTGTGCTCCATAACTACTGAACCTGTGCTCTAGAGCCTGGAAGCCGCAACTGAAGGCACTGCACCTTAGAGCCTGTACTCTGAAACAAGAGAAGCCATTGCAATGAGCAGCCCAAGCACTGCAACTAGACAGTAGTCTCCGCTCCCCAAAATTAGAGAAAAGCCTGCATACCCGTGAACACCCAACACGAGGCAAAAAATTAAATTTATAAAAAAATTAATTAATTAAAAAAGAAAATAGACTGAGTTAGCAGTCAGTTTATAAAACTGGGGCGGTTTTGCAAAAAACTCCAGATTTCTGTCTTCTCTTGAGAAAAGAGGAAGATTTGGCTCCTTTGGGTTTACCTGGCCTCATGGAGCTGAGTAATGGCCACCGCCTTTAGGTGGGACATGAGCTTTGCCTTTCACACCCTATTGCTGTCAGATTATGCACCTAAGTGTTAGTGGCTATTTATCATCATGCTTGTGCTATGGTTTTTATAATAAAGAGGCAAATGAAAAAATTTTGCACACCATATTTCTATTACAAAGTGTGAAAATTAAAGATGCCTGAAGATGGCAGTGTGTTTGAAGAAAGATGGGAGGACATATTTCTTTATGAAAGTAAAAAAAAAAGAATCCAGTTTTAAAAATAAGCAAAGTACCTGACTCAAACCAATATAACTATAATACAAATCCACTCATTTGCACCACCTTCCTGACCTCTGTAGGCATCCGAGTTGGTGATTCCTGTTCAGCATTTTATAAAATGCTGCCACACCCATGACCTCATCTGATCCCACCCTCCTCCTTTTTTGGACATGGCTGCAGCCAAAGTTGATGAACTTTGTTTTCTTACACTCTCCATTTTACTAAGCGGGAAATGGGGACACAGAAAGGTTCCTGGCTGGGAAGCAGCAGCACAGAACTGGGAATAGGGATTGTTTTTTGGTCCTTTGCTGTTTCTGTAATAGAAGAGCCCAACACCACCTAAAGGTTGGACAAAACCCCTAAGCCAACCCTCTAACCGGACCCCTGGACACAACCCTACCCTCACCCCATATAAGGAACAAGCTTCACCCCCCGCACCCCGCCCGGGCGGTGGGGGGTGGGGGAGCTAGCAAGCAAGCAAGGAAACCTGTTGTTTGTTCTTGCTCCCTGATGTCGGCTGCTGCCCTAGGGGCCCCAGTAAAGCCCTACCTGAAAAAAAAGTGCCCAGTCTTAGATCTCCTGTTACTTTTATAATTAAAGGCTCAAATGCAGTTCCCATGTGAGAAATACAAGTGCTCAGGCTGTCTTTAGACTAAGTCGTGTCTGACTGTTTTGCAGCCCCTCTCCTCCACCAGCCTTTTCCTCTGTCCAGGAGACTTCCCAGACAAGAATACTGGAGTGTGTTGCCATTTCCTTCTCCAGGGGATCTTCCTAACCCAGGGATCGAATTTGTGTCTCCTGCACTGGCAGGCAGATTCTACTGTAAAGAGGCATAAAAATGTATCTTATTGACTAGAACCATAAGTAACTTACTTGGCACACAGTAAGCACTCACTAAATATTAATATTGTTGTAGTTGCCTCTTTAATAGCCCACCACAGTGCTTTTCAGCCTTTAGCTTTCAATAATGATTGACTGATTGATCTAGTGCAGTGGTTCTCAAGGATTGGGTTGGGGGCACTTTTACACTTCCTCCAATCCTCTCCTCCTTGCCCTGGAGACATTTTGCCATGTCTAAGTACAATTTTGTTGTCACAGCTGCAGACGGCTGGGGGAGTGCTACTGGTATCTAAGAGTAGTGGCCAAGGTGAAAATGTTAGTCACTCAGTTGTGTCCCACTCTTTGGGACCCGCCAGGCTCCTCTGTCCATGGAATTCTCCAGTATCCTTATACTGGAGTGGGTAGCCATTCCTTTCTCCAGGGAATCTTCTCCACTCAGGGACTGAACCTCTGTCTCCAGCATTGTAGGCAGATTCTTTACTGTCTGAGCCACTAAGGAAGGCCACAGTGCACAGGATGGCCCCCCACAACATATTTGGATATTATCCAAAATATTAATAGCTTCAGTATCTTTAGAAACTGCTCTGGGTGGTAAGCGACAGTTTCCTCCCATGTAAAGGCACTCCTTAGCCCTCCTAGATGATTGCATCAGGAGTAAGAAAGGACTGCATTCGAAAAGAAAGACTGCATTTGGAGTAAGAAAGGGTGGGTTCTGCCACTTTGATACGTGCTTCTGGAGTCGAGTAAGCGTTTTAAAAAAATCTGTGGTTGAAAACAACGTAATTATTGTGTGACTCCGAGGAAGTCACAAAGTTCTCAACTTCATTATCCTTGTCTGTAAAATGCGGATGAAAGGCCCCACTCCAAAGCCGCCAATAGGAACAACAGAGATGACCGAGATAATGTCGGTAAAGCTATGGCACAGTCCTTCGTCCACAGCAGTTTCTTGTCGTTTGTCAATTTTTCTCCTCCTCCAAACTTAGCTGAGTGACCTTGCGCAAGTCACTTTCCATCGTAGGCCTCTGTCAAATGAAAGTTGGCCTCTGATCGCCAAGCTATCTCCCAAAGCGGAATGGGACACCCAAGTTAGCAGGCCCACTTTCTTCCCCCGGGACGAATGGTACGGTCCCGGGGCAGCCCCACCCCCCCCCGTCGCGGACCTTGGTACAGGCCCAGGGGGCCCTCCGAGGCCTCGCCGGGCTGCCCTTGCCCCCCGCCGAGTTCCGGGCCGTCCCAGCGCCGCTGATTGGCTGGAGCCGTGCCCGGGCTGCGCGGCTATAGGTGAGCCCGGGCGGGGATGGGCGGAGCACGCGGGAGGCCCGGCCCCTCCCCGCGGGTCGGACGCTGAGCGGAGCCACCGGCGGGAGGGCGGACGGACCGATTGACGGGAGGGACGGGAGGCGAGCAAGATGGCGCAGACTCAGGGCACCAAGAGGAAAGTCTGTTACTATTACGACGGTGAGCACAGTCCTCGCGCCGGGGGCGGGGCCGGGCCCGAGCCGGGCGGGATCCGGGAGAGGGAGCCGAGGAGGTCTGAGGCGGGAGGCTGAGGCGTTTGGGAAAGGCTCAGGGAGGAGGCTGAGAAAAGGAGGCTGAGGCTGAAAGAAGGAGGTCGAGGCTGAGGGCAGAGGCTGGAAAAGGTTGGGGTTGAGGGAGGAGGCTAAGAGGAAAGGAGGTGGAGCTTGAGGGGGAAGGCTGAGGGGAAGGGGGTCGAGGCTTAGAGGGGAGGCGGGGGCGGGGGCGGGGGGGCGGTCCGAGGTCAGGAGGGTCGCCTGGGGAAGCGTGAGATCACCTTGGTGGGGAATTCTGAAGTCTGATGTGGAGTTTGCCGCGGCCTCCTAGAGCGGGGGCTGAGTCCGAGGCAGGAGGCAGAATCTGGTGAAGAAGATTGCCGGGTGACATGTTCTGCTGAGAATCCTAAGATCTCTCACTGCCCCTTTCCTTCCTCATCTCTTCTGCTGAGAGGCCTGCAGGGCTCAGCACCTAGAGGTCACCAGCTCCCCTCCCCCTGTCTCCCAGCGGGCCCTGCGGTTGCTGCTGGGAAATGGGACTCCTGGGGTTGGAAGAAGGATGCAACTTGTTAAACTTTTTCGTTGAACAGAAATCTGTGGAGCAGCAGCTTCTTCTGTTCTAGGTATCGTTTAGGGGCTGAGGCCAGGGGATGATCTTGCCACCTTCCTTTCACTCAGTCTGGAGGAGCATATAGACCATGACAGAAAAATTGCTCTACACTATCAGGTTGGGAGGAAGGACAGCTCAGAGTTTGCTGGGAGCACAGCGAAGTATCTGCCCAGCCTGAGAAGTCAGGCAAGGAGGTGCCATCTCAATTAGGACCTGAAGAGCAGGAGTTATTAACTAGGCCCAGGAAGGATAAAGATAACAACAAGTTGAGAGGTAAGAGAGAGGCGAGCACCTTTGAAAAATGGCTGGATGTACAGTATGTTGGAGGCATAAATTTGAAGGCAC
The DNA here is from genome assembly GCF_014754425.2 of Oryx dammah. NCBI lineage: Eukaryota > Metazoa > Chordata > Mammalia > Artiodactyla > Bovidae > Oryx > Oryx dammah. Next base: position 14,522,286 of record NW_024070211.1, read on the forward strand.
AGTGTTAGAAGGTGTAGAGCAGGGGTGAGAAAAGGGTTGCAAGTGATGAGGCTGGAGAAGTAAATGGGGACCAGATCATGAAAGGCTGGGCACACCACCCTACGAAAGTTGGATTATATTCACAAGTTGGGCACTGGTGAATCACTGAAGTCGTATTCAGGTTAGTGACATCATCAGATTTATTGTACCTTAGAACTATCACTCTGGGACAGAAGTTAAATGCATGAATGGAGAAGTAAGGAAAAAGGCAAGGATCCCAAGTATCTAGTTTGGGCAGTTTCATGCTGAATGGAGAAGGCCATTTCAGTTGATAATGTTGGGTTTTGTTTTTTAAAGAAACATTTGTTGAGCTGTCTGGGGAATATCCCAAGTAGAGGTGTCCAGTAGGCAGTGGCCATTTAGGTCTGCAGTTTAGAAGACAAATGAGAAAATGGAAAATTTTGATGATTGTCAGCATACATACATACAGCTGATAATTTTAGTTACAGAAGAGGATGCAGTTACCCTTGTATTCCATATGAGAAGTTGAATAGGGTGAAAAGAGAAGAGGGTCCAGGGTGGGATTCTAAGGAGGTGGACTGAGAAAAAGGCTAGTGTTCTTCATGCTCTGTACTCCTGGGTGTGTAGAGTACATTTGTACATTAGTCACTGTGTATTGGAATTGCCCATTTACTTATTCATACTTTTTATAGACAGTGAACTCCTTAGGGAAAAGGATCATGTTTTGTCTACCTTTGTATACTCAGCCCCCCAAAACAGTGCCTAGCTCGTAGTAGATTCTCAAAAAATACCGTTCATAAAGTGAATAAAGATACAGAGGGAATGACTTGAGAGGTAAGTGAACCAGAAAGTGCTGGGTTACAGTAGCCAAAAGAGGGAGGGAGTGGCCAAGTATCGGCAAGAACTGTTTCCTGTGCAGCGTTTAGAACTGAAGTTAAATTGCTGTAGACTGAAGGGTTGAGTGAAGAGGAGTCATTAGATTGAACTTTTTTTTTTTTATCATACCACTCTGTGTGTAGGGTCTTTGTTCCCAAACCAGGGATAGAACCTGTGTCCCCTGCAGTGGAAGCACGGAGTCTTAACCACTGAACCACCAACAAAGTCCCTTTAAAAGGAAGCTTGTTGAGACAGAGAGAGGCTTGTTGATAAAGAGGAGACGTAGTGGCTGAGAGTTAAGTATGTGCAAATTTTTATGGAAATTAGGGAGAGGTTGAAGATACTGGGGAGAGGGGCTAGTAACGATGGAGATCCCTGAGGAGAGATCAGGTGAGATGGAAACCAGAGCACACGTAGGGACACCCCTCTTTCAAGAGGAAATTCCTTTGGGATAAGAGGTTAAGTGGCAAGAAAAAACATGTTTGAAGGAGAGAAGATGGAAAGTGGAGGGGGCTTTTAGGATGAAGTAAGAAAATATTCCTTTTCATGAGAGTTGGGGAGGGCAGTTGGGTAGAATAGGAATCTTGAAGAGAGATAACTGTTATGAAAGAGGGAGCAGGTAAAAACATTTGAAGCCTTGCTGGGCAGTGGTGAGGGCCCATTTGAAGCTGGAGTCTGTGACTTCATGGCTTTATCAGTTTGCACAGTTTTGTGATCTCCACATTCTCAGTTTAAAAAGAGAAAAAGTGGAAAGACCTCCATCTTTAGAGAAGGGTGATCTCTTCCTTTCTGAGAAACTACTTGTGAGTTTCTCAGTGAGGTCACTAGTTTGGGATTGAAATTTGGCTCTGCTGCTCAAAAGCTTTGAAGTATTGGGCAAGTCATTTTACGTTTCCAGGCCTCAGGCCTCTCCCCTATAAAATGGAGAAACTATGAGAACAGTGTAGAAAGCCCTTTTTAATAAAGTTTTAAAAAGTTTGAAACAGCTGGACTGGTTCCAGGACCCCAGCACAGGTATCAGAAGGATGCTCAGGTTCCTTAAATAAAATGACATAGTACAGTAGGCCCTCCTTAGCCTGGGTTAGTGGATGGGGAGGGCCAACTCTTATCTATAAGGATTATTTTTTTTTTAAGTCTCTCAGCAACCTGATTAAAAACTGTTAAAGACAGGATAATGTGTTTGGGCCCCAACCTCAGGTACTCCCTTAGCTTTCTAGATAAGTTATCTCAATTCCCCAAGTCTAAACCTTGGCTGGATTCTGGGTTGACAGGCAGGGGAGTTACTAGGGATCAAGACCTATACCAGAGAAATGGGTAATCAGGAATCCAGTTTGTATAACATAGCAATGACCTTGTGACTCTTGACTGCCCACAAATTGGGTCTGCATCTTGAAGACTTGGATTTACCTGGTGGCTCAGATGGTAAAGAATCTGCCTGCCATGCAGGAGACTCAGGTTCAATCCTTGGGTCAGGAAGATCCCCTGGAGAAGGGAATAGCTACCCACTCCAGTTTTCTTACCTGGAAAACTCCATGGACAGAGGAGCCTGGCAGGCTATGGTTCATGGGGTCACAAAGAGTGGGACACAACTGAGCCACTGACACTTCCACTTTCTGGAAGTCTTGGCCAGTGCCTTGAGAACATGTTCTACCCAACCCCGTGGTGGTAAAGTTGTCTGAGGAGCCCTGGGAACAGACGTCTCTGACTGCCTTCCCTCGTACTGTATCTCAAAGTCTGTCTGTATGGGACTGTTGGATGCCACTACATGCTGTGCTCTGGCTTGTGACTGTCTGAGAACACAGGCCTCATTAAAATGAAGAGGATGAACACTAGGTGTTCATTGGGAGAACACTAAGGAAATCTAAATAAAGTATGGACTTTTAGTAAATAATTATCAATATTGCTTCATTAATTGTAACAGATACTTTCTGTTTCACTAATGTAAAATGTTAATAGAGGAAATAGTATAGTATCTAAGAACTTTGTACTTTGCAATTTTTCTGTAAACCTAAAATTGTTCTAAAGAATAAGGTTTATTTGAAAAGAGAGAGGGCCTTCCCTGGTGGTCCAGTGGCTGGGACTCTGCACTCCCACAGGGGGCCTGGATTCAATCCCTGGTAGGGGAACTAGATCCTACATGCCGAAACTGAAGATCCAGTGCTGCAGTAAAGATCTAGGATCCCGGGTGCCGAAACTAAGAAGACCTGGTGCAGCCAAATAAATATTTTTAAAAATAGAGAAAAGGATGAGATCCTAAATGTTCAACTGTTTAGAAGTTTCCTATTATCACAGGCCATAGAGTACAGCTTGGATGCTGTTGGTGGCATTCCCCACAGTGCATTGCTCCCTGGAATGAAGCCTATTTCTGGCACTACTAAATCATTGATTAAGAGGTTGGGACCCTTTGTTTCATTGGTAATGCAAGATCTGCCTCATCCTAGTGAACTTCCAAGGAGAGAACTTTGGGTGTGCAATTCACATGATTTTGAAATATTTTCCCAGGAACTTTGTACCAGCTAGACTACAGAGCCCTTTAGGTTAACTGCAAACTGAAGTAGGTACCTGGGAAACCTGATAAAGGTGTTTTTTTTGTTTTGTTTTGTTTTTTAATTTTTGACCACCCTACTTGGGCATGTCTCAGTTCCCCAACTAGGGATCAAATTCATGCCTCCTGCATTGGAAGCCCAGAGGCTTAACCACCGGAACACCAGGGAAGTCCTGCTGATACAGTTTTTAACATCCTGGATTTGGAGTTAGAAGGGTCAACACTCAGATCATTCATTAGCTGTGTGATCTTGAGGAGGCACATAACTTCTCTGAGTCTCAGTTCGTTTCCTTGAATCTTTATTCAGCCTGTGTGATATACAGGGCATATATGTCCTTGCCTTCAAGGAGCAATCTTGGAGATATAAAATAGATATGTAAATAATTGAGATACAAAATTAAGTGCCATATATAAATTGCATGCAGAGGAAAAGACCATTTATTCTGATTAGGACTATGGCTGGAGCTTTAGCTGACCTTTGTAGTGTGAGGAGGATGCTCAGAGAAGGAATGACATTCCAAGTCAAAGAAACAGTCTGAACAAAGGATACTTTGGTATGAAGGTGAATGCGTTCAAGAAGCTGATAATAATCTAGTGTGTTCATAACAGAGATTGGCAGTTCAACTCAGTTCAGTTCAGTTGCATCTGACTCGTTATGACCCCATGGACTGGACTGCAGCACGCCAGGCTTCCCTGTCCATCACCAACTCCCAGAGCTTGCTCAGACTCGTGTCTGTTGAGTCGGTGATGCCATCCAACCATCTCATCCTCTCATCCCCTTCACCTCCTGCCTTCAGCCTTTCCCAGCATCAGGGTCTTTTCCAGTGAGTCAGTTCTTCGCATCAGGTGGCCAAACTATGGGAGTTTCAGATTCAGCATCAGTCCTTCCAATGAACATTCAGGACTGATTTCCTTTAGGCTGGACTGGTTGGATCTCTTCACAGTCCAAGGGACTCTCAAGAGTCCACTCCAGCACTACAGTTCAAAAGCATCAATTCTTCAGCGCTCAGCTTTCTTTATAGTCCAGCTCTCATGTCCATACATGACTACTGGAAAAACAATAGCTTTGACTAGATGGACCTTTGATGGCAGAGTAATGTCTCTGCTTTTTAATATGCTATCTAGGTTGGTCATAACTTTTCTTCCAAGAGGTTGGCAGACTTTCCATAAAGGGTCAGATAGTAAGTATTTTAGGCTTTGTGTGCCTGGGAGGGCTTCCCAAGTGCGCTAGTGGTAAAGAACCCACCTGCCAATGCAGGAGACTTATGAGATGTGGGTTTGATTCCTGGGATGGGAGGATCCCCTGGAGAAGGAGTTGGCAGCCCACTCCAGTGTTCTTGCCTGGAGAATCCCATGGACAGAGGAGCCTGGCAGGTCAGACATGACCAAAGTGACTTAGCATGCATGTGCCATATGGGTGAGTCTCTGTAGTAACTATTTAGCTACTCAACTCTGCCATTATAATGTAAAAGTAGTCATAGATAATAAAACTAATGGGCATTGTTGTATTCCAATAACATCTTATTTAGAAAAATCAAGCAACCAGTTAAATAACCCAAATTTGCCTGCTAACGTCTAGAGCAGAATGTGTGTGTATGTGTATGTGGTATGTATGTTGGGGAAGGGTGGTTGTGGTAAGAAGTTAGAAACATAGATTAAGAAAGTCCTATTGAAGTTGTTCTTTATGCTTTATCCTATAGAAAATGGGGAACCATTAAGGATTTTTGAGTAAGGAAGTGATGTTATCAAAGCTGTATATTAGGAAAATAACTGGTGTGGCAGATAGTTTGAACTGACAGCAGAGGGACCAGTGGAAGGTTATTGCTATGGATAAATGAAGAGATGGTGGGTTTATGGGGCTTCCCTGGTGGCTCTGTCAGAATCCTTGCCAGAATGCTATGGACAGAGGAGCCTGGCAGTTTACAGTCCGTGGGGTCGCAAGAGTTGGACACAGCTTAGCGACTAAACAACCAACCAACCTGGTGGCTCAGTGGTAATCTGCCTGCCAGTGCAGGAGACATGGGTTCAGTCCCTGATTTGGGAAGATCCCACATGCCTCAGAGCAACTAAGCCCATGTGCCAGTCCTTGAGACTGTGCTCTGTAGAGCCGGGGAACCACAGCTGCCGAGCCCACATGCTGCACGCCTTAAAGCCCGTGGTCCGCAGCAGGAGAAGGCACTGCGGTGAGACGCCTGAGCACCATGGCTAGAGGGTAGCCCCCATTCTCCTCAGCTAGAGAAAAGCCTGAGCAGCAGTGAAGACCAGCACAGCCAAACAGGAAAAGAAAATTAATGGATAAGCTAAGTTTTAAAGAGATGATGAGTTTAGTCTTTAATCTATAAAATGGGAATAATACTCCCTATCTTAACTATTTTCCAGGGTATTTGTGAGAATCCAGTAAGAAAGTGATTGCAAAAGTGCTTTGACACCATAAAGTGTTCTGGTGTGCAGGAGGTGAACTGTGACTTACAGTAATTCTGAGTAGTGATGATTATTCTTTCTGTTGTGGGAGTGAATTCCTTGGAGACAGTGAGGTGAGTCACCTCACTGGCTGCTGTTCCCCAGTAGCTTTGGACTGACCCCCCTCACACTGTCTAATGCCTTTGGGTTCCAAGGGAAAAAACTGGGCTAGACAGACATCCTTAAGTGCTCATCTCACTACGGTCCCCTGCTTTTTGTTTTCTTTTGGAGTTACTCTTCCTTGATGTGGGAGAGAATCTTGGAGCCTAGAATGAACCAGACAGAATTTGCCTAGAAATTTGTTGTAAAAATCTGTGGGTTCTCCTGGGAATGTGTGTCTAACTGTGTCACTGACGCTGTCACTCTTTCTTCTTCAGGGGATGTTGGAAATTACTATTATGGACAAGGCCACCCAATGAAGCCTCACCGAATCCGTATGACTCACAATTTACTCCTTAACTATGGTCTCTACCGGAAGATGGAAATCTATGTGAGTTACTGGGAGCTTTACCCCTCCCTAGCCTCTTCAGCTCTGGTTCCCCATATATCATTCATTATCTCATTTTTTTTCAATTACTCATTTATGAAATGTGTTGAGTGACTGTTACGTGGCAGACATTGTAAATGGTAGAGATTCTTTGTTTTTTAAGGTGCTCACTCTAGTGCTGGTAAACAACATGTACACAAATTGTACTAGAGTGTGTAAGGGCAACGACTTAAAAATGTGTAAGATTCAGAGGTATTGAGGTGGAACGTGGAAGGGAGCCTTGGAATGTTTCCTAGAAGTGATAGCTAAGCAGTGTTTTAAAGATTAAATAGAAATTAGCCTGGAGTTCAGGAGGGGACTAGCATTCTAGGCTGAGCGAAGAGCATATACAAAAAGGCAGAAAGGTAGGAACAATATGATGTGTTTAGGGAAATATAAGTCGTTTAGTGTGCAAGTATTGCTGCAGTATAAAGTTGACAAGTGTGAGAGAGGGGAGCTAGAGCTGGAGAGGTCAGCAAGAATTGGATGTGCTATATTAAGCAATTTTGCTGGGCCAGGGTCAAAAAATCTAGTCCCTAAAAACTAAGTGATTGGAACTGTGTTGAACTAGATACCAAGTCTCTATAGTTACTAGAGAGTATGGACTTTCTAGCCATTTGGCCTGGCTCCAGCTGATGTCTTGTGCCACATCTTCCAGTTTTCCCTGATGGCTCAGCGGGTAAAGAAATCTGCTTGCAATGCAGGAGACACAGGAGACATGGATTCCATCCCTGGATTGGAAAGATCCCCTGGAGGAGGAAAATGGCAACCCACTCCAGTATTCTTAACTGAAAAATCCCGTGGGCAGAGGAGCCTGGTGGACTGTAGCCCAAAGGGTCACAAAGAGTCGGACACGACTGAGTGACCAAGCACATAGCAGTTTTTAAAGAGAAGCCAGAACTCTGGATTATTACATAGAGTCTCCAAGGTTTAAAATGTTGGCCCAACTTTGTTTGAAACATGTAGGAAAGAAAGTACATGAACATATCTGTGAGCCAAATTTGGTCCAGAGTTTCCCAATTTGAACTTTTCTGGAGGCTGTAAAAAACAAAAGAAGTATTTATTCAAAACATTTTGTTTATTTGTTTGGCTGTGCCGGGTCTTAACTATGGCACACAGCATCTTCCATCTTCATTGTGGTGTGCTGGATCTTTAGTTGCAGCATTCAGGATCTTTTACTTGCAGCATGCAGGACCTATTTCCCTAACCCCGGGATTGAACCCAGGCCCGCTGCATTGGGAACGTGAAGTTTTAGTCACTGAATCACTACGGAAGTCCCAAGTGAAGTATTTTAAATGAGAAATAGGAATAGGCATGCATTTTAGAAGCAGGGAGGCTAAGTTAGGAGGCTGTTGCAAGAGTCCAAATGAGAAAATAAGGAGGGGCTGGGGGCCCTGTGTTGCCTTATGGTTAGAGTGTAAGGGTTGTTGAAGTCTGTGCTGACAGCTTACGTAACCTAGCAGCAGCAGCATCCTTCCCCACCATTCCAGAGACTGAAAGGAGAGGAATCTTCTGTCCCAGGCGACCATGTCATGTCTCTCGAGCCCCTGGAGGCAGCTGGGGAAGCAAGGAGGGAAGGTAGACGGAGGAGCAGATGGAACTTGGGACCAGAGAGCATTTTCAGGTGTGAAGGGCATCTGGGAATGAAAAACATAAAAGATAGCAGAGGTTTTTCAGAGACTCTAGGGAACAGACTAGCATTTAGATACAGAGAGGGTACCTGAATGTGGAATAGTAAGCACCAAGGCTCCACGGGGCTGCCTGTTGCACATCTCAGCCATGCTCACCTGGCCTCAGTTTGCCTCCCTCCCTGCCACTCCACCCTCAGAACCCTCCATTTCAGCCAGATCAGATTCTGCCTCTTTCCTCCCCATTCTGATGGAGAGGATTATTTACTCCACCTAGTCATATCTTTCTCATTTTCAAGAGTTGCGTTAAGCACTGTTTCTTTTTTTCATTCAACAGATTTTTGTTGAGTACTTGTTATAACCCAGGGACTTTATTAACCTCCATGAGTGATACTGAGATATTAATAATAAAAAAAGGGTCATATCTTTAAGTGAGAGGAGAAATTAACTAACATTTATTGAAGATTGCTAGGTACCAAGCCAGGGCTACTGTTATTTACTTAATCTTTATAGCAACCTTGATTTGAATCACTCTCCACTGTGCCTACCCTACACTCTATTTTTATTAAAGAAGAAAGCCCTTCCTAGCAACTTCCTAACAGATTTCCCTTTAAGTCTCATTGGGTCATTTGCCATACTTAGACCATTCACCAGCAATTTGATCCTTGGGGCTGGGTATACCCAACCAAGTTGAGATCTGTTAAAAAGAGGGAAGGGAGAGAATAGCTCTTTGGGAAGTAACCAACCATGGCTGATAATAGGAGATAGTAATACCTTACTGGAGATTACTTCATCTGTGTGGTATTCTTATTGTAAACTAAAGTAAAAGCCCAGTGTAATCTCTTGCTGAAATCGCTAGACCATGTTCTCTTTCATGTGATCTTTTTCCTTTTCTGGTTCTACCTTTTTTTTCCCCTCAAAAAAAATTTTTTTTTTTAATCTTTTGACCATACTGCAAAGCTTGTGGAATCTTAGTTCCCCGACCAGGGATTGAACCTGTACCCTCTGCACTGGGAGCACAGAGTCTTTACCACTGGACCAGGGAAGTCCCTGGCTCTGTGTCTTTATTGAGTATGAATCTTTAGTCCTCTTCTCTCAACAGCGTTTCTCTGTTGATCTCTTCTTTCTTCTCCTTTCTCTGGGCTATGATCCTAGCATCCCTTTCCCAAAGGACAAATAGCCATTTATTTTAGTGTCTGTCCTGAAATTAATGGCTTTTGAGAGTTACTCCTGAAAGAAATTCCCTAGACTTCTCATAGAAGTTTCTATACCTGAAGGAGACAGATTGAAGTCTTTTTCACACAATTTCACCTTCTTGGGTTCCTTCTCCAGTTCTTTCTCTGCACATCTAATTAATCTCTCCCAGAATCATATCCTCACTTTTCATCCAGGCATCTTCCTATTTACATAATTAAGAATCCTGCTCTCTTCCTTGCCTTGGATACTGATTTTGTATATTCCCAGGCTTCTTACTCATTGCCTTCTGTTCCTTTTTTTAAATGTTTTTATAAAATATTGTGTAGATATGAAAGAATTTTTACAAAATATATATAAAGTATAAAGAATCACATTATTATTATTAATAGTACCTTGTTTAAGAAAAGGAATATTTCCATGACTGTTAGAACTCCTGTGTGTCCTTCCCTGATTCTGTCTTCCCCAGAGTTAACCTTTGCCCTGAATTTGGGATTTATTATTTCCTTATAATTTTACCAGTATGTATCCTTAAATGATACATATTTTACTTTTACATGTTTGAATGTTACATAAATGGAGCCATACAGCATTTATTATGTGACTTGCCTTTTTTGCTTAGTGTGTTCCTAAGTCATTCATGTTGATGATACATATATTTATTTTCACTGTATTTCGAAAGAGTATACCACAAGTTGTCTATTTTATTGGTATTGGTGGGCTTTTGGTTTGTTTCTAGGTTTGAGCTATTACAAACACTGCTGCTATGAACATTCTTTTTAAAATATTTATTATTTCTGGCTACACTAGATGTTAGTTGCTGCATGCAAGCTTTCTCTAGTTGTGGCAAGCAGGGTCACCCTTCTTTGTGGTGCATAAGCTTCTCATTGCAGTGGCTTCTCTTGCAGTGCAGCATCGGCTTTAGATGTATGGGCTCAGTAGTTGCGGTCCTCAGGCTCTCCTGGGCTCACCAATTGTGGTGCATGGGCTTTGCTGCCCGGTAGCACATGGAATCTCCCTGGACCAGGGATCAAACTTGTGTCCCCTGCATTGGCAGGCAGATTCCTAGCCACTGGACCAACAGGTAAGTCCTGAAGACTCTGGAACATGTCTCGTGGTGCCCATATGCTTGAATTTCACCAGGTGGTGTGCTCGGAGGATATAGGCACACAGTCGTCCTTATTGCTGTTTGGCATGCAGATAATGCCAAGATGGTATTTCTCTTGTTACTAGTGAGGTTGAGGATCTTTTAACAGATTTCCCTACTGAAGTTCCCATTCAGGCCTTCTGCCCATTTTTCTTTTTGATTGTCTGGTTATTGTGTTTCTGTTGTAATTGGCTCTTCAATACATAGAATCAGGTTAATTGTTTTTCTTGGCTTATGAACATCCAAAGATTCATGCTTGGCCATCTTTTTTAAGAATTTACTTTGTTTATTCATTCACTTTACTTAAATATTTTTTTAATTTATTTTTTCTTTCTTAATACTTAAATATTTTAATAATGCAATGAATATCCATATTCCTACAACCCGATCACTCTTCTAAATTTTGTGATTACTATTCTTTTGCTTATCATATTATTATGTTTATCATGTATATATGTGCCTAAAAATATATAGTATTTATGTACTTGTTCTTGAATTTTTTAAAAAGGGTTAGCATGCTATGTGTAATCTTCTGGGACTTGGTTTTGTCTCACAATATATATAATTACTAAAATCTATCCAACTTGTTGCATATAGCTATAATTCTCTCCTTTTTCTCTGCTGAATAATATTTTATCATTTCAGTATATTGTAATTTTATCATTTCAGCATATCATAATCTTAATTTGTATCTCTGTTTTTTTTTTAATTAATTTATTGTTTTGGTTGTGCTGGGTCCTCATTGCTGCGTATGGGCTTTCTCCAGTTGCTGTGAGCAGGGGCTACTCTTCCTTGTGGTGTATGGACTTGTCTTGTTGCAGAGCACAGGCTCTAGGTGCCCAGGCTTCAGTAGTTGTGGCATAGGGGCTTAGTTGCCCCTCAGCATGTGGGGTCTTCCCAGGCCAGGGGTTAAACCCATGTCCCCTGTGTTGGCAGGCAGACTCTCTACCACTGGACTACCAGGTAAGTCCTGTATCTAGGTTTTTAATGTTAGGACCAGTTTTTCTGTGATACTCTTAGACATGTCTCTAAGTGTATATATGCAAAATTTTCTTGTGGCTCTTTATCTGGGGGCAGAATTTCTGGACTATAGGATTTGTGAATATTAAATGCCAAGTTGTTTTTCATTGTAGTTGAATGAATTGGCAATATATAACAGATACCTTGATTTGCATCCTCTCTTATGCTTGGAATTAGACTTTAAATTTTGCCAATCAAATGGGTGAAAAAAAAAAAACTGTAATTATGGTCTTGATTTGGTTTTTTTGGGCTGTACCACATGGCATGTGGGATCCTCGTTCCCCAGTTCCCTGACCAGGAATTGAACTTGTGTTCCCTGCATTGGAAGCATAGAATCTTAGCCTTTCGACTGCTAGAAGTCCCAGTGTTGATTTGCATTTTGCTAGTGACCGGTAAAACTGAATGTCCTCTACTATAAGTATCTTCATTTCTTTTGCCCATTTTTCTCTTGGGTCATTTGGCTTTCTTTTCTTACCAATTTATAGTAGTTTTACCTCTCTCTTTTTTATTTTTGGACCACATGGCATATACAGATTCTTGATTGTAACATAGTCATATTTATTGTTTCTTTTAAAAGTACTTTTATGTCTTAAAAAATGCTTCTCAACCGTTAAGGTGTTCTCTTATGTTAATTTTTAAAAAATCTTCATAGGTTTGTCTTTCACATACAGATATTCACTTATCTAGAGTTGACGTTTTAACATGATTTGAAGTAAAGAAACCACTGAAATTTTTCCCCTATATTCTCCAGCTAATTGAAAAGTCTGTTGTTTCCCCACTGAGCTAAGTGCCACCACTTTTATATCTGAAGTGTCAATATTTATTAATTTATTCCACAAATACTTATTAAGCACTTACTTTGTGCCAGATCCTATGTTGGAGTCTGTTTCTGGGCCCTGTGTTCTCTTGACTTTGCCTCTTTATTGCCCTGGCCAGGCTCCTCTGTCCATGGGATTTCCCAGGCTAAAATACTGGAATGGGTAGCAATTGCCTTCTCCAGGATGCTGTTACTACAGTGGCTTAATTATAATAGCTTTTTATGAAGTCTTGATAGCCAGTATTAAGTCCTCCCACTTTGTTTATCTTTTTTTAAAAAAGTGACTTGCTACTTGCTTTTTGTACTCTGAATAAATTTTAGAGACCTGGGTTTGATCCCTAGGTTGGAAAGATCCCGCAGAGAAGGGAATGGCAACCCACTCCAGTATTCTTGCCTGGAGAATTCCTTGGGCAGAAGAGCCTGGCAGGCTATAGTCCATGGTATTGCAAAGAGTTGGACACAACCGAGCAACTGACATTTCCTCTTGCACTTGTCATAAATTTTAGAATTAACTCATCAGTGATACAAACAGATCTCCTGGGTTTTTGGTTGAAATTTCAGTGACTTTGTGCATCAGCTTAGGGAGAATTGATATCTTGAGAATAGTAAGTTTTCCATGAACATTGTATATATATCCATTTAATTACGTCTTTTTAAATGTCTTATATAAAGATTTCCTTTAACTTCTTTATTATGAAATATTAACACAGAAAACTGCATAAAACAAATATGCAATTTAACAAATTGATGTAAACATACACATGAACACCGGCTAGTTCAAGAAATAATAAAGCATTGCTGGTACCTCAGAAACCTGTTCCTTCCTAATTGTAGCCTCTTCTTTTCTCCCAGAGGTAACTAGAATTCTGACTTTTCTGTTAATTGCTTCCTTGCTGTTGATCATAATTCAACTACCTAATTATCCATTTTAAAATGATATAGTTTAATTTTGCTGAATTTAATATAAATGGAATTACACAATATGTATTTTTTGTGTATAGTTGTAGCTTGTTCATATTACTGTATAGTAATTAATTGTAGAATATACCACAATTTATCCATTCCACTGTTGAGAGGGAGTTGAGAATTTGGCTATCAATATAAAGTTTTATAATTTTCTCCATAAAGGTGATGCACCTCTTTTACTAGATTTTTTTTCCCATTACTTCATTTTTTTAATGCTATCATAAACTGTATCTTTTCAACTTTTTATTTATTTATTTTTAGAATTTAACACATGACTTTTCCTTTTATTCATAAGTTCTTAGTATACATTTTGGTGTCACAAAGTGAACTTTTTATTTTTTAATTGTTTCAGTTCAGTCGCTCAGTCGTGTCCTATTCTTTGCAACCCCATGAATCGCAGCACGCCAGGCCTCCCTGTGCATCACCAACTCCCGGAGTTCACTCAGACTCACGTCCATCGAGTCCGTGATGCCATCCAGCCATCTCATCCTCGGTCATCCCCTTCTCCTCCTGCCCCCAATCCCTCCCAGCATCAGAGTCTTTTCCAATGAGTCAACTCTTCTCATGAGGTGGCCAAAGTACTGGAGTTTCAGCTTTAGCATCATTCCTTCCAAAGAACACCCAGGGCTGATCTCCTTCAGAATGCATTGGCTGGATCTCCTTGCAGTCCAAGGGACTCTCAAGAGTTTTCTCCAACACCACAGTTCAAAAGCATCAATTCTTTGGTACTCAGCTTTCTTCACAGTCCAACTCTCACATCCATACATGACTGCTGGAAAAACCATAGCCTTGACTAGACGGACCTTAGTCGGCAAAGTAATGTCTCTGCTTTTGAATATACTGTCTAGGTTGGTCGTAACTTTCCTTCCAAGGAGTAAGCGTCTTTTAATTTCATGGCTGCAGTCACCATCTGCAGTGATTTTGGAGCCCCCAAAAATAAAGTCTGACACTGTTTCCCCATCTATTTCCCATGAAGTGATGGGACTAGATGCCATGATCTTCGTTTACTGGTATATAAATACTACCAGCTCAGCTGGCGGAAAATCCACCTGCAATTCAGGAGACCCTGCTTCTATTCCCGGGTCGGGAAGATCCCCTGGAGAAGGGAATGGCAACCTCCTTCAGTATTCTTGCCTGGAGAATTCCATGGATTGAGGAGCCTGGCAGGTTACAGTCCATAGGGTTGCAAAGAGTCGGACACAACTGAGTGACTTTCACTTTACGTCACATAAAAATTCAGTCCTTTTCTCTTTTAAAATTATTATTATTATTGTTTTGGCCACACCCCATAGCATGCAGGCTTAGTTCCCGATAAGGGGTCTGACCTATTCCCCCTGAAGTGAGGGTGCTGGCATCCTAACACTGGACTGCCGGGGGATTCTCAGTGCTGTTCTTTTCTATTTCAGTGTATGTCCAAGGTCCCTGAGGATCTGATTCTGCTATTAGTTGTTTGTATGACTTCTTACCTCTGGTGCTTTGTTTCCTTGTGTTTTGTGATTTTTTTTAATATGTATTTATTTGGCTGCATTAGGTCTTTGTTGCAGCGTTTGGAGTCTTCTCTTGTGGCGCACAGACTCCCTAGTTGTGGCACGTGGGCTCAGTGGTTGTGGCATGTGAGGTGAGTTGCTCCATGGCGTGTGGAGTATTGGGTCCCTGACCAGATATTGAACCTGCATCCCCTGCATTTCATGGGGGATTCTTAACCATTGGACTGCCAGGGAAGTCCTCTTTTGTGATTTTTGATTATGAGGTCATATTCCTTGAAACTTTGTGGCCTGGAATGAGATAGGTTCTTAGGCTGAGATTTGCTTTTACTTTGTAAAAGAGGCAGCTTTTGAGATTGGCTTTGTCCTTCAGAGGTATGGAATAGGGATGAATTTCAAATAGTAGAAAGGCTTAATCAGAGTCACTGTGGTGGGAAGCTCTGTAGGTCTTGTTGAAGAAGAGTTATTTTCTGGATGGTTATGTTTATGAAAGAGGGTAGCAGGGAGGATTAGATTGGGAAAGGAACCCTGTAAAGTTCCTTGATTACTGTTGTTGTTCAATCGCTCAGTCATGTCTGATTCTTTGGGACCGCGTGGACTGCAGCACGCCACACCCTGTCCTTCAGCATCTCCTGGACCTTGCTCAAACTCATGTCCATTGAGCCATTGATGCCATCCAACCATCTCATCCTCTGTCATCCCCTTCTCCTCCTACGCTGGCCTTTAAAATTGAGTTTAAAGTCCCCTTGATTACTGTGCTAGACTTTAAAATCTTTTCTTTTGTCATTGAATGTTCTAGAAGAGGGCATTGACTTTTTAAAGATTTTTGTGACACCATTATGGAAGATGGATTGGAAGAGGGTTAGACTGGATATAAATGGAACTGATTAGATCAAAAATAATCCAAATGAGAGTTAATTTATTATGACAACAGATTTTTATTGAGCACTTGCACAAGCTGTACAGGGTCTTAGTTCCCTGACCAGGGATTGAACTTGGGTCATGGCAGTGAACCCTTGGTATCCTAACCACTAGGCCACCTGTGAACTCCTCCCCTGTCCTGTTTTTGTAGAATACAGTCAGACCTGCTTCTGGCCTCCCAGAGTAAAATAAGCAGCTCAATTTCTATACAGGTTGAATGTGATGACAAGGAAGTACAGGGTTCTCAGGGGAGCACTTGAGAGAGTTAACTTAACTGAGACTCTGGGGGTCAAGGACAGCTTTCTGGGGAAATTAACTTTTCAATTGCAACCTAAAGGTTGCATAGAAGGTTGTGAAGAGAACAGTATTCTAGGCCATAGCATGTGCAAAGGCCTAAAGATGGGAGAGAATTTCCTTAGAGAATCGCTAGTAGAGTTGTGCTCAGCAGATTGGTACAGTGATTTCATTAGAAAAATTCAGCCCCTCAAACATTCTTGTTTAATTCACGAAGTATTTTTAAGAACTTTATGTTGGTATCCAACCTTTGAAGTAAATGGAATTTAACCCAGAAGACCCTGGCATTTAGGCCCAGATTTCCTCACTAGTTTTTATTTGTTTGTCAAATTAGCTAAACTGCTTGGCTCTTACAAGTGCTTTGAATTTGGTATTCCCTAGGCTAGAGCATAAAATATTTTAGGAGGATTCTAGAGAAGTGAGCAGGGACCAAATTATTTTGGTTTTTCAAGCCAAACTAAAGAATTTGAGTTTGATCTTGTGAATAATGAAGCCACTGAAGGGATTTTAGAGGGGAGTGACATGATTCAGTTTGAATTTTAGATTGCTCTGGCTGTACAATTGAGAATAGATTCACAATTGTTAAGGTTAAGAGTGTGATACCAGTTAGAAGAATGTTGCCACTATCCAAGCCAAAATGTGTGACTGGGGATGGAAGTGGACAGGTTTGACAGAGACATTGGCGGTAGTTACAAGAGAATTTGAATGTAGCAGATGAGGAGTCAAGGGTGATGCTCTGACTTTTGTCTGGAGCAACTGAATGGATGGTAGGGAGAATAGGAAACCTGGGAAAGGAGCATAGGAGAAGTAAGGTGGTGGGTGCAGTCAATATTATGGAGGGGGGGATAAAAGAACCATTGTGGAGGTGTAATGATTGGCAGTGGATCAGAATGGAAGGCAAGAAGGGCAGAGTTAAAGATGACACTTCACTAACAAAAACAGCATCAGAGTAGTTCTGGAAGTTCAGTTTGAATGTCTCTAGGCTCTCAATAGTCAGCTCCTGGTCTTGTTTTTGTTGACTGTATAGAGTTTCTCCATCTTCGGCTGCATAGAATATAATCAATCTGATTTCGGTGTTGACCATCTGGTGATGTCCATGTGTAGAGTCTTCTCTTGTGTTGTTGGAAGAGGGTGTTTGCTACGACCAGTACATTTTCTTGGCAAAACTCTATTAGTCTTTGCCCTGCTTCATTCCGCATTCCAAGGCCAAATTTGCCTGTTACTCCAGGTGTTTCTTGACTTCCTACTTTTGCATTCCAGTCCCCTATAATGAAAAGGACATCTTTTTTGGGTGTTAGTTCTAAAAGGTCTTGTAGGTCTTCATAAAACTGTTCAACTTCAGCTTCTTCAGCATCACTGGTTGGGGCATAGATTTGGATAACTGTGATATTGAATGGTTTGCCTTGGAGACGAACAGAGATCATTCTGTCATTTTTGAGATTGCATCCAAGTACTGTATTTCGGACTCTCTTGTCGACTAAGGTCCGTCTAGTCGAGGCTACGGTTTTTCCTGTGGTCATGTATGGATGTGAGAGTTGGACTGTGAAGAAGGCTGAGGACCAAAGAATTGATGCTTTTGAACTGTGGTGTTGGAGAAGACTCTTGAAAGTCTCTTGGACTGCAAGGAGATCCAACCAGTCCATTCTGAAGGAGATCATCCTTGGGATTTCTTTGGAAGGAATGATGCTAAAGCTGAAACTCCAGTACTTTGGCCACCTCATGAGAAGAGTTGACTCATTGGAAAAAACTCTGCTGCTGGGAGGGATTGGGGGCAGGAGGAAAAGGGGATGACCGAGGATGAGACGGCTGGATGGCATCACGGACTCGATGGACGTGAGTCTGAGTGAACTCTGGGAGATGGTGATGGACAGGGAGGCCTAGCGTGCTGCAATTCATGGGGTCGCAAAGAGTCGGACACGACTGAGCGACTGAACTGAACTGAGGCTCTCAACAAGTTGTTATGTCCAGTAGAATTTGAAGTGCCTGTAGGATTTGTGAGCGGAACTGGCTGGGAAGCTATTGGAATTGTGAATCTGAAGCTTAGAACATCAAGATGGAGTGAAAGTCTGGGCAGTCAGCTATCTAGAAGGTGATCACCAAAGCAGAGCTTTGACAACATTGTCAAGAGTGTTAAGGGCTTAGTATAGTGAAAACAACTTAGTATTTGGAACTAGTACTTGCTGCTTTCACTATGGGTTTTTTTTTTTTTTTTTTTTTTAATAAAAGATTTATTTATTTATGTCTGTGCTTGGTCTCCACTGCTGCTCTTGGGCTTTCTCTAGTTGTAGTGAGCAGGGGCTGCTCTTCATTGCAGCGCACAGGCTTCTCAGGTGGCTTCTCATGTTGCTGAGCACAGCCCTAGGCTCGAAGGCTTCAGTAGCCGTGGAGCTCGGGCTTAATTGCTTTGTGGCACGAGGGATCTTCGTGGACCAGGGATCGAACCTGAGTCCCCTGCATTGGAAGCAGATTCTTAACTAGTGGACCACCAGGGAAGCCCCTGTTTTTCATTCTTAATATTTGTCAATAAAGGAGGATTAAATGAGAGTCAGATATCTCTCTATCAGTATCTAGAGCCAGACCTCTGGGTTCTTATTCCAGCTTTCTCTCTGTGTAACCTTGGGCAAATTATGTTTAGCCCTTCTCTGCTGTAGTTTCCTTACTGCAGAGTGAAGCTAATAATACTATGAACTTTAAAAGGTTGTCTCATACTGGATAGCAAACAAATAAAACAGTGGCTGGCACAGAGTAAACAATTGCTGTTAGCTGTTTTGAAAATGCTTTATAAACTGTAAAAATATGGGTTATTAGAAAAGAAGAGGGTTATCTTTGAAGGAGACCCACCTTTAAGGGATGAGAGGAAGAGAACTTTTATTTTTATTAAATTTTTTGGCTGTACCAACACAGCATGTGGAACTTCCCCAACCAGGGATTGAACCCATGTTCCCTGCAGTGGAAATTCAGAATCTTAACCATTGGACCACCAGGGAAGTCTTTTTTAAAAAGAGGACAGGCTGAATCAGAATCTTGGGATAGCCAGGAAATTACTATGTCAAAGAAGGTTTTTTTTTTTTTTTTTTTAATATTTATTTATTTGGCCTCCCCTGGGCCGGGTTACAGCATGCTGGATCTGCATTGTGGCAGGTGGGATCTTTAGTTCAGGCATGCAAACTCTTATTTGCAGCATGTGGGATCTAGTTCCCCGACCAGGGATCGAACTTAGGCCCCATGTCTTGGGAACAGAGTCTTAGCCTCTGGACCCCCAGGAAAGTCCCTCAAGGAAGTTTTTATCGGGAGGATGTGATCAGAATTATTGGTGTGATGATGAATTATAAAGGATTTACCATCTATTTCACTCAGTACTAGTCACCCCTTCTTCTTGAACTCTTAGAGCCGTTTGGCCCATAGTTATATATTGTTACATTTAATATTGAAGTAATAATTTGTAAAACAATTTACAAAGAGATTTAATAATCTCATCCACTTCTCACAACTCTCCTGTGAAGTAGATGTTGTTCTCTTTGGTAAATGAGGAAATTGAGGCCCAAGCAATAGACTTGCCACCACAGTTAAAAACTTAGAAGTTTTTTAGATTTAAAAAATGGGGGAAAAAAATAGACTTGCCTAAGCAATAGAGCTTGAGTTGCAGTCTAGGTTGTGAGATACTATCTTTTGATAATCATGTTTGCTTAACTAGCTTGTGAGTGTCCTGAGGCCTGAATCTCATCAGTGAGTTCTTTTTGTCCTGTGTAGCTCAGTGCCGAGTGAAGACTGGCCGTGCTCAAGGCTAACATGCTTCTCTCCCCTCTGTCTTCCAGCGCCCTCACAAAGCCAATGCTGAGGAGATGACCAAGTACCACAGTGATGACTACATTAAATTCTTACGCTCCATCCGCCCAGATAACATGTCCGAGTACAGCAAGCAGATGCAGAGATGTGAGTGCATTCTGCTCCCTCTCTACTCTCAAGCCCCCGTTAGGCCCCCCTTCTAGTTGGAGAGACTCACGCTCCCTTCGCTTGTATCCCCTATTCAGGTGATACCTGATTTCCCCTGCTTCCTAAGGGCACCACAGTGCTGCTTTTATCTCAGGACTGGCTTTGTTTCCTGATTGTAAGGAATAGAGACTGAACATTGTCCAGTTAGGTTCACAACACCATCCCCCCCAAAACATGATTGTTGTAATGGAAAAAGCACTGGTCTGGGAGAGGGAGACAGGAGATACAGGTCCCAGCTCTGACTCTTAACTGACTGTCAAGTCACTTCTCAGATTTTTCTTTTGTGAAGTGGACTGGATGGCATCCCATGCAGCTGTAACTGCTCTGACTATGTGAGTGTTAGTTGAGAATTTAGCAGCTACTTAGGACAGACTCTAGATGATGTCATCTTTGAGTTGAGGTGATTCTGCCCCTGCCCCCTGGAACTTAAAACCAGATCATTTCAGAAGCCGCACTCAGCTTGTAGGAATTACGGTGATTGTTTTAGTTGTGGGGAAAAATATGTTCAGATTTGGGAAGAAACTATCATACATGATTTCTCCCTTGTGTTATTTTATAAATTATCATGTAGCGCCTAAGATCTCGTAATAAAACAGTATAGCGGTATTGTCTAGAAGTTTTGAGTAGTTTATGATAGTTTATTTTGGAATACCAGGAAACCTATGACACTTCCTTGTTACTACTGGCCACAAGGTAGTCTGATTCCTAAGGCAGAAATTTATTTGTTACAATAATTGTGCACTGCTAATGATTACAGAACTACAGATACCTTTTTGGAAGCATTAAGCTTCTTTACCACCCACAACTCCAGGACCAGCTGCCCCATCTAAGGTATTTACTGTCTAAATTGGCAGGGTCTTACTTCATTTTAGTCTGTCTCAAGGTGAGACAGATTCATTCCTTTGCTCTCGATGCCTTTAGGGGGTTCCAGAACTTATTTAGGCCAGTGATCAGGCTCTGCTCTCAGCAGAGAGGGCTCTCATTAGTGAAGCAGCTTGGTTTTGCAGCAGAAGAATGAGCTCTGATGTCTTAGTTTGAAACCTGTGGCTCTCCCACTTAGCTATGTGTTCTTGAGGAAGTCCCCTAGCCTCTTTGAGCCTTGTTTTCTCAAAAGGGAAGACGGTAGTGGCTGTTTTATAACGGAGTTTGGGGGGATAAGTAAGATAATGTATTTAAAGCACCAACTGTCAGTGAAAGTGAATAGTAGCTTTTGCTCTTATGACTTACAGCTTTTATTATTTTCAAATCTTCCAAGGCAGACAGCATATTAAGCCCTTGGGTGTGCAGTACTTTGGTTCTGGCTCCCAGTTTGCTCCTTTTTTCCCAAAACCAGCATTCTAAAGTTGTACATTAAAAAAATTAGGTCTGAGATTTTCTATCATTGGAGGTGGAGGTAAGAAGGATGAGGCTTTCTAAGGACTTCAGGGTACTTACTGACAAGAGCCAGAGAGATGCCACTTAGTGCAGTGCTTTATAACCAGAGGTGCCTGTACAGAGAGAACAACAGGGATGACGAGCTAAGCTCTGTTTCAGTATTTTCCAACACCTAGCCTAGGAAGTTGGGCTTTCCTGGTGGCTCAGTGGTAAAGAATCCACCTGCTAACACAGGGGCCCTGGGGTTCAGTCCTTAGGTTGGAAAGATCCCTTGAGAAGGAAATGGCTACCCACTGCAGTGTTCTTGCCAGGGAAATCATGTCCCAAGGACATGGGAGCCTGGAGGACCACAGTCCATGGGGTCACAAGAGTGTGACATGGCTTAGCAACTAAACCACCACCATGAACCTGAGAAGTCATACCTCTAAGAAGACCAAATAAGTCAGATTTCCTTGCTCTTGGCTAGAATGTAATTTAAATGCTTTGTGTTCACTTTGAGACTTTGAGAATCTAAATTAGAAGTTCTGATCTAATATTTAATAATGGGAACATAAATGCATTTTGGTGGAGGGCAGATAGTCTATCAAAATATGAGGCTCATGGTAGAAACATGATAAAAGGAACTTGTGCTAATAAAATGTGGAGGCATGCTTTTTCATTTTGTAAACCTACAGAGGTGAAATGACTTTCCCAGCAAGATAGTGGTAGAATGGAGAATGGAACTTGAGTTTCCTGACTCTGGAGTATTTTAATTTATCTATTTATTTTGCCTGCGCTATGCGGCATGTGGGATTTTAGTTCCCGGACCAGGGATCGAACCCACATCCTCCACATTGGAAGCATGGAGTCTTAACTGCTGGGTGCCAGAGAAGTCCCTGGAGTATTTTAAAACATGTTGCAAATAAAATATTTCAGGCACACAAAAAAGTATAAAAATAATGTAATGAACATCCATGTTCCTGTAATCAGCCTAAGAAAGACAGTATTACCAATATTGAAGCCCCGGACACCTCTATTTGATCACATGCCCTTTTCTTCTACTCCCCTCTCCACCCCGTTACCACCGCCGCCGCCACTAAAGGAGTAAGCACTATCCTGGAGGCAGTGTTTAATCCCATACATCTCTCTCTGCGGTAGGTTTTTTACTGCCTTCTCAACCTACATCTGCTCCCATATCTCTCACCCAGTATTGCTCCCCGTCAGTCTAAAGCCAGGCTACGAATGAGAAAAGTATAGTGGGAAGAGAGAAAACCCATAGAAAAGTCCTCTCTGGTCTCACAGATTAGTCCAGGTGAGGGTCTGCTCTCCCATTTTACCCCTTTTCTGTCTGTAATCACACAGCTCCTGGGAATAATGGACTGGCCATTTGAGCTGCATATTGATGTGGGGCCTGAAGGAAAATATTTTTTCTCATTTCTAAAAGACCGATTTCTTCCCACGAGGGCTCCACATCAAACAGGAGTATAAGCAAAGCTAGAAACCCAGACAGGCCAAACCCACCGAAGGAGGAAGCCGCCAGAGAGGGAAATCAATTGCCAATGGATAAATAAATAGCCTGGCCTGAGGGACCAAAGTTCTTATTGACACAGCCTCCCAGTGTTTACCTGGGAAGTGAGCGAGAGGGCCACCTTCTGCTTGCCCCCTTATGCATACCATCCTTCCTCATAGCACTGCTCTTGGCAGGGCTACAGATCAGAGCACCCTCCCAAGTTTAGGACAGTACTAGGATTGGTAACTGGTGGCTGTTGCAAACCTTGAGCTTCAGCTGTGTGTCAACAGGTCACCACAGTCTAAGCTGGCCTCTCCTACCCTCCTCACCCTAGGGCTCCCTCTCTTTGCTCCAATTTTATTGATAATAGTGGATGCAGTGTGAAGGCTGAGGCAAGCAGCCTTGCCTCTAACTTCTGGGTATCATTGATATCTCAGCAGTTTCCTTTTTTGTGAGCGGAGACTTGGAGCTATAAAGTTCCTCTCTAGCTCTGAGTCTGTAGAGTTCAAATGTGCTTCCCTTCCTGTCTTTTTCATTTTATTTGCATTATTGTTTGCATGTGTTTCCACATTATGTGTTAGTTTGTACTTTTACCCTTTTAGGCCTGAAATAATTTTCCTCCAATTGTCACTTGTTGTAGTAGAAAGAGCACTGAACTGTGGGAGTCAAGACACCTGGACTCTGGTTCTACCACTGCCTGGTTATATAGCCTTGGGCAAGTCAGTTAACTTCACATCTGTTTGTTCCTCTGCACAGTGGGGTTGATATTGGTCCTGTCCATCTTTTATGGAGTTGTTAGGCAGATTCAATGAGATTATGTATGTGAAATTACTGGGGAAAAGACCAGAGTATATTTTCCTGGGCTTTTAGGACGGACAGACCAATCCTTGAATACTGCCTCTGCCATTTACTGGCAGTTACCTCTTTGAGCCTGTTTCCCCACTTATAAAACAGGACCAAATCCTACCTCAGAAAGTTGTGTGAACATAGATGACACCAAGTATTTAAAGCACTTGGCATGGTGTCTGGCATGTTGTTAAGCATCAATGGAGGATAGTATAGGTCTCTGTTCTTTGCTCGCTTGTTGACCCACTGGAGTAAGATCCAGGAACAAACCCAGGCTGGAATAAGAGGCTAAATTTTTCTCCCTCAGGAGTGAAACAACATTTTCCAAGTACTTACTTGCTGAATGCTTCCCCATGTAAGGTTTCTATTAATCTTCTCAAGAATTAGGTGAGGTGGATATCATTGTTGCTTGTTAAAGATAATGAGCCAAAGCTCAAGGAAGTTAAATGACTAGACCTAGTCCCACAGTCAGTAAGCAGGAGGGCCTGGACAAGAACCCAAGCCTTCTGAATCCAAATGCTGTGTTTTTTCCATCAGCTCATAAATATGTAAACAAAACCAAAAGGAAATTGTGGAAACTAACCTTTTCGTGTTTTTTTCAAGTCAACGTCGGTGAGGACTGTCCGGTATTTGATGGCCTCTTTGAGTTCTGTCAGCTGTCTACTGGTGGCTCTGTGGGTAAGGAATATACCCTTCATTAAGGGCTAATCTGGGCTGTACCAATGAGGTCTGTCTTTTAGGCCACTGTCCTAGTGAGGCTGACCTGTGACCATGTAAAATGGTCCTGTGGGTTTTTACGTTAGGTCCTTAAAATGTTATTCTGCTTCAGTCTGAGGCCAGGTTCAATCTGACATGGTATAGATATGTGTCCTAGCCTGTCCTTTCCTACTAAGACATCCTGTATACAGGAACTCCCTGCAGACCTCATGGGGTTGTTGAGATGCTGAACATAAAAGTAATTTGTGAACTGCAAAGTGCTGTAAAAATAGGAAGTGTCATCATCTGTGTCTTACAAAAGAGCACGGTCAGAAACACTTCCCACGTATCTCCCACTTCCATTAGTAATATCTACGTTATCTCTGGGATCACCCTACCATTTCTTAACAAATATTTATTTTTCTGTGATCATTGTTTTTTCTCCTCCCCTCTCCCTACCACCTCCCAATATAATCTCAGAAAACAAAGAAGTATACAGAGGAAAAAAACTGACTGCAATCACACTGTCATGGATAACCATCATTACCATTTTGGTGTTTGTACATCCATGCTTTTTCTTTGTGCATGTATCCAGACAAAACATATACTCATCTATATTTTACAAAAATGTGTATGTATAGTTTTGTGCCTCCCTACTACATTTTTTACTTAGTAAATTTTTTTTTTTTTTTTCCGGTCATGCCATGTGGCTTGCAGTATCTTAGTTCCTGAACTAGGGATTGAACCTGGGCCCATGGCAGTGAAAGTGCGGAGTCTAACCACTGGACTGCCAGGGAAGTCCCTACCTAGTAAATCTTTGAAATTTAGCTGTAATAAGGTTTAGCATGATATCCAGTGGCTACATGATTATTCTATGTTATAGACCAACCTCAGTTGATATAATTAGTCCACTCAAGTTGCTGTATGTTGGTGTTTTTTTGTTTTTTCTACACCATGCAGCGTGAAGGATCTATCTTAGTTGCCTGGCCAGGGAGTGAACTTGAGCCCTTGGCAGTGGAAGCATGGAGTCCTAACCACTGCACTGCCAGGGGATTCCCTCACGTTTTTATTGCTGTTAAAGTCGTACTGCCGCAAAGGCATTTGCACACATGGTGTGTATTTTTCTCACTTCTTCTTGGACCTATTTGTACTTCAAGCCTCTGTCTACTACATTTGGTATCTTCAAAATATTTTGACCGTGAACCACAGTAAGAAATACATTTACACTTAAAATCCAGGTTATGGACGCACTTGCACACACACATCCTCTCTTGCTCTGCAGCTGGTTTCACAAAAGAGTAGTTACCTTTACTGTTACTCTGCTATTTTTATTCTATAGTCTATCTCATTTAAAAATATATATATATATATACACTATCCATAGCCCACTAAACCAATTTTAAGGCCTATTAGTGAGTTTTACCACTTTCAGTTTGAAAAACAGGGTTTTTAGAGTAGCCAATATTGTGTTTATTCCCATTGGAGTAGACAGAGGGAGAGGGTTAGCTGGTGAATTGTACAGTTCAGCTGTTAAATAGGCAGGTCCTATCTCTCACTGGGTTCCCATGGTTTTTTGGGGAAAGGAGAGAGAGGGACTTTGTGACAGGCTTGTGTTCTTTCTTCCGGTGCCCAGCAAGTGCCGTGAAACTTAATAAGCAGCAGACGGACATCGCTGTGAATTGGGCTGGGGGCCTACACCATGCAAAGAAGTCCGAGGCATCTGGCTTCTGTTACGTCAATGATATCGTCTTGGCCATCCTGGAACTGCTAAAGTATGCCTTCCTGGCCTTGTCTTGGAGGAGCACCTTAGGCCAGGTCCCCACTCCCTCTCCCCCGGGCTTGCCTCCCTAGTTTGCCTTTCCTAGCGGCGTGCCGGCTAGGATGTGTTCGGTGAGTGTCTCTGGCCATCCTCTCCTTGACGAGGCCTTGATTGGATCTGAGCCCACGGCAAGATCAGGGGCAGGTGCTGCTCAGATCCTGCCTCCAGAATGTCTCTGTGTGGCTGGAGTTGACCCTGGCTGTAGAGTAGGAAGATCGGACTTGGTCGGCTTGGTCAGGCCTCTGGAGACACCCTGCCGCTCTTCCACCTTCCTTCAGCCAGTTTCCACGTCTCTGGTGCTTAGAGATACCTGAGGGAGGCAGCCAGCCCGGTAAGCTGGGACCTGGCGCCCTTGGCGCGTCCCACTCCCAAAGAGCCCCCAGAACCCCCTGACCCCCTTCTGATCCTAGGTATCACCAGAGGGTGCTGTATATTGACATTGATATTCACCACGGCGATGGCGTGGAAGAGGCCTTCTATACCACAGACCGAGTCATGACTGTGTCCTTTCATAAATATGGAGAGTACTTCCCAGGAACTGGGGACCTACGGGTGAGAACTCCCTTCAGGGACCAGCCAGCTCACCCTCAGCTGCCAGCTCTAACTCTCCTGTCTCATACCACCAAAACCCACTTCCTGCCTCTTCTGCCATTTGGAGACCACACACCTGCCACGCTCTTTCCCTTTCTTGTTCTGGAGGAAGGGAATGATGGAGCATACAGGGTTGTGAGGGATGGGCGCCCCCTGACTCATTGCATTTCCTCCTGGCCACAGCTGAGTTGCATTACACTGTTCAGATGTCCTAGACAGCTTGAATTTTAGGCTAGAAATATCAGGTACTCTCCCACAGGCTAGGAATTGGGACCTTTGTGGACCAATTTAAGGGTTATTAGTATTTTTAGGTTACCTTCCCCTTTGACCATCTGACTGAAAGCTGCTCTCTCCCCAGAAATGTACATGAGATTTTATGTTTGATATTGAATAAGTTAATAGACACCTCCTCCTACTGAAGCCCATCCATGGACCTCAGGATAAGAATCCCTGGAAGCTAATTCATTAAACTCTTCTGGCTTGTGTTAGCATGGATACAATGAAACCATCCACTTTGTCATCCCAGTGGCCCTTGGGTGAAAAAGTGGCATTAAGTCAGTTTGCTATGGCAAGCGTTAGAATAACTGAGCATTTACAATTTTGAAGAATTCTTCTTCCCTTTCTGCTTGCTTTCCACACCTCCGTAGAGCTGACGGTGGGGGAGCAGAGGAGTGAGCAGTAAAGTGTTCTGGAAAAGGGTTGCTGTGGGGTGGGTGTTAATTCTGTGGTCCAGCCCCCACCTTTAACCCAGTCATGCTGTGGGGGTGGTATATTCAGCCTCTGGCCCCAGAAATGATTCTCAGCCTGAGTGCAGACTCAGTGGTTTGTCCAGAGACGGGAGCTAGAGTTGTCCCGCCAGTGAGGGGAATGGTGCTAACTTGCTCTGTCCCTGGCCCACCTCATGGACCCAGCTTCTGTCTCTTAGAACCACTGCCTCTTTCCTTAGCCTTCCAGCCCCTACCCTTGAGCTTCCTCCTAGCTTCATCTTTCAGTTTTACTTTAATGTCCTTCTTGATTAGGATATTGGAGCTGGCAAAGGCAAGTATTATGCTGTTAACTACCCTCTCCGAGATGGGATTGACGACGAGTCCTATGAGGCCATTTTCAAGCCGGTAAGTATTATGCTGTTAACTACCCTCTCCGAGATGGGATTGACGACAAGTCCTATAAGGCCATTTTCAAGCCACTGGGCTGTAAATGGGATTGGTCTAAGGGAGGGGTAGCAAAAGCACCTCAGGGGTTTCTCCCCAAGAGAAGCTGGCTGGAAATGAGACGGGGTTGAACCCTGGATTACATGCTGTATGGCCAGTTGAGAGGACAAAATTTCTCCAAGTATATATCTGAATCTTTTATCCAACACTGTTGTTATACAGGAATGTCTAAGGCATGATCTGTGTCCTTGAAGACCTCACAGTCCATGGTGTAGTCCATGGTGTGGGAGGCAGGCACATCCCCAATACATGTGGTTAATGCTGTTTTTGAGGGATGACCAGAGGAACGAGAGAGAAAAACTGCTGCCTGAGCTGGGGAAAGGGTAGTCAGAGGTGATTTCACAGAGGTGGTGACATTTGAGCAGGACTCTGAGAAACGAGGAGTTACTCATGTGAAGAAGGAGGCGGGGGGCGGGTGGCAGAGGGAACAGCTCCAGCAGAGGCGCCAATATGTAGCATGTAGGCCTGTATGATGTGGGGAGGGGTCTTGAAGGATGTGGTAGAAAATATTTGTTGGGTTAGTATTTCAAAGGGAGCTTTGAAGGCCATGCTGAGGAGTTAAATCTTCACCTGTGAGCAACAAGGAACCAGCCATTACTAGAGTAGTAACCTGGTTAGGTCACATAGTAGTTTAGCAAACACCAGGTGCCCACTATTGATGCATACCTTGTAGTAAGGGTGGCAGAGAAGCCTGAGTTGCAGTCTCTGTCCTCAGTCACATTGGAATCTGGTTGTGAGAATGAGATATACAAAAATGAGGCGGCTCTTTGTAGTGTGAGGCTCAAAGTCTGTAGGACCAAATGCATAGAGCAGATGTAGCTAAGGGTCAGAAGAGCTTGGAGCCAGTGGTCTTGGACCTAGAGAGCAGGGAAGGATGTGGGGAATTATTAAGGAGGCTGTTTTAGGCTCAGGATTACTAGTGCTAGAAGACTCCTGGAAAACTGAACAAAGTAGGGAAACAGGAAGCCCAGATTGGCTCTCCATTTTCTCTACTCCTCAGCCTGGGGAAGAGTGAAAAGGCAGGAGTGGCGAATAAGGAACAGAAGAAAGTGCTGCACCCACACTTTTCAGCCTGAACCCCAAAAGCTTTTCTTGAGGCTGGTGGTGACCAGGTTGTGTCCTTTCAGGTCATGTCCAAAGTAATGGAGATGTTCCAGCCCAGTGCAGTTGTCTTGCAGTGTGGCTCTGACTCCCTGTCTGGGGATCGGTTAGGCTGCTTCAATTTGACCATCAAAGGTGAGTCCAGGTAGCATAGAGATGGGCGGGCAGGGTCCTGCTGGGTGCTCCTGTAACTTGGCACCCCTTCTCCCACCAAAGGGCATGCCAAGTGTGTGGAATTTGTGAAGAGCTTCAACCTGCCTATGCTGATGCTGGGAGGAGGTGGCTACACCATCCGCAATGTCGCCCGGTGCTGGACATACGAAACAGCTGTGGCCCTGGACACGGAGATCCCTAATGGTAATGGCTCCAGGGCCAGACTGGTCCGGGCAGTGCGTGAGCTCCTGTGTCCTTGAGCTCACACCCCCTTCCCGCTGGCTCTGCAGCGTCTCCTTTTCAGACTCTGATTCTGTTGCTAGCCTCTTGTGATTTTCAGACCATAGCCATCAGTTTTTTCCCGAGTCCTTTAGCTGCCCCTGTCCATTCTCCCTTGACTTTTGGTCTGGACAGAATTATCAGTAGTTATAGCTTTGGAATTCATACTCTGTAGGGTAATTGGGGTAGTGAGGGGGAGAGTACTCTCAGTGAATATTACCTAAATTTTTCTAAACCAGGGGCGTCAGCCTTCTCCTTATACACAGGCACTCACATACACACACCCAGACACCACCGGTGTGGACCCTGGAGAATGGCTTTGGCTTTTAAACACTTGAAATCAAAAATAAAAAATAAAAAAAATAAACACTTGAAATCCTATAGGATTTCCCAAGTCTCACCCCATCTTAAAGGCATGCTTCTGTTTGATAGCTGGGCTGACAGGCCCAGATAAACCTGCAAATGCTTTTCTCAGGGTTCCATGGTGGCCAGATCTCTTAACTCTCTCACCTGCCCCCACCCCAATTAGAGCTTCCATACAACGACTACTTCGAATACTTTGGACCAGATTTCAAACTTCATATCAGTCCTTCAAATATGACTAACCAGAACACTAATGAGTACCTGGAAAAGATCAAGTGAGTATACCCCCACCCCACACACCCCTAATTGAACATTTCAAGCTCCGGTTGGTTCCTGATCAGAGCCCAGCCAACCTCTCTACCATTGGCCATAGACAGCGGCTGTTCGAGAACCTGAGAATGCTGCCCCACGCACCTGGGGTCCAAATGCAGGCCATCCCTGAGGACGCCATTCCAGAGGAGAGTGGCGATGAGGATGAAGAAGACCCTGACAAACGCATCTCAAGTAAGACCCAAACTTCGGGGGCCTCTGCCTCCCTACTCCATAGGCCCTTGTCCAAGCTGCCCAGCTGTTGAGAATCCCAGTGCTCGTACCTGTAGGAATAATTTAGAGTCCAGGTCCCTTTCCCTCGGTGTCTTTTGCGGGAACGTGCAGAAAAGCATTCTTTGCTGAGAGAAAGAATCTGCTCTCTCACTGGAATGTCCCATTCATTACCTCCCAGTCTGTTCCTCGGACAAACGAATTGCCTGTGAGGAAGAGTTCTCCGACTCTGACGAGGAGGGAGAAGGCGGGCGCAAGAACTCTTCCAACTTCAAGAAAGCCAAGAGAGTCAAAACAGAGGATGAGAAAGAGAAAGATCCGGAAGAGAAGAAAGGTGAGTTTGGTTGGGCCAGGACTTGGGTCTTGAGCCCCAGGCTCTGGAAGATGAATTTATGTAGGGCACTGTGGGGGTGGGGAGCTGACTTGGCACTGTCAGCTCCTTGGGGTACTCCCTCAGCTACATGGGCCTTCCTGTGGTTCCTAGAAGTGGCCCACAGAACAGCTACGTGGGCCTTTCTGTGGTTCCTAGAAGTGGCCCACAGAAGAATGAAACTCAATTCGTCATCCTCACTGGCTGATAGAGCCCTGCCAGGTTCCAGAGCCAGGGACATGCCTGGGCTCTCCTTGGTCAGGCGGGGCTCTCACATACCACCCAAGCCTCCCAGTGCTTCACCCGTTTCCCAGGGGGCTGCCTCCACCCACTGGGTTTAGGCTTTAGCAGGCTGGGAAACCGGTCCAACCTGTTTGTTCTCTACAGGTCTAGCTGGGAGGGCTTGGGACGTACTTTTCTCTCCACTGAGCTGTGATGTTGGGAAGGGGTTTCAGGAGATCCCATGAGTCTTTCCGGGGGCCTGCCCTTGACCATCCTGCATTCTTATGTTCTAGAAGTCACAGAAGAGGAGAAAACCAAGGAAGAGAAGCAAGAAGCCAAAGGGTGAGGAAAATGTCTGTCTGCTCCCTGGCATTGGAGCACCAGCCCCTTTGTCCCACCACACCAAGAGGGAAAGCACAGGGACAGCTGGTCCAGCTTACAAAGGCCTCTTTCAGGGACCAGTCTGTTGGTTTCTGCAGTTCTAGGCAGAGCTAGGAAGCTCTAGCCTTCAGCAGTCACCTGGGCAGCCAAGGGCCTGAGGAAGTCACTGTGCCCTTCCTTTTTCCGAGGCCTCTAGGGTGGGTTATCTAATGCCAGTCTCTGCTCTCTCCACAGGGTCAAGGAAGAGGTCAAGTTGGCCTGAAGAGACCTCTCCAGTTCCGGCTTCTTGCCAAATCCCCACCTTTATCCCACAGCCCTTCAGATTTTATATTTTCTATTTCTCTGTGTATTTATATAAAATATATTAAATATAAATATCCCCAGGGACTAGACAGGAACCAGGGCCCTGAGGTCAGGGCACACATTACTTTTCTAGTAGTTGCCTTGCAACCCATCCCTCCAAACTCTTGAACCCTAATGGGTACTGGGTAAAAGGGATCCGCTTAAGCAGCCATAGGACAAAATCTTGAAGTGCCTGCTTCGTAGCTTTGAAAAGGTGCCCTTGCTGAGCATTTGAGAAGGGGTGGCTGGGTCTTCAGGGACTCCCTGTTGTTTTTAGGCTCTTAAGGTAACATCAGCCATTTTTAGGTTGGTTCTGTTCTCATGCCTGCCCTCTCTGTCTTCCCCCAATTCTGCAGGTGAAGATTGGTAGTCTAGTTTTCATTTTGAGATACTATATTCATTTTTGTGAGAATCTTTGTAATAAAATGGTACATTTCTATACTCTCTTGAGCTCATCTCTACTCTGTAGTACCCCCTGGGTTCACGTCTCTGCCCTTCTGGTGTCCATGAGAACCTGGGCAAGCCTTCAACAAAACCCCAGACTTACCTGTCTAATCCCCCCATCAATGCTTGAGGTTGGCCAATCTTCTCACCTTCACCCCCAGAAGACCACTCATGAAAAAGCACCACTAAAGGGACAACATTTATTCCTTTTTCAAATGTTACAGTAAAACCAGGTGGAAGAGAATGGTTTTAGCAGTTAGAAAAAAAAAAAAAGTACAAATCTGGGGTTTGGCCATTAAAAGTTATTTACAACAATGGGAGGGGGAAAAAAGACAACAAGAAGTTGTTTCACATTACAGACCTCCCGCCCACCCCAAAGCTTAATACTTGCTTACCAAGTCAAAAAAGGAGACACGGGTTGATTCACAAGCTGGAGGTTTGAACTTGAGTAAGACATTTATAAAAACCTAGACAGGGGCAGTGTTCTCCCCAGCCCAGGTGCCACTAGGCACAGCACAAGAGACTAAAAACTCAACAGGGGAAGGCTGGACACTCAGGGTTTGGGAGTGTAGGCACCCCCACATCTGGCTCAGGGATTTGGGGAGTAAACAAAACCTACTTGGAAAAGAATTGGGGAAGAAAACCAGCAATTGCCTTCGGCACAGGTGGGGACAGGGAAGGAGGTAGGGCCAAGGGCAGGAGCATTTCACATCACTAACCTAACTTGGGAAAACTGCAAGGGACCATCTTCAACTGGCCTTAAGAGGAAGACCAGATGGATGATGGGAGAATCCACAGGAGGGAGAGAAGGAGAGGAAACGTGGCTAGGGGGCAACAGCCCCTTCCTTTCTGGGCACAGGAAGGCAGCCGGGGCACCAGGTCCAGGCAGTGACCTCACAAGGACAGCACAGTTTTTGCAGCTTAGAGATCACCCACCTGCCCCCACCCAGCTACTCATTCTGCTCGCTGGCTGGTGCAGGGTCACTCTCTGGCCCCGAGGGAGTGGATGGCTCTGCGGCCTGGGGCCCTGCCTCTTCTGTGTCTCCTCCCTTGGCGGCAGCGCTGGCCTCTGCCCCTTTGGCCTGGGGCTCCTGGCTCTCGGGGGTGGCAGCAGCCTTCCCTTCCTGGGCAGTGCCCTCCTCGCCGCAGGCACTGATCTCCCCCTGCTCCTGCTCTTCCTCTGTGGGTGAGGAGGCAGACGAATCACCCCCACCCTCCTTCCGATTTCTCTTGAAGGACAGGCCACTCAATTTGAAAGGCTTCTTGAAAGAGAATTTCTTCTTCTTCTTGGGGGTCTCCTTCGGGGCGACTTCCCCCTTAGCCTCAGCGCCCTGGCCAGGGGGTGCTGGCTCGATGGCATCACCGGTGGCCCCTGCTGCCTCCTCTGTTCCGTTCACGGGGGGCGACTCCCCTTCACCTTTGGGGGATAAGTCTCCATTGCTTTTCACGTGGCCGTTCTCCTGCAGGGCAGAGAAGACCGCAATGAGGGTCGGGGCTCTAACTCCCCTCCCCCAGCCCACCCAGACATCGGGGTCCCGAGTCATTCTACTGCACGCACCCCCAGAGCCTAGTTGTAGCCTCACCTCAGCGGCATCCAGTCAAACCTCTCCCTCCTGCCCCGCACAGGGATACAGAAGCCGCGACCGGCAGGAGGCGCTGGGGTCTCGGGGCCCCCCACCCACCTCTCCCGGGGCGCGCTCTCTATTCCGCGCAGGACCGCCCGAGGCCGCGGATCCCGGACGGGCGGGGGAGCCGTGCAGCCAATATTGGGCGGGAAGCCGCCCCGGGGCGCTGTTCCCTGCACCTGGACGGCCTATTTTCCCAGCCGCAGGCTTTGTGTAAAAGGCCCCCACCCACCGCAGGCTCTCCTCACATCGCGGCTCCTCCCTTCAAAAAGGCCTTGGGATATTGAGGTCGGGTCTGCGGGGGGAGTGCCCTCGCCTCCGGGCACCCGCCCCGCGGCCCCCGGGCGCCCCCTTGGCGCGGCCCAGAGGCGCCTTTGTTCCCCGCGCGGCACTCGGGGCGGCCGGGGGGCAGCGCCGGGGGCCGGGGCCGCGAACAAAGAAGGCGGCGGGGCCCGGCCGGCGCCCCCTCCCCGCTCCTCCCCTCGCTTCGCCCGCGGGGGCTGCGGCGCCGAGAACAAAGGGACCGGGCGGGGGAGGGGGCGCCGCGTGTCCCGGGCCGGACAAAGCGCGCGGCCCCGGACCGGGGCCCCAGAGGGGGCGAGGTACGGGAGGAGGGGGCCGGGTCGGGCCGTGCCGAGCGCACCCACCTGTCCGTTGACCTTGGCGGGGGAAGCGCCTGCTGCCTCCTCGGCGGTCACGTCGCCCCGGGGAGCCTTGGAGCTCTGGCTGCCCATGGTGGGGGGTTCTGCTGGGGGGGCGCCCGGAGCCTCCCCGGGCTCGCGCCGCAGGGGATAGTTCGGTCGGGTGGGCCTGGCCGGCGGAGGGGTGGGGCTCGCGTCTGAGGGGGAGGGGTATCGGGGGTAAACCAAGCTGACCCCCGCTCCGCGCCCGACCTACTGGCTGCGCCCACCACCGCTCCGCTCTGCGCCGCGCCAGAATGCCGCCTGCCGCCCGCCGAGTCTCCTATATATATGCGCCCGGAGCTCGGGGCGGGGCCGGACATTTAAATGAGCGCCCAATCAAGGGGAGGAGGCGGACCCAGGCCGCGGGCCCCACTTGCCCGGTGGGCGACGCTGGCGGTCTGGTTCCCCAACCCACTCGGCTCCCGGGAGCAGGTGGGGTCCAGGGCGGGAAGGAGGGAGGCGGGTCCCTACGCGAGGTGGGCAGAGAGGGGGCTCCTAGAGGAAAGAGAAGGGAACAGTCGTCCCCTCCTCTCACCGTCCACCTCTCAGGGTGGACGCCCTAGCTCCTGAAGTGGCCCCCATCGTCTTGGTCCCGCATTGGCAAGCTCTGTCAGTCTCCCCCTAGAACTGATCGAAGGACTCACATGCCCAGACTCGTCAGCCGGCGGACTCCAGAGAATGTGGTCATGGCAGCCGCAGGGCCCTAGCGGGGTTCTGTGCCCCCTCAGGCCTGGAGATGGGTCCGAGGTCCCGCCCACGTGCTGCCCGCCCCACCAGCCTGGGAGGTCTGCCCCGCCGCAGGGTTAGTCTGGTGAGTCTGGTGAAGTCGTCCCTCATCCCTCCTGTCAGTCCACTGGTGGCCAGTCACACTAAGCCCCCACAGACAAACTCACCTTTGGTCCATCTTTTCTCAGACCCATGACAAAGTCCCACCTGGGGTATCTTAGTGGGTATCTCCATCCCCATTAGAAAGCTGAGGAGCCTGAGGCTCAGAGACCTGGACATAACCTGTCTGACTTCAGCACTCCCCAGTCACATCTGTTCCCCTACATCAGGGTTCCCCCCAAGACAGCAGAGGAAGCTCAGGAGAGGGCTCAACAACCTTTAAAACACTCCAGTTCCTCAGGAGGAGGGGCCTTGGATGGTCCCTTGAGGCCAGCCCCCAAGCTGCCCAGTCCAGCCTTCAGCCCTGCCTGAGTAGGGGAGCCTGGAGACAGGAACAGGGTGGAGGTGACTGGAAACTGCACCTGGAGCCTCTTGCCACTGGTCCAGGCCAGGGGGAACCCCAGAGTCCTGGCTGGCCCCGGATGTGTGCATCCGGCTGCTGCCCTCAGCCCCCAGGAGGAAGGAGATGGGGGCTGGCGGAAGCCAAGTGTTGCAAAAGCAAGGCTGTGTGTCCTGGACAGCTCAGCACGGCCCTCCCTTGTTCCCTCCCTCCTACGAGTAAGGTCTCCTGGGAGGCCTGAGGCTGTGAGGTGTGGAGACACCCCAGGGCCTGAGAAATCAGGAACTCCCACAGATCTGACGACAGGGCTGAGATGACTTCTACCTGCAGCGCTCACTCCTGTAGCCTCCACCCCCACCCCTACTCAGAGACTACAGAATACTCTCGGCTTCATTAATCCCCTGTTTTTCAGAGTGGACAGATTCAGAAACAGAAAATGACATGTCCAAGGGTACACAGCAAATACCAGTAACAGGGTAAGACAGAGTTGGAGAGACCTGTAAAAAGGGGCTGTGGGCTATAAGGAAAGTCCCGGAAGCAGTCTCTCTTGAGATCTGGGGCTGCCTGGTCAGAGTGGGAGGCAAGAAGAGCCAGCTCTTGGGACGGGAAGGCGCACCATGCCCTACGGCAACTCACTGACAGGACAGTGACCTCCACCCCTGCCAGTAAGGGATGGACATCGTGACCCGCATTTCTGTCTTGACCACAATAGGGGACCCACAATGCTGCCAGGCGCTGCCAGCTCCGGCTGGCAGAGCTCAGATGAAGGCTGTGTGAGTCCCGGACGGGTTGGAGTCAGAGGTTAAGATCCCAAGACCCCCAATTTCCAGGCTCTGCTCTGGTGGGGATGAGTGGCATATCGTCAGGATGATCCCCGGAGGAGAGGGGAACCATCAGGGGCTAAAGGATCCCGAGTCCCCAGAGCCCCAGGAGGAGGCTGGTCCACAAGGGAGCCCTGCATCCCCCACCAAACATGGAAGGAGGCTGAGGAGGGGGCACCTGAGAGCTGAATCCCTCAGCAAATCCAGGTCCCGGCTGAATTCAGCTTCTGGAAGGGGGAAGAGGCTTGGGATGCTGCGGGGGTGAGTGGGGGTGGTACGGCAGCCCCACAACCCCCTCCATCCACACTGCAGCTCCTTTCTCCCCAGCTGCTGCCAGCCCAGACAATGCGCCCATTGTTCTGTATCTCCAGGGGCCTGTGTGCAACTGTGTGTGTCTGTTTCTCTCTGTGTGTGACTGTGTATTGCTCTGTATCTGTCTGTGTGTGAGAGAGACTTTGTGACTCTTGTGTGTGTGTGTGTGTGTGACCAGGTGTGTACTTTTGTAGTTGTGTGAGTCCGCATCTTTGTTTGGCAGTGTGTATTAAGGGTGAGAGAGAGAGGCTTGGTGACTCTTGATGACTTTCTGAGACTTTCTGGGTGTGTGTGCCTGTCTGTCCTTGAGGTTGGGTTGGTGACTGGCTGTGACTGGGTGTCACATGAGCGAGTGGCTACTTTGTGTTTGAGTGGCTGTGTGTGCCTCCGTGGATCAGATCGTGGTGATCAGGACCTTTGAGATGTGAGCTTTTGCCAGGACAGAGTGGCAGGGGCAGGAGGCATGGGGACTCTGAGATGGACAGGGGAAGGGAAGCTGAGAGGCTAGACTTTCCCACATCTTCCATCTGTCCCAGTTCTCCCATGAAGGCTCAGACCCTGGTCCTGGCCTGAGATGCTCCTAGTCCCCATGGACAGAAGGGAGTGGGGCCCCAGGAGAGCCCTGAAGGGGGGTAGGGAAGGACAAAAGAGAACACCACCTCATAAAGACGGCTGTGGGGGCACGGGAGGGTCCTGTGGTGGAGATCAGATTAGACGCTAGGTGAGATGTGAGTGGGCAGGATCTTATCAGGAATGGAGGACGGGACTTCCAAGGGGAGGGACCAGCATATGCCAAGGCCTGGAGAGGGG
Source organism: Oryx dammah (assembly GCF_014754425.2). Classification (NCBI taxonomy): domain Eukaryota; kingdom Metazoa; phylum Chordata; class Mammalia; order Artiodactyla; family Bovidae; genus Oryx; species Oryx dammah. Next base: position 14,559,854 of record NW_024070211.1, read on the forward strand.
AAGAGATACCAGAGGACGGCTAGGTCCCAGTGGAGACCTCAGGAATGGTGACTTGGAGCAGCCCATTTCCCAGCCCCAGGGTCCCCATCTCCTTCCAGGGAGGATCACCTGGACCCAGAGACTTTCTAGTTGTAGCCCCAGCTCTGCCTTCCGCTTTACCTGTCAGCCAGCCCTCCCTCCTCTCGGGCCTTGGCCTACTCATCTGTGCAGTGACAGCTTGGCCTCTGTGATTTAAGTGCACAGAGACTGGAGTTCCTCCTTCTGCTCCTACGTGGCAGAGTGTCAGCTGTGAGTCACGCCAGGCCCCTGCCCGCAGGGGTTTCCCACTGGGGAGGCTGGCAATGCCTTAAGAGGAGAAGAAAGAGCCAGAGCAGGGTCAGATGCGAGACCTGTGGGTTGCATGGAAGAGGGCCCTCTGGGAGGGCCAAGGGATGGAGGAAAAGCTTCCAGTAGCACAAGGGAACAGCAAATGGTCTGTGTGGAGTGGGGATGAAGGCAGAAGCCTGTTCTAGAGCAAAGTTAAAGAGACAGGGTTCTGGGATCTGGGGACTGGCTGGTACAGTGATGGAGTGGGGACATGGGAGTGAAGATTTCTGAGTTTTCTGTTTGGGGTCCATGATCCCATGACTGAGAGAGGGAATCAGAGGAAAATAAAGCTGGCAGGGGGTTGTGGAATTTAACCTTGTTGAGTCTGAGGTGCCCAGAGAAAATTCGGGGGGCCATCCAGGAGGTAACCTGTACGCTTCAGCACATAGGCATGTGATCATGTTTCCTGAGCCAAAGGCCAGGGGCTGGCTAATGACCTTAAAGGGATAAAAGACAGAAGGTTTTAAGTCAGAACTGACCCCAGGAAATCTGGATCTCTGATTGCTGCTAGTAAGAGGGTGACTGGAGCCAAGCAGTGCATGAGGTCACCCAGGAAGTCCTGGGGCAGTGGGAGCTCTGCCATTAGCCAGGCCAGCAGCAGGAGAGGGCCCCAGGGAGGGAGTCAATGGGAGGGGGAGGAGAAACCCTAGAGCGCAGAATCATGGGGATCCTTGACCACTCGGGAGAGTTTTGAAAAGGCAGGAATGACCAACAGTAATAACCATAGCTGCTGCCAATACATGCCTGCTACACCACTGCGTGACCCAGTGTTCCCCCTCTATAGAGGTGGACTCTGAAGCCCAGCCAGGTGGAGTGTTCATTAAGCAGAAGAGGAGGTCAGGTCTAAGAGAAAGTGGTTTCCAGGAGTTCTGAGGAGCGGCCTCCACAAAGGGTCTCGCTGCTTTTGGTTTGGGAGGAGACTTTAGGGATGTCAACAGGGAGCGCATGGCAGCTGCAGGACCGGGATCCCTGGAACTGGACTCCCCAGCACCCTGGGTATGCTGGGTTCTGGCTGGGTTGTTAGCAGGCCAGTCCTGGGCCTGGAACCTGAGTCTGGATACTGGGCACCTCTGGGACACTTCCCTGGAACCCACCGTCCAACCAGTCACCACATCACAGAGACAAGAGATCTGGAAAGTTCCCTTTCAGGATTTTAGGCCACTCAGCCCTTTTATTTCTCCCTTTCGCTCCCTCTTCCCCTGTTGTGTGTGTGTGTGTGTGTGTTGGCAGTGGTTGTGCAAACTGGACAGGATCCAGCCACTATCTAATAGAGCTGTCTCTCTGGGGCTCAATTTCTCCAATAGCTAAGAGGTGTGTAATCCCAGCTCACCTGCCTATCTCCCCCAGGCTCAATGAGGTCACCAGAAATTCAACCCAGTTCTGGGCTGCCCACGGCCTCTCCCTTGCCTCTGCCCCTCCCCTTTTCCCAACTTTCAGTTTCTTTTCAGATCCTCAACACCTTTAGGGGGAAGAGGTGGCCAAACCAGTGGAATGTGGATTGCTAACAAGTTTCCAGCCAAAATCCCCCATTTAGGGGAAGTCCTTTTAAAAGGGAAACTGAAACTCTCTCCTAGTCTAGTGCCAAGTCCCACCCCTTCCTCTCCACATAGCTCAGATCTTGCCCCATCACCTCTCCCATTCAGCCTCCTCCCCCAAATGATTTGGATCCAAGCTCCAACCACCTGGACTCTGGACAAGTCCCTTCCCCTTACTGAGCCTCAAAATGCCCACTCCATACAGCAAGGACATCCGGCGCCACTTGGGTTGTGGCAAGGGTTCAGTCTCTGACTAGAAGAACCTTCAAAGTCAACAATGCGATGTTGGAGAAGACTCTTGAGAATCCCTTGGACTGCAAGGAGATCCAACCAGTCCCTCCTAAAGGAAATCAGTCCTGGATAGTCATTGGAAAGACTGATGCTGAAGCTGAAACTCCAATACTTTGGCCACCTGATGCAAATAACTGAGTCATTGGAAAAGACCCTGATGCTGAGAAAGGTTGAAGGTGGAAGGAGAAGGGGACGACAGAGGATGAGATGGTTGGATGGCATCACTGACTTGATGGACATGAATTTGAATAAGTTCTGGGAGTTGGTGATGGACAGGGAAGCCTGGCATGCTGCAGTCCATGGGGTCTCAAAGAGTTGGACACAACTGAGCAACTGAACTGAACTGAACTAAAGGGTTCAGTAGGTATTGTTGTGTTGAAGCAATGGTAGTGGTAAAGAACTGGCTCCATCACGTCCCAGCTATGTGGCTTTAGGCCTGCTCTGAGCCTCAGTCTCCATATCTGTAAAATAGAAATGATGATTATACCCACTTCTCAGGGTTATTGTGAGATGAATGACCTAGTATCATAACATAAAGCTCTAAGAACTAAGCACCTGAGGTGCCCAGCACGTGGGAAAAGTTGACAATGTTCCTAAGTGTGATTACGTGAAATCCTGGGCCAGGGCCATTCTCTTCCCTTCCTTCCCTAGAGAGAGGAGATTGGTGTCTAGGACCACCCTGGGATAACCTTGTATCCCCTCCATCCACTTTCTTCCTGGGCAGGTGGTGGAGGGACTGTTCTAAGGATGCTGAACTGTTCAGAGCGAAATTTACTGGGCTCAATCAGTTCCTTAAATGGTAAAGGAATCTGCCTCTCCCCAGAACCCTGAGGATTCCCTTCCTTTTCTCTCACACTCCAGAAGTATCCCCCAGGGACCTTCTTTTAGTGATTTTTCCCAGAAAAGACATACTATGGACACCCCTTGACGTGCACATCATCTGTCTCCTCGCAGCTCCTCCTCACACTCTCCTTCCCTCCCATCTGTCTGCATAGGGGGGTCTGGCATTTTTGGGGACCAGCCTGCAATGCTCCAGGTTGTGCCTCAGAGATGGGACTTCCAGCCTTACTTCCCTCCTCTTTCTTCTTGGCCTATTGATCTTCAACTCTCTTGGGTTTTTAGGTCCTCAGGGCTGACCTTCTCCTACCTCAGGGCCTTTGAACAGTCTGTTCCCTCCACGTAGAATGCCTCTTTCCACTTCTCTACTTGCTGAATTTCTGCTCTTCTCTTTCTCTCTCTCTTTTTCTTGCCATGTGGCATATGGGATCTTAGTTCCCTGACCAGGGATCCAACCTGTGCCTCCTGGAGTGGAAGCATGGGGTCTTATTACCCACTGGATCACCAGGGAAGTTCCTCTGCTTTCTCTTAAACCACTCCCAAGGACTTTCCAGATTCCCCAGGAGGAAGAGATGGCTCTCCCACCATACATTCCACACTCCTGGGCTGGGAGTTCCCACTACTCAGCTGCCCAAACCAGGAACCTGTGCTGCATAACCAGGCCACCGCCATCAGCTCATCCTCCCCTGTCTCCATTTCCACGATTGGCCCTTCTCACCAATGGACCTGGGCCATTTCATCAGCCTTCTCACTTGTCTCTCTGCACAAGTCCAGCCCCTCCATTCATTCTCCTCTACCTGAGAATTACTTTCCAATAGCGGGTGCTCAATGAATAATCTGTTGACAGATGGAGTAAATGAGTGAAGGAATGAATGAAAGAAATGTAAAATCAAATACATCCTGCTTGGCTTCAAACCTCTCTGTGGCTCCCTACTGCCCTCAGAGGAAAGTCTGTGCCTTACCTTTGAGATCCTCACTGACTCCCCATAGCACACTCTGGGCTTTCCCCCAAGTTCTAGCCTGCTCTCCTTCCTGTATTCACGTGCAATTGTCTTTCTTCTCTGCTGTGCAAGAAGGGATGTTGAAACAATCCATGATGGGAAGAGATGGTAGGAACCTGCACTAAAGAGAGAGGGGAGAGTGAGCCAACACCAGCACTTCCTGGGTTGGACTAGACTCTGTTCTCGGGGCTGCGGACTAAGAGCAGGGCCTTGGAGCTTCAGTTTGAGATGCCTATTAGCGTCCCTGTGGAGACATCAGGCTGGCAGTTAATGGATTTATGAGCCTGGACTCCAGAGGTGAGCTTTGGAGGCCTCCCAGATTTGAAGCCACAGGACTGGACAGGATCTACTGAGAGAAGCGGCTCAAGAAGACACCGCCAGTGCCTCTCCAGCATTGAGACTCTGGATGGGGAGCCAGCAGTTGGATTCAGCTCATGGGCAGAGAAAGGAAGAGAACCAGGGGCAGGGTATCCTGAAGACTGAGGGAGGAAATGGCTTCTAGAAGGAATGTGTGATCTGTCAGGTCAGATGCTGCTGAAGGTGGAGGAAGACAGAGGAGGAGAGGTATAGGAGCGGTTTGGGGGGCAGAAGTGACAAGTCTTAACAAAAGACAGGATGATGGGAATCAGGAGGGAGGGCCAAGGATGGTGCCTGAAGGTCTGGCTTGGGAAATGGGGGGAAGGAGGTGCCCAATCACACACAGGAGGTCTAGAGGAGGAGCAGTGGGGCACCATAGAAATGGAGAGGTCAGCTTTGGAAAAGGTTAAGTTGAGGTGCCTTTGGAATGTTGTTAGGATCTAGGCATCTGGAGTGAGATCTGTGTTGGAGAGAAGATCCCTGTATGTGTGTATCTATCTGTCTCTGTCTCTCTTCTCTGACCTTCTCTATGTGTATCTATAGGAGAATCTGTATGCTATCTTCAGCCAGATCTCTCCAGAACTCTGGCTCCCTTGGAGACCACCCTGGATGTGCCACAGGGACCTAAAGACACAGAACAACAGGCTCAGGACACAGATCAAAAAAGGACAGAGTTGGAGGCCATATAAACCAGGGAACAGTTGGTCAGGCTGGTCCAGACAGCAGTGAAGGTGGCCTGGACTAGGCAAGAGCAGAGGGCAGAAGTGGAGATAAAGTGCAGACACATTCAGGGAGTGGAGAACACCAGAGATGGGGATGAGGTTCCGTTGGAGGGAGGGGGGCTAGAGGAGGAAGGGAGCCGACTCTGGGGGCCCACTGGGTATGGGAAGTGGGGGCTGCTGTCCTGCAATTACCTGTTGATATGACTGAGACATCCCCCCAAAAGGACAGGGGATGGGTCACCAGTGGGTCTTATGAAGTGGGAGAGGGATGCTGTGGACCACAGGGCAGTTGAGTCAGGGTACCTGCCCAAAGATGGTTCAAGCCATCAGCCCCCCTCTGCCGGATCCCTGCAGATCCACTCCCAGCCTCAGTCCCAGGTAGGCCCTGCAAGAGAGTCCACAGGGGACAGGGACAGGTGCCTAGAGCCTTGGACCTAGCTGAGGGCCGGAGACCACTCATTGCCCACCAGAGTGGACTCTGAGACCCTGGGAGGGCTGCAGGCCTAGAGATGCCACAAGGGGATCATGTTCCTCCCTTGCTTTAAACCTTTCCATGGCTCTCTACTTCCTCCCAGAGCATGTCCAACCCTTCGTCCTGGTTTTCAAGGTCCTAGAAGCTCCAGGCCCAGCTAGCTCCACCTTAGGCAGAGAGCCCTGGCTGCCAATCTCATGGTTCCCTCAGTGGGATGACAGCTTCAACGACACCACCACAGCCTGCAAATCACCAAACCTTTCTCCATGCTGCCAGTTCTGCTTGCATTGCTTCTTCCTGTGTAGCTGCACCCAGGGCCTGCCCATCTGTGGAGACTCAACTCAAGGAACTCCTCCAGAAGGCTTTCCTGGGGGTCTTCCCTGGCAGCCCAGTGGTTAAGACTCCGAGCTTCCACTGAAGGGGGCATGGGTTTGACCCCTGATCTCTAGTCAGGGAATTAAGATCTCACATGCCATGTAGTACGGTTAAAAAAAGGGGGTAGTGGGGGTTTCCTGACCTCACAGAGGAGTCACTGCCCCAAACAAACTAATGTCACTCTCCTTGGCACCTTACTGAACTAGCGTATGCCTCTGCCTTTTTCTATGACCTGTGAGAGTCTGGGGAGCTGGAATACGTTGGGTTCACCCAGCATACCCCATGGGGGGTCATGGGTGCAGCGGGACATTCAAGGGTGGCTGCAAAGGTACTCCCAGCTCTGTGGGTTCAATCTAACTCAGTGTGTGTGGCTGGGGAGGACACAGATCATTACCTTCCAAAGTAGGGAGAGTCAGAGAGTGGTGAAAGCTGCTTTATTTGGTCAGTGAAGGGTGGGAACACAGAGATCCCGGAGAGGATGAAGGGACAAACTTGACCCACAGAAAGGGGACAGAGGACTGTGCAGTGCTCCTGGGCCATCTTCCTGCTCATCCTGGCTTGGGACAAGTTAACCTCGGGACCATCCTGTGATGAACCTGAGGCTATCTCCCCAGATTCCTGGAAAACAGGCATCAGTGACACTCCTCTGGGACCTGGGGCACAGGGTGTGCAGCTGAGCACACCAGACTGTCCTGGCTCCTGTGCGGCTCTACTGTGAACTTGTGGGTGTCCTTGGACAAATCATTTAATGGCTCTGAGCCTCAGTCTCCTTATATGAGGATAATGGGAACATCAATGGTACCTACCTCAAAGGTTGTGATGAAGCATGAAAAGTTTTAGCATAATAACAGGCTGAAACTAAATGTGGAATAAATATTAAGTGTTATGATTATAACTATTTTATCAAGAGACCTGGGCTGTGGTCCCAGTTCTGCCCCGTTTTCCTCTCTAGACCTGCCTGAATTTCCATCTATAAAATGGAATGTTGAAGGATTAAAAGAAATAATGGATGTGGCAGAGGCTCCTAAGATGCGTGATCGTCTTTGCCCCTCTGAGGTTCCCCTCCCTGTGGTTGCAGAGGGGTTGCCACCTTCACTCTGTCAGGTCTTTACTGGGCTGTCTGTCCAGGCAGGATCTGCTGCCCCAGGGCCAGCCCATCTCCTCCCCTCTGTCCGTGGGGCAGAATGAGAGGAAAGGGCTGTGGTTGCCCCAGCAGGGCCTGTGGTTACACAGGACGAAGGACTTCCTTCCGGACTGCAGGATGCTATCCTGGGAAGGAGCCAGAGATCGTGGGACTGAGGCTGCCGAGGGGAGGGGTTGCTTCCAGGGGGATGTCCAGACCAGGCAGGTTAGGCCAGAGTGGGCCAGTGGAGTGAATCAACTCAGCAGTGACCTCACTTCCAGAGACCTTGGAGGGCCCTGTTGAAACCCATCTCATCCCCATCCCCCTACCCCCACCCACCACCCCCGGCTCCCAACATCAGAGAGACAACAGAGAGACATAGCCAAAGGGGTATTACAAGATAGATAGCTAAAAGCAAAGGGCCACCCAAGAGACAAACATGCAGGCTGTTCCCTCAAGCCAGAACATTCTTCCCAGAGTCTGGAGTGGCTGCTCTCTCACCCTTCAAGCCTTGATCTACAGTTACCTCAGATAGGACCTCCTGGCCAACCCATCCATTCATGCACCCTTTAGTGAGCCCCTGTTATGAGTCAGGCATTGTTCTAGATCTGTGAACAAGACACAGGCTGTGCCCTCTCCATACAACATAGCACTTGGCTCACTTCATCCTTCTCAAGCACAGCGCACTGTTTATCTCTGACTTCTCTTTATTGTTGTTTCCCCATCAGAATGTAAGCTCCATGAGGGAGCCTCAACTATTCTTTTCACCAATTTGAACTCAGTGATTCAGAATATAAATCTGACACAACCCTCTAAAATAGGCCCTGATAAATACTTGCTGAATAAATGAATGGAAACAGAGACCAGAGACAGACAGACACAGAGAAACAGAACCATGTTCAGAAGTGATGCAACATTCAGAGATGCCCCCAAATGTGAAGCACACACAGACACACACGGGAGAGTGTCCTTCAAGCAGACCAATTCACTTAGGTCATTCAGCTTGGTCACCAAGCCTGGGGCTGGGGTCACTCGTCCTGAAACTGACCCAGTTGGTAGCCAAGGGCGTGATCTATTCTGGTTTCCACGCTCCCTGAGCTGGGTTCAAGTTGGCATTGTGTTTGAGGAGCCCTCTTTGAAACTCTATTCTACCTCTTTAGTTGTCTTTTGATGAACAGAACTTTTAATGGAGACGAATCTGTCAATCTCCTTAAAAAATGTCTGTGGTGGTTTGAAAAGGGCAGGGATGAATAACCCCGCAGAAATCCACGCCCAGCCCGTGGAGCCTTTTTCACTGCGGCTCATTCCCTCTGGGTCCTCGAGTTTGGAAGGCAAGGCGGTCTGACCTCGCGCCCTGAGGGCAAGGCGGACTGACCTCGTGTCCGGGCATCACCCTTCCCCACCCCTACCTCCGGCAGGCCTCGCCTCTAGGCCCGCCCCTCCGAGGTCGCGCCCTTTGCGGGCCCCGCCCTTCACCGGCTCTCGGGCGTGCCGGGGAGCTAGATCTCCCTTCCTCCTGCCCGGGTATTGGTAGTTAGTATTCTCCCGCCGGTGCTTCCACCTAGGGAGTGAAAACTGGGCCGCCAGGACGGGGGCAAATCCTGGCTCTGAGATTACGCCCACTGCCTTCCGTGGACAGTCGCTTCAGGCCCCACCCTTAACCACCCAGTTCCGCTCCCTCCTCTCCCTCCCAGGCACAATCAAGCCAGCCTATCCAACCCCTGACCGACCCTCGGGTCTGGGGATCCGCCCCTTCCACAGACCCCGCCCCCGCCGTAGGCTCCGTCTCTCCCCTCTCGGGGCCTCCGCCCCGCCCTCCCGGGGGCCTCCGCCTCCGCCTCCGCCCCCGCCCCGCCCCGCCCCGCCCCGCCCCGCGCATTCACAGGAGGCGCGGGCGCGCGCCGTAGCAGCTGGGCCAGTGGCCCTGGGGCACGTCCGCCACACCAGTGGTCCCCGGCAGCGGTAGCAGGTTGTGCGCAGGCCAGTGCCAGGCGGAGCCCGGGGGGCGGCTGCGCTGCGGGCTCATCCAGTAGTCGCCCAGGCTTCGGCGGGCGGCGGGCGCCGGCAAGACCGGGCTCCGGGCAGCCCTAGAAACATAATTCCTAGTCCAGGCAGTGCCAGGGCGTGGCCTGGGGGCGCCCGTAGGGGAGACAGGGCAGCGGTCACCCCAGGAGGCGCGACGCGCTGGGAGGAGGCGGCCGCCTCGGATCAGACGCGGCGGGGCGAGGGTCCGGATCACTCCTGGCCCATGCTGGGGAGGAGGGAGATTGGAGGCCTGTGGGTCTGAGTCTGTGGGTCTTCCCAAGGACCTGTGCTCCTCCTCCCCACTAGCTGCCAGACCTGGGGCCTTTATCTCGCCGGCACCCTACTCTGGACCCCTTCACCAGGACACAAGAAAATTCACCACCAAGTGGGCAGTCTCGGTGAATAGCATAATGTCCAGGCCGCCTGGTCCTCTTCGGCCTCTTTTAATACCTGCTGGGACGTGGAGGGGAAGGCCTGAAAGTCCATATTCCCCTCGGACCCCAATGTTTTTAGCAGGAGGCCTCAGCTGTCAGAGCAGACTGGGGCAGCACCAGGCCTTCTGGCGGGGTCTAGCCCGTGGTCTTTCTTCACCAGCCGCTTCAGGGGGAGGGGGTTGGTCACCACTGCTGGGGGATTCCCTGAGACGCTAGTCCTGCAGGGTCAGGGACAGAAAGACAAGGACAGAGGCAGCAAGAGGGGCCCAGGAAAGGTCAGCTGCTGTTTGGATTAAGCCTTCCTTTTATTTCAACCAGGGGCCTCCATCTTCTGCTTACACATCCCTGATGGTGTGCTCAGGAAGACGCCACACCTCAAAAGGCCTCACTGTTTCCAGGCTTCAGAGCTCCCCACCTCTGACCCCCGGGCCCTTACAGGAGCCTTTCCCTTGCTCCAGGAAACTCTTAAATCAGAGGCAGAAAACTCCTCAGCCAACTCTAGTTCAGAATTCTTATCTGGAAGCCAGGGATGAGTCTGTGGGTCTTCACTAAACTGTCTGCCAAGTTCAAATACACATATATTTCTGGAAGGAATCTAGAAATCTAGAAAGGGTCCCTGATACCTGTCCCACCCTCCTGCCCCCCCAAAAAGTTAAAAACCCTAACCTAAGTTTTTTTGCAGAAAGGGAAACTGATTCAGAGAGGGACAACGAAAAGCCAGCTTACTCTGCCTGCCCCTACAAAGGGTGAGACAACTTCCCTGTGCCCTTGTCCTGCTCAGGGCATGGGGTTCAGGGCTCATAGCCCAGGCTGGGCCCTGCTCCCCCATCCCCTGGGGAACATGTTGGCCCTGTGCCCTTTCCTACACTGCCAGTTTGGGCTGTTTCCCCCAGTGACTCACACTGGCTGCTGGGAAGAGCGGGCAGCTATTCGGAGTCCCCGGAGTCCTGTACAGGCTTGTCTCTCCACGCCCCCCACCCCCCGCCATAGTGTGGCCATATTTGGGGATTTCACCTTCTCTTTTCTCTCGTTGGGGAATTTCCCTCCTCTCATCCCTTCCTCCTTTCCCTGTCACCAACCTCTGACTCCCTGATGGCTCTTGCCCAGCAGCAAACAAACAGGCTCTAGTCTTTCCTATCTTTGAAAAAGAAGAAATCCTTCTTTCGACCCTGGGTCCTTCTCCAGCTCCCCTTCACAGCCAAGATTCCTGAAAGAGTTGTGGGCACATGTTGTTTCTACTTCCTCACCCTACCCCTGCAATCTGGCTCCCTCCCTCACCATTCTCAAGGTCACCACTGACCTTGTTGCTAAATCCCAGGGATGCTCATGAGTCATTATCTGACTTGACCCTTTAGCAGTGACTGACTTTGACACAAACACTCTTTCCTATTTGAAATATTTTGGGGCCTTTGTTTTTCTGAACACTGCAGTCTTGACTTATTTACTATCCTACAGGTTGCCGCCACGTGGCAAATTTCTCATCTGTTGCTCACTGCCTAACCATGGGTGTTCTTGAGCCTTGTAGTATGTCCCGGGGATCTTGTCGGTTCCTGTGCCTTTAATGCCCACCTTTGTCAGAGACTCACTTCTCTCTCTCAGCCCAGACCCCTCTTCCCTGCCTAAGACCTGTCTCCTGGCGCCCTTCTTCTGGATGTCCCACTCCACAGCAGACACGCCCCCCACCTGTCCCTCCCATGCTCCCCAGCTGGGCTGTTTCCTCCGTTGCCTGAACTGGAAATCTGGGCTTGCTTCTAGACTCTTCCCTGCCTCTCCATTTTCATAGTCAAGCAGTTACAAAATCCTGTCCTCTCCAGGATGTCTAAAATGCAGTTGCTTTTCTCCATCTCTGCACACACCTGGTCCAGGGCCCCATCGCCTTTTACCTGGGAGGTTGCAGCAGCTTCCTGAATGATCTCTCTGCTGCTACTTGCCATCTCTTCCATGGTCTGTTCTTACAGAGCAGCCAGGGCTTTTTCCAAGACTTGAATGTTTCCCTCTTCACAGTGTCATCAGCACCATGTTCATCGTGACACAGACCAGTCTCGGGGTTGGGGATATTTCCCACCGCCTTGTCCTTGTGTGGGTAACCGCTTCAGATTTTCGTTTCAGGGTCAGTTCCTTAGGGAGGCCATTCCAGACCCCCCAACTGCCTCTGCTATTCCTTCACCTCACCACACTCGGCCTCCTCTCTGTGGACCCATCAAGCCGTTGTTCAGTAGCCAGTCTAATCGACAGACATTCTACCAACTCCTGAGCCCTTCCATTCTCGGCCCCAAGATGTCAGGATGAATACGACACAGCCTCCGCCCTCGGTGAGTCTAGTGTATGGGTAAATAGGCATTCAACAGGGATCGGGGAAGAAGTGAATACACAGTGGGACAAGCAGCTGCTCTGGGAGGGAACGGACAGGTGGTCAGAGGAGCCTTCTTTGAGGACTGACAATTGGTGGAGATCTGAGGGGTAAGGGGAGTGGGAGGAGGCTATTCCAGGCAGAAGGAACAGCATGCTGAAAGGTGGAAAGAAGGTTTTGTGAACTCAGGGGTGTCCTTGTGGTTGGGCAAGTGATGTAAAGGAGCCGTTGATGAGATTTAAATAGAATTACATGGCTGGGTTGTGGTCTTTATAGAATAATTCGGGGCTGGAGGAATCAAGCAAGGAAGGAAGTACAAGACCATAAGACCAGTTAGGAGGAGACTTCCTTGCAGAGGCTGTGGGTTTGATCCCTGGTCAGGGAACCAAGATCCCACAGGCTGCAGAGCAACTGAGCCTCTGTGCCACAAATAGTGAGCCCACGTGCCACAGTGAAAGATCTCACATGACACAGTGAGGATCCCAGGGGCCGCAATGAAGACCCAACTCAGTCAAATAAATCAATAAAAAGTATTAAAAAAAAAAAAAGAAAAAACAGGTTGGGGGGCCACTGGAGTAATCCAGATGAATAGCAATTGGCGTCTGATTCAGGGCAATACAGAGAATTAGAGAATCGACTGTGGGCACCGGGACTGGGGCCTGGGGAAGAGAGAGGGAGTGAGGATGATTCCAGCGTCTTCACCCCAAGGGAGGGTGGGGAGAGGCCCGTGGATCCCTGTGGGGTCCAACCCTCTGATCTACCTGGTGTCAGATTGCCTGATGTCTCCCAATGGCCCTCATCCATGCTTTTTCCTAGAGGAGCAGATGGAGTCTCAAGAGGTAGATGGCTGCTAAGAAGGCCCAGGAGGAGGAGGCAGATGGGAGGAGGAAAAGGAAGTTGGGTCAGGGTTCGGATGTGATGAGGTTTCAAAGAAAGTGGCATCTGGGGTTTCCTCAGAGTCTGGAAATTCCACTGTCTCTGGATTCGCCTCCTCCATTCCTTCTTTAATTAATCAATTAGTTTTTACTTTTGGCTGCTCTGGGTCTTTGTTGCTGCATGTGGGTTTTCTCTAGTTGCGGTACGCGGGCTTCTCATTGTGGTGGCTTTTGTCTTGTGGAGCACAGGCTTTAGGGTGTGTGGGCTTCAGTAAGTGTGTTCAGGCTTAGTTGCTCCATGGCATGTGGGATCGTCCCAGACCAGGGATTGAACCTGTGTCCTCTGCACTGGCAGGTGGATTCTTATCCACTATCCCGCCAAGGAAATACCCGCCCTCTGCTCCCCGCCACCAGTTCTGAGATGCTCAAACTCAGGGCCACTCCTTAGGAATGCTGGAAGCTTTTAGGGGCTTGTGAGTCTATATCTGAAAAGCCACAATACCCTGACAGGTCCCCAGGACTCTAGAGAGTCACTAACATCAGTGTGCACTTCCCATCAGTGTGCACTTCCCATAAACTGGCCTAATGCCCCCCTGCAGTCCTCACATTAACCATTGGAGGCATGTAGCTTTCTATCCCCATTGTACATACTAGTCTTTCAGGGTTAAGGGACTTGCTCAAATTCAAACAGCTAAAACCATCCAAAAAGAGGATTTGAACCAAGCTTTGACTGACATCAGAGTCTGTGCTTTTAACTCCTGTGCTATATTAAGCCTGTCGACCCCTTGGTTGATTGGCTCAGTAAAGGGAGGAGGCTTTGTGGGGGATTTGCTTGTGGTTGGGGTGGCTGCCCCCCTCTCATATCAAGCAATGAGAAAGGGTAGTGCTGACGTCAATTGTTGCCATGGCGATACAGCAACCCTTTCCCTGCCATCTCCATGGTAACCTGAGGGGGGGGTCCATCTGTACTTCGCCCCCTCCTTCTAAAAGAGGGTCCCCTAGGGAGGGGCTGGCTAATAAGGTGTTTGAGAGAGAAGTCGGGAAGGCAGGGATTTGAGTATCCTTCTTTAACTGCGCCCCTCCCCATTCCTCAGGCAGAAAATGAGGCTGGGATGTGGAGGTCCTGCTTTGGGGTCTGCATGCATGCTAAGTCACTTTAGTCATGTCTAACTCTTTGCAACCCCATGGATTGTAGCCCACCAGGATCCTCTGTCCATTGGGATTCTCCAGGCAAGAATACTGAAGTGTGTTGCCATTCCTTTCTCCGGGAGATCTTCCAGACCCAGGGATCAAACTCACATCTCTTACGTCTCCTGCATTGGCAGATGGGTTCTTTACCACTAGTGCCACCTGGGTAGCTTTGGGGTCTGGGGACTGCTTTCTCCTCTAGGGTAAGGAAGGCAGTTCTGCTTTTCCTACCTGGGGATTCCCCTGAAAATGCCCCCTGCTCCCAAGTTCCTTAGCTTCTGAGCAGGACTGATAGGAACTTGACAAAGGGAAGCAAGAGAGATTCCAGATATCCAGCCCTTGGGGACATGGCTAGCTGGCTCTCTGCTGCCCCTTGAAGCCAAAGGCAGTATCCTCTTTTGCTCAGTGCTAGCTGTGCCTGAGATTCTTGCCTGGTGCATGACTACTGAAACCTTCCACCAGATGTTATTAGCCCCGTTTTACAGATTTGGAAATAGAGACTCGGAGAGGATAAGTAATTAGTCCAGGGTTGCACAGCTAGTAAATGACAATCAGGACTCAAATCTAGGACTCGAGTTTAGGCCAGTGGCTTTTCCTCGGGGAAAAAGGAAGAAGCAACAGAAAACATGATGGAAAAGGAAAAGAAAAATAGTCAGGTGACCCAGGTTGGAGCCTGTCACTCTCCCTGTCACCTACAGAACAAGTTCAAACACAAGGTCTCCCTGATGCAGCTTCTCTTCTGTTAACTCATCCCTGGGTCCCTTGAATTCTGAGCTCTCCAAGGGGAAGGGACCTGTCACCACCTGGTGTGGCCCAGGTAGGTGTTGGTGAAAGTTGATTGAACGGAATTCCTTAAACTTCCTTGCCTCCAGGCCTTTGCCCACGGTAATCCTTCCACTTGGAATACCCTTTCCTCTTGCTCCTGGCCATTCTAGAGCTATCTAGCTCCAGAGTCTGGCCCATTGGCAAGGTGTTTGTCCGTATTTTTTGTTCTCTCTCACTAACCAAACATATGAAAGTGGCAGTAAGTTTTTGATTTTCCCTTTTCTTTCTTGGCCACGTCTCACAGCTTGTGAGATCTCAGTCCCCTGACCAGGGACTGAACCAGGGCCATGGGAATGAAATTCCGTTATCCTAACCACTAAGCCACCAGGAAACTCCCAGGCAGTAAATCTTTTTTTTTTTTTTTGAAGGAAAGGAGGGTTCCAGAAGCCTAGAGAAAGGAAATGAGGGAGATAAGGGAGAAAGGAAGAATGGGAAGAATTCTGCATCTGTGGGCTGGGAAGGTCCATAGAGATCAGCTGGTGCTTTTCTTTTTTTTAAGCTAGTGAGGAAATGGGCCCTGCCCCCCATCAGGTCATTGCCAGGCCATGTGAGTTTCATGAGAGTTAAGGCTCATGTTTGTCAGTTTCATGGCTGAAGTCCTGCCCCAGCCTGGCTAGTAGACCTGTATTGACTGAGACAGGGACAAAACCTGAAAGAGAACCCAGTGGCCTGACTCCTGGTCACACTTTCCAAGGCTCCTCATTGCCATGGAGCTGTATTGCTCCCTGGCCCCTGTCAAACTCTCTCTCCATTTTTTTTCAGGCTTCTTTTCCTCCCAGGAGTACTTGATCATTGTATAAGCAGTCTCTGCTCCTGAAATGTTTTTTCTCCATGATTACCCGTTATTTTCTAGTCTAGTGATGCTGTCAATCACCTGACTGTGCTTGCAGCTCAAGGGTAGGTTTACCTGTGGCTCGGCCTGGTCAGTTGTAGTCTTCCATCTCCCTGACAGTGGTAACTGGCCCAAAGAACATGCTTGTGATTTGGGCCAAACACAGGCCAATCACTGCCCTTCCCAGGAATAGATAGATGGTGTTGGGGGAAGCAGCTCTCCTCTCCTGGGATGTATTTTTAGGTGGTGGGGGGCTGTGGTGTGTGGGATCTTCACTCCCCACTCAGGCATTGAACTTATGCCCCCTGCAGTGGAAGTACAGAGCCCTAACCACTGGACTGCCAGGGAATGCGGACTTCCCAGGACTTCGAAGCTGAGGCAGCCACGTTCCCTGCCCAGAGGAGATAATCAGGGATGTATGTGCGTGCTCAGTCTGTCCAACTCTTTGCGACCCTATGGACTGTAGCCTGCCAGGCTCCTCTGTCCATGGGATTCTCCAGGCAAGGATACTGGAGTGGGTTGCCATGCCCTCCTCCAGGGGATCTTCCTGACCCAGGGATCCAACCCGCATCTCCTGCATTGGCAGACGGGTTCTTTACCACTAGCACCACCTGGGAAACCCCACGTTGAGTAGTGTCCTTAAATCTAAGGGGACAGGAGACAGCGTGACCTTTGGGTTACAATTTTTTTTTCTGATATTAAAATAATACAGGTTCAATAAAATAAAATAAAATAAAATAAAATAAAATAATACAGGTTCAAAAAAACAAACAACAACAACAACAAAAATAAAATAAAATAATACAGGTTCATTAAAGCAAAATTAGAAAGTGGGAAATACTCATTGAGCTTCCAGGCAGCCCTCCTGTCATGGGCCCCTCCTAGGGATGCATTTTGCTGCCTAAAGTCTGAGGCCACTGAGGAGTGCACTAGCATCACCTGCCCCCTGGGGGGCCCTGGCCAAGGGACCAAGTGGCTTAAGGCTGAGTTCCCTCACCTGTAAAATAGGAATAAGAAATCAGTTTTTCAAATGACTTCTTCCCCAGTCTTTCTCTGACCCCACCAGTCCTTCGGAGAAACCAGGGGTGGAGATGGTGGGGGCAGCCCCTAATCCCTCCAACAAAGCCAGAGAGGCCCAGGGTCACAAAACAGAAGGCAGCAAAACCAAACCCCATCTTTGGAGAATTAAATGGGCCCAGGGTAGGTGGCCATTCTCTTTATTCTTAGTTGTCTGTCCATCTCCTCGAGTCTCAAGCTTTTCTGGGCCCCCAGAGTCCAGCACAGTAATGCTGATTTTCCTGGAGAGAAAAAGGGGAGTGTCGGGGAGAAGGATGAGGGCAGTGCCCAAGCAGAAACACGGCCCTGGAGGGGGTCGTGACTAGTAAAAAAAAAAAAGGGGGGGAGGGTTTGGTGCCCAGCCAGAAGCAAGCCGACCCGGAGGGAAGGGCGAGCCCCTGGGGCTGGGCCCAAGGGAGGAAGGAGGGAAAGGTGATATTGGATGGGGCGGAGCAGCCGGCGGGCCCGAGCCGACGGGATAAGAGAGACACGGCCAGCCGGAGTGGAAAGAACAGTTTATGCTGTGATTTATTAAAATGTGCATCATTCTTTTATTTTAAAATGTGCATCATTGTCTCGTGCTCGGCGCGCGCGCGCGACCTCAGCGTGGTGGCCCGCGTCGGGCCCCGTCCCCGCCCGGCTCCCGCGGAGCCGCCGTGCGCAGGCGCGCTCAGGTGGCGCGGGCCCGGGGGCTCCCGCCCATGGCCAGGTAGACGTCGATGGGCACGTGCAGCAGCGTCAGGCAGTGGCAGCCGGGGCAGCGTCGAAGCGGCCTGCGGAAAGCGGGGCGCGACATGGGGCGCTGAGAGGGCGGCCGGCCCCATCCTGTAGGGGGCGCATCAGTCCCAGAGGTTCGGCCGTGGGTGCGGGTTGGTCTGGGGACGGAAAGCCGGCAGGGGTGGGGCCGCGGGCAGGGGCGCTGGCCTCACCTGACCGGGTTGTGCTCCGTAGCTACCGGCTCCGGGCTGTCCTGGGACTCGGGGGCGGCGGCAAGGCCAGGGGAGTCTCCGGCCTCAATGGGGAATCTCCGACCCTGCGGGGGCTCCTGGGCACTCATGTCCAGGCCCCGGGGCGCTCTGCGCAGGGAGTGGCGGTCAGGCCGCTCCCGGGCCGCCGGGAGCCCCCTCCCCGCGCCCGCCCCCCGGGCCGTTGCTCACCTGCCGGAGGCCGAGGCCAGTCCCAGGCTGGAAGCAGCTGCCCGAGCCCTGGCCGCGGGAGGACGCTCCGGTCCAGGCGGAGCCGGGCAGGTGTCTGCGGCGCGTCCCGGCCCAGGCGTCGAGGGGAAGGGCTGCATTGTGACCCGGGCCGCGGCGCGCTGACCTCACAGAACCTGTTCCTCCAGCCGGGGAACCCTGCGCCGCCCAGGCACTTAGCGCGGCGGCGAGCCGGGAGCTGGAAGGCTCTGGCCATGGGTCGCGCAGACCCCCTGCTGTCCGATGGGGGCGTCCACGGAAGAGCCTGGCATCCCGGGCCGCCAAGCGCAGACATCGCAGCAACCCCTACAGGCGGGGCTACGACCCACTGCCTGGCGCGGGGGCGGGGCACGGAGGTGACTTAACCCGTGCTGGGTTTTGCGGTGGTAGTGGTGGTGGTGGTGGTGGTGAGGGCGGTGAGGGCAGATAGGGGCATTGCCCATTTTGGCCCAGGGTCACACAGCATTTACATCACAATTGGGCCAGAGTTTTAAAATGTCTGACCCTCTCCCTCCCCACCACCTGCGGCTCCTGTGTCCCGACGGAGAATGTTGTAGCGCTGGGGGCAGCTGCGGATGAAGTCCTTGGGGGGAAAAGAAGCGGGCCGAGGGCGATGGTGGAGTAGCGCTGCCTCGCAGAGGCAGCATGAGCTGAGAGGGTGATAGGAAGGAAGGAGGTGCTGGACAGCATGGAGGACTTCCTGCTCTCCAATGGGTACCAGCTGGGCAAGACCATTGGGGAAGGGACCTACTCAAAGGTCAAAGAAGCAGTTTCCAAAAAACACCAAAGAAAAGTGGCAATTAAAATTATAGACAAGATGGGAGGGCCAGAAGGTGAGCTGGGGCCCCTTTGGAGGAAGGGAGGGCTGGCTGAGGTGGGTGGGTGCTTCCTCCAGTAAGAAGGAAGGATCAATTCCCTCCTCCCCTTTAATCTTAAACTAAAGAAAGCAAGAGAGGCTGTGGCTCTGGAGTCAGTCAGTAGGGAACAGAGGAAGTCCAGGAAAATCACACCTTCTGAAAGTCCAAAATGAATGTGGCAGGCAGTGAAGGACCCTCAGAAGCAGAGTCAGAGCCTCCTAGGGGTTTCTTTTTCTAGGAGGCCAACTGATTGGCCAGGCCATGGCCAGGGCTAGCAGAGGGCAGGAGCTGGTGCAAGGGAGAGAGATGGGGAAAAAACAGGGCTCATGGAAAGAACTGTGGCTCAGGGGACACAGGTGAGAGGGGCTAGCTTACCACGCTGTGGGCAGATCAGGCCTCATAACTGAGTTCAATAGATTTGTCTAAAAGTTCCCACAGCACTTTGCTATCCATGGTCTCACAGGCTGCTCACAACAGTCCCTGAGGCTGACGGACTAGTTCCTTTGAATAATATATTAACTACAAAGACAGAAGTGAAAGCTCTGAAGTGTCCAGGCGGCTTGACACTGAAAGCTGTTAAAGGGAACCAAGGCCCACGACCCAGACATGGTGGGCAGACAGAAGTTGGAAGACAGGAGACAGAGGGAGGAGCTAGGCTCTTCTGGACTTGATTCTCCATATCTTTTGTTTCCTTAGAGTTTATCCAGAGATTCCTGCCTCGGGAGCTCCAGATCGTCCGTACCCTGGACCACAAGAACATCATCCAAGTGTATGAGATGCTGGAGTCTGCCGACGGGAAAATCTACCTGGTGATGGAGCTGGCTGAAGGAGGGGATGTCTTTGACTGTGTGCTGAATGGGGGGCCACTGCCTGAGAGCCGGGCCAAGGCCCTCTTCCGTCAGATGGTCGAGGCCATCCGCTACTGCCATGGCTGTGGCGTGGCCCACCGGGACCTCAAGTGTGAGAACGCCTTGTTGCAGGGCTTCAGCCTGAAGCTGACAGACTTTGGCTTTGCCAAGGTGTTGCCCAAATCGCGCCGGGAGTTGAGCCAGACCTTCTGCGGCAGCACCGCCTATGCCGCCCCTGAAGTGCTGCAGGGTATCCCGCACGACAGCACGAAGGGTGACATCTGGAGCATGGGCGTGGTCCTGCACGTCATGCTCTGTGCCAGCCTGCCTTTTGACGACACAGACATCCCCAAGATGCTGTGGCAGCAGCAGAAGGGGGTGTCCTTCCCCACTCATCTGGGCATCTCGGCCGAATGCCAGGACTTGCTCAAGCGGCTCCTAGAACCAGACATGACTCTCCGGCCTTCAATTGAAGAAGTTAGTTGGCATCCATGGCTAGCAAGCACTTCATAAAAGCAATGGCAAGTCCTCCCCAATAAAGTAGGGGGAGAAAGCAAACCCAAAAACCCGCTTCTAAGATGGTGATATCTATATTTTACACTTTAAGTCTACTTATCCTAAACTTACCTACACCCTCCCCAGCCTTACTTCTCTTTCCCTTTAAAGATCTTCATGGAACCAGAGGGCCTCATTCAGACTTCCCTTTTATTATGGCTGACAAGTGATTTTCATACAGGTGTTTAACTAAAGTTACTTAAAAATAGACCCCAGAATCATACACATACAGGGGGAGGAGAGAAAAATAACCAAGAACAGTTGGAACCACTGTTGTTGCATCTTCCTTTCCAAATAAAAGCAGAAGCGTTGGGAATGCAGAAACGGCCTCTTGACTCCTTGTCTTGGTGAGAGGCCTTCTGGGGGCCCTGTCCCTTCCTCACCCCAAAGGCCAAGGTGAGTCTGGGATGAAGACAAGGGACTTCCTTGGAACGCAGGCTACCACCTCCCATCCTGACCCCTCCCCCAGGCTCCAAGCAGGAGGGCACCCTGCACACCGTGTCCTGCCCTAGCTGTGGGGCAGCTGCTGTAGGGGACAAGAACAGAGCCCCAGACACCTTCCAGCTTCTGTTGAATCTCTTTAATAGCTGTTAACGGCAAGTCTGGAAAAGGTTCAGGACAAAGTTCTTTTTTCTTTCTTTTTTAATTACAAAACTAACAGCTGTTAGAGTCTTTTTTTTTTTTTTTTTCCTTTTTTCTTATCCCAGCTACAAAATACTCTGGGGAGATACATTATAATTTAAAATATATAATATTGCACAAACAACCAAAAGGTTAATTAAACTAAAGAAATAATTACAAAGAGAAAAACCCCATCCCATGAAAAAGAAAAAAAAAAAGATTCAGCATTCTCTCCATCCCACCCCCCTCACTGAAGGTTTGAAGTGGAAGTGACCACCACTCTCTTGGCGTCCCTGACCACGATCCCTTTAAATCATTGGTGAACACACCAGATTATGTACAAGAATCACCAGAGCAGCATCGTGAAGCACCAGGGTCTCCAGGGATTCCTGCAGCCCCTCGTCCCCCCAAGAGAGATGCAGCTTTACCAGCGTGGAGGGTGACAGCCACCAAGACTGGATCTGCCTTCAGGAGGAAGAGTTTGCAGAAGCCTGTCGAGAATCTCAAGCAGCTCACCCCCAGCGTATCCCTCCAAGAGGCAGAAGGGTTGAGGCGGAGAAGTTGGGCTTACCAGAGTTGTAAGTACTCGGCTTTGATCACTGCTCTGTACCGCTGGTAGCTGGCTTGTGTCCTAAGCTACGGGGGAGTCAAAGTGGGTGGCTGACTGGACAAGGTACCCCGCCAGGCAACACACGGAAGGGCCTGAAGTGGCCCCCTCCCTTCTTGGGGAGGGGAAGAAGGGCAAGAGCAGACTCTTGCAGGTGGCACAGCTGGGCTAAGGACTCGGGTGCATCTGACATGAAGACGGCTTGGGAAAGGTGCTGGGGACATACCAGCCTGGACTGGGGGAAAGGAGGGAGTTTGGTCTCTAGATTCTGAACCACAAGGAGCCCTTCCTGGAATGGAAAATGCCTGGGAGGGACAGATTCCTAAGGGAGGCAACTTTCCCAAAAATGAATGCCTCTTACCCGCTGGGATAGGAACCAAAGTGTGTCTGCCATCCCTGTCAAGCCAAGGGCAGGTGGCACAGCCTTCCTTGCCGGCTCATGGGTGACACAGTGTTGTCTCAGCATCCTCCATGAGACCGGTGGTTTAGCCTCTGTCTACACAGGCACATGGGCGAGGGCTATCCCTTGGGACTCCTCAGCAGGAGTCCCCAGGAACAGTGGGTATTCAGCAGAGAAATATAGGCTCTTCCAGTGGGGGGGGGTGGGGTGGGTAGGGGAAGTTTCCTCCCGCTCAGGTCATCCTATGGTTGGCACAAGTCAGAGTTCCTGGTTTGGATTTGGCGAGCCCCTTCCCCGACGTGAGCAGAGGCCCGAAGGGCCAACAAGGAACAGCCCAGAATCTGCCAAGAGCTCTGGTTGACAGGGGCCATTTGGGGGACATTCTTAGTCAGTGTCTTCCGGGGCCAGGCTGAGACAGGCGAGGGGAGTGGGAGTGCTGTGGGTAGGGGAGCTGCTTGCTCTGGCTCCCCTCAGTCCCAGTCCTCCCACTCTACGTCTTCCAGCTGCAAAGGGGGGGACAATGGAGATAATGGAGAGCACGAACACATATTTACTCCTCTGAGTCAAATCTAGACCCAAGCTCCCCCGCTGCCCCATTTCAGAATAGCCCTCCCTGCAACCCCAAGCCCCACTCTCCTGGGCTGGACCCTGCCTCCTATGAAAATGAACTACTAGCCTCAAGGAGTGTCTGGGGAGCAGAGCTGCCCTCTGCCTAAAGGGTGGGTCTGATGGTTCTAGACTCAAAGGAAATGCTTCTACCAGCCAACTCGACACCACAAGGGGACGCCCTGCCTGCAAGAACCCAGTCAGTCAGTCCCTTAAGAAGAGCTTGTCTCCTGCTGAGCAGAGAACAACACAGCTCCAAGAGACAGCGACCTTGAGAGTGGCACTCTGATCAGAAGCCAGTGTGGCACAGGACTAGAGGGGCTCACCGGGCCTTCACTGGGGGCTCTAACACCCTAATCCCCTGCTGAAGTCTCCCAGGCAACTCTCTTGGCCTGTTGTCAGTGGATCCCCTGGTATAATGGGTTACAGAATGACTCTGTTCAGGTATGTTTTATGTCAGGTTTTAAAGAGGGCTACAAAGACACCAGAGCCACAAAAGCCCCGTGGCATGAGGGCACCATGAGCCTTCTTTCCTCTGGGTATAGTGAGGTCACAGGTGGCCCCCAGCCTTCAGTCTCCCAATATGAAAAATAAGGCCCTTCCCATCTCTCTAACCTGTTCCCTCCTTATAGCAGGTTCCCTGAGCTATGTGATGGAGGGAATCATGGGGTTGTTGTGTGACAGTTCTTGATATAACACTGATGTGAATCAGAGGTATGGGCTGGAGCCCCAGTCCTGTCCCTTACTAGCTGTGAGAGCTTTTTGCCCAGCCTCTCCTTCGTATCAGTTTTCATTTGGAGAGGTAGTGAAGCATAAGAGTAGCAGGGCTCTGAGCTTCTACTTTGCGGTGGTTTTAGGAACACCCATCAGTGCTCCCATGTCCTCGGCTCTGTGCCTAATGGGTGCACATGCATCGCCCACCACAACGTGTGAGGTTATAGCGGCCAAGGCCATGTTTGGATAGGGCAGCAGAGGCTCAGGTCAAGTGATCACACAGTCTTTTGTCTCCAAGGCCAGGGTCTTACGGTCCCACACCTGGTGACCATGAGTCACAAGATCTGGGGCAGCATCTGGCATCTGAATTTTTTTGGTGGTTCCTCAGGTGATGCTGATAGGAACTAATGTCAAGAACTGCCCCTATCCGGCCCCCTGGAACTCAGGGGAACCAGAGCCTGAGCCTGCTGATGACTGTTCAGGGCCTGAGTGGGAGGCCTTGGCTCCCTTCCCACAGCCGGCCACCTCAGATGGGAAAGGATCCACCGTGAGGGGCCAGTAGGGCTTGGTGGGGAGAGTCCTCAGACCTGGGGTCACTGGGCTTGCTTCCCTGTGGCCCACCATCAGCAGGCCCACTCACCTCACCGGAGGCATCCACTTTGGAAAGTGCCATCTGCACTTCTTCTTCAGTCATGTCCAAGTCAAAGTCCTTCTCCCAGTCCTCACTGATGTCTGTGCTCGAGCCTAGAACCATGATCCACAGTGTGAAAGACGGGAAGGGGCATGTGAAGAGGCTGTAGCTGGGGGTGATGGAACTCTTTAGAAGGGTCTGACAAATACACACCAAAGGGCTTACATCCTGCTATCTCTGGCTCAGTGATCTCACTTTTAGGGATCTATTTTAAGGAAAAATACTGGATTCAGTAAAAAGAAAAAAAGTTTAACCAAAAGGATGTTCACTATAGTGCTGTTACAGTGATAAAAACTTAAAAAACCACCTGAAAGTCCTCTGCTAGGGATTTATAAAAGTAAAGGGTATAGTCCTATGATGGAAAGTTATGTGGCTTTTAAAGGTTAGGCTGTAGAACATTTGTATGCATGGCAAAATAATCTTACACTATTGAGAAAAAGTAAGTTACTGAGTAGTGGAGAAATACTTTGGTCCAGAAACTCCCTGGAGCCATGGAAATCTCTCAGAAGAAATAAATAATGAACCTCCTCTGCCTCAGTCACTCCATTTTACCTACACTGATCCTGCTGCTACCGAATCATACCAGGCACATTCCCACCTAAGGCCTTTACAAGGACTGTTCCCTGCACCTGGAACTCTTCTTCAGATACCCACAGGCCAACCTGCTCACTTCCTTCACACCTTTGCTCTTATCTGACCATCTAAATGTGGCTTGCCCCGACTGTCCTATTTTCAATTGCAACCCTGCCCCCCTCACTCTGCTCGGGAATGGTCTTTTCCATTGTATTTACCACTTTCTAGTGTATTACATAATCAGGTTCCCTGTGCTTGTTGTCTAATAATAGAGAAACTAGAATGTGAGCTCCTGGAGGACAAGGATCTTCTATTTTCTTATGTATTCCAAGTGACAAGAACAAATAGTTTGTACTCAATGAACATCCATGGACTCTTTCTCTAAATCAAGGGTTGGCAAACTATGGCCTGTGGACCAAATCCAGCCGACCATCTGCTTCTGGAAATAAAATTCTGGAACACAGCCATGGCCATTCGTTGACATATTGCCTATGATTGCTTTCATGTTGAAAAGACAGAGTTGTGAAGCTGGGACAGAAACTGCATGTCCCCTGAAGCCTAAATATTTGTGACCTTGCTCTGTACAGAAATCACTTGCTCCTCCCAGTTCTAGGTGATTCTGATGCCTGCTAAGGTTTGACAGCCACTGTTCCAAACATTCATATTTGGGTATGCCTTCTTACAGGCAATATAAAAAAAAAAAGTACATGTGAAAGTTATTACTGAGAAGAAAATGACAAAAATAGTTCCTGTAAAAAAAATACATGCAGTATGATTTCATTAAAAAAATATGCTCACAGATGCATGCACACACACACAAAGGAAGAGCAAAATACCCATAAGAATCCAACAATCATTATCACTAGGTGATGAGGTCATGGGGTAATTTTTCTTTTTTTCTAAAATGATGTATTACTTTGTAATCTTTTTTTTTTTTTAAAGCATCTTTTAAAAAAGTAAGCTCTGATCCCCCAAGGGCACCACCTGTAAATACCTTGTTTCTTCTTGTCTAGCTTGCTCCTTAACATGCACACAGGCTCTGAGACCCCCCAGGCCTGGGCCCCACATTCCTTATCAGGGTTCTTGCACTGTTCTCTCTAGTCACCCATCTAGCCATAGGCAGTGTGGTAGTGTCTCTGGGCTTCTCTGGTGGCTCAGATGGTAAACAATCTGCCTCTAATGCAGGAGACCTAGGTTTGATCCCTGGGTTGAGAAGATCCCCTGGAAAAGGGAATGGCAACCCACTTCAGTATTCTTGCCTTAAGAATACCCATAAGACAAAGGAGCTTGGCGGGCTGCAGTCCATGGGTTGCAAAGAGTCCGACGCAACTGAGTGCCTGAGGGACTGAGCACATAGCACACAGTATCTCTGGAGTCAAGCGAACCTGGGTGGAACCCTCTTTTTTCCACTGTGTAGTCCTGGGCAAATTATTCTGGGCTTCAGTTTGTTTATACTGATAAAATAAGAATAAAACCATCCTCTTTGCAGAGAACCACCGGAGGAGCTTATTAGAAAGCAGATTCCTCCCTGCCCATTCCCCTCATTCAGATTTAGCAGGTGTAGGTGGTGGCTCAGAAATCTGGATGATTCTGTATAGATCTTGGCCTGCAGTTTGATATACAACAGTGTTACAAATAGCAGCAGCATGTAAACTGCCTGTAACATACATCAGTTCAGTTCAGTCGCTCAGTCGTGTCCGACTCTTTGAGACCCCATTGACTGCAGCACGGCAGTCCTCCCTGTCCATCACCAATTCCTGTTTACTCAAACTCATGTCCATTGAGTCGGTTGTAACGTACATACACAGTGGATATTCAACAAATGGACCTGTTAAAGGCTGGTCCTACAGTTAAGTAATTTTGCACATGGTCCCTCAGCCAGTCAGGATCAGATCTCAAAGACCCAGTTCTTCTGACTCCACGTGTAAGGTTCCCTGTGCTTTCAGGACACTCTGGTGGCTCATGCCTGGTTCTCTGTCAGTGCAGGCTTCCTGTGGGTTAGAAGCCAGACTCCCAGCTGATTTCTCCCTTCAGGGCTGTGGCTGTGGTCATGACAGCTCTTCCTAACCTCAGGTTTCCCTCCAGGGATTTGAAACTCTCTTCAGGGCTTAAATGCTAGGGCAAACCCGTTGGGTAGAAGAGAGTCTCGGGTAACATTTTTGGAGCACTTCATACCTATCTCAGAGGGTGGATGTGAACAGTCCCAGTTTACAGATGAGGAGACAAAGGCTTCGAGTGGCAGAGAGGTGAATCTGGGCTTTCTCTGCCACCTGCCTCCTCCCCATCCTGTCCTGTCACACAACAAGAGTACTAGTAAGATCGCCATTACACTGGGCACGTGGCAGAGATCTGATCTATGCAACAATTTAAGACATCTCCATGGAGTGTTACTGTTCCCTTTTGTATGTAAGGAATGGGGAGTTTTCAGGTGATTACTAACATCATAGTGCTGTCACTCACAGCTCATTTTATTCTGTTTAATTGGACCTTTGCTTCTCCAAAGAAGAAATGGAGGCCAAAATCCCTCCCAGGTGGTCAGTCAGTGGTGAAGCGGGGCCGTAAGTCCCCAGTCCTCAGTCCACAGGGCCCGTTCCAATCCCCCCTCCCTGCTCCCTGCTGAGGGTGCCTGAGCAGGCTAAGTCTAGTCTCCTCAATCAACTGTATCTCGGCACAAAATGCAGGTGGGAAGCAGTTCTGCAATGACAGGCATCACCCTGGCACCTCAGGAGTGCCTTTGGCTTGGCCAC
This sequence comes from Oryx dammah, assembly GCF_014754425.2. Taxonomy (NCBI): domain Eukaryota; kingdom Metazoa; phylum Chordata; class Mammalia; order Artiodactyla; family Bovidae; genus Oryx; species Oryx dammah. The sequence goes on from NW_024070211.1 coordinate 14,586,930, forward strand.
CCCGAAGACTGCTGTACCCACAGACCAAGCCCCGCTCATGTCATCTTTGGATGTAGACACAAGAAGGAAAAGGAGTCAGTCTGCCTCCAGGACAAAAAATCTATTCTTTTTAGATTTTACTCTCTCTACTCTGTTCCCACTGTCCCCTCTCAGTCCAAGACCCCAGCTTTGCCCCACCAAGTGTGTGACATGCAGCAGGGCAAACGGTTAGGAGCTTCCGCTGCACTTCTCCATAATCTCATTTCTTCCAGTCTCTACCTGTCACATTCTCCAGTAGCCTGTTTCCAAATGGAACCAATAATTCTTAAACCTTCCAACTGTGTCACTGTTATCCCCACCCTTACCCAGCTCAGACTCTATGAACCATCATTCTGATCACCTCCTGCATACACTCCACTTTTGCCCTTTTGAGTTCACCCTGATTCAGTCCAACTCCCCACCTGCTCTGTGCCTGTACCTGAGCGACTCAATGTGGAGGGACGGAAGTGCAACAGCGGTGACTGGTCTCTCTCAAAATTCATGACCATTATCTCAAAAGGACCCTTCATACCATCCACCTAGCAACCCCGCAGCGCCTGCTGAGTCCACCACCTACTCTGCACTCTCCCAAAGGTTATTTCATATTTAACTAAATGCCTACTGGGTAGGTGATTTATCTTAGTTTCCTACCAGTAAAAAAGAAAAAAAAAAAAAGGAAAACCTCACAGCTCTCATAGGATTTTTGGTGAGGATTGAGTGGTATGCCTATCAAGTGCTCAGCACAGAGTTATATAAACATACAGGAATTGTCCAGAGACTGGTTGGTACCTCTTACTATCTTGATCATCTCCCCAAAGCAAGGCTCTACCTCAATTTCTTCCCTGACTGAGGCTCTATCATGAAACAATGACTCTCAACTTATAGAGAAAATGGAAGCTGACAGAAGATCAGTAACATTTCTGAAGTCACATGGCTTATGAGCAAAGTTGGGATTTGAACCCAAAACTGTCTGAACCCCCAAGGCTGAGCCCTTAGCTTAGCCTCTACATGTAACGCTCCTAGTGCAGGCTGGGCATGTAATACACGCAGCACGACCTGCTGCTTTGTGGCACCATGTTCAACTTTCTGAATTTGGCTTAAGATTTTAAGTTCTATTTCTGAGCCAACCCCACCTCTCTTCTTATTCCTCCCTCTCCTGGGAATAATACAGAAAAGTGGTCACCCCCTTCAATATGCCCCATGCCCTCTGCTTTTTGGACTCTGTAGGACCCTGCAGCCTGGACTACCGCTCCCCGCCCACACCTGCCTCAAACTCTCCAACCTGTCTATACAATGCCTGTCTCCTCGTTGATACACCTGCTCATGCCCAGGGGTTCCTTCTTTCTCTGAACTCCTCTGGTACCAAGCCTGCCCCATACTGCTTCGTGCTTCATCATAAAAGACTACAGCCTTTGCCCCTCCCTCCTCAGTGTCTCATAAAGAGTAGGTGGGAGCTCAATGGATGACCTCACCGAATCAGTCAGAAGGAAAGCACTGTGTTGGAAACTAGAAATCTTGCAGTGTCCGTCGGGGAGCAGAGCAGGGCAGGGTGTGAGGGGCCCGTTCCCATCCACGGCAGCAAGCCAGTCACTCACTGCCCGCAGCCCAGGGCGCACCTGCTGGGCAAGCTGGGTGGCTGACTGGTGCTGAGCGTGGGCAGACAGGATGCCTGTGGGTGAGGAGCTGAGGGGAAGTCTTGCTGACAATCAGCTACCTCTGCAGAGGTATTCTGGATGTGACAAAACAGGCTGACACCAGCGGAGTTAGAGGCTAACACTGCAGGAGTTAGAGAGGTTCCTCCCTGATACAAAGTCAAAGTGTCTCCTGTCTAAAATTTCACTAAGCAGATAAGAAACTAAAGCTCTATTACTTAAGCTAGGTCACTGCAAGTTCATGAGTATTCATTTTATTCTTCTTTAAACTGTACACGTAACCTTTGTTCATGTATTTTATAATAATAATTAAAGACGGCCTGGGGAAGCTAAATGACTTTCCTGAGGTCATCCAGGGGAGAAGACCCTTGGCAGCAATCAGTGTCATAGGAGTTCCCACCCCGAAACTGAATTGTCCAAAAGGATAGGAACTGGCACACTGTGGTAGTTAAGGGCATGGGTTTCAGGTCAGACAGACCTAGGTCTGAATCTGGCCTTGCTACTCTCTGGCTGTGTGAATTTGAGCAAGTTACTTAACATCTGAGGCTCACTTTCTTCAACTATAAAATGAGGACAGTAATATAGGGAAATGAGATGTAAATTAGAAATTAACAAGCTCCCCTGGGAACTGAGAAATTAACTGTAATGTTACATCCTTAACCCATGATCTGACATAAATCTTATTTTGTTGACTCTAAGACTCCAACAGTTATAAGATGCATCCTAAGTTCAGAGAATAATGCATGTTCGAATTGATGGAATACAGTAACACTCAACCTATAGTACCTGTCACCATTATCAGTATCACAGAGGAAGGCCATCTCTCCTAGGATCCTCAAAGGGACAAGGAGACAAGTCTGCCTTGTGAGGTGGCAACTCTCACCTGCCCTGCCCCTACATGCTCCCTGGGCTTTGGCCTTGACTTACCTTTTTTCCCATTGTTGGAGGGTGTAGACTTCCCACTGTCCGAGTTCAGCTCAAACACCCGTAAGTCTGTGAGGACCTCTTCCCTGAGAGTCTCTACTCTGGCTGACGGCCGGGGCTCTGGACCGCTGGGGCGGCAAGCAGGGGTGTGGGGCTTAGACTGAGCTCGGGGTGGGGGTCCAGTCTCGCCCGTATCCACAGCCAGGTCCTGTTCCTCCAAAGATGCCTCTAGAAGCTTCTGGGACAGGTCCTTGGGCAGCGATGGGGCCTCAGAGGCAGGGGGCAGTTTGGCAATCTGTGTCACCAAGGAGACGCTCTCACTGCTCTCTGAGGGGGTCACCTCTGTTGGAGATTCAATGGGGGTCACCAGATTCTCTTCACAGGGGCTCTGGGGACCGGGTCCTCCTTCAGGCGATGTGGAAGGTCTGGCCACAGGAATCTTTGCCTCTTTCAGGGATGTGGGTGAAACGCCCGCAAGCTCCTCTGTCAAGAGAGAAAGGAAGGAGAGTGATATACTCTGGTCAGCCCCAAGACCATCATGGAGACCACCAGACAGAGCTCAGGTCCTCATCAAAGTCTGTTCTAGTCAAACCTATGGGTGTCGGTTTCCTCACCCCCTCTCCATGGTAGTTCTGTAGGTACTCCCTGCTGGTCAAAGTATCTCCTACCTGTGAGGCCTAGTGCATGTCTGGTAGGCACTCAGCTTCTACAAGTGCAGCCCAAGGTAACATGACAGCTTAGAAAGCCAAGACCTGAAAGTCAGTCGGGATGAGGTTCAGGTTGAGCTCTGCTACATCCCGGATGCATGATCTTGGGCAAGCCACTTAACTCTCCGTTGACCTACCTGCCTCATTTGCAAAAGAGGGATAATAAAGTTGTGGTAAGGCCCATACATTTAGTACGGGTTGGGCATATAAGCACTTAATAACTGTGTTAACATATCATACAGGTGGCTCCAACACACTCCTAATAAGCTGAGCTACCAGGCAGAGGAAGCTCAGCTCTGTCCTTAAGCCAGCGCTTCCCAAGTCCGGCTGGGCATTAACATTACCAGCAGAGCTTGTTAAAAATACAAGTCTGGGATGCCCCTGGAGGTCCAGTGGTTAAGACTCCATGCTTCCACTGCAGGGGGGTGTGCATGTTTGGTCCTTGGTTAGGGAATGAAGATTCCCCACATGCCGCATGCTGAGGCCAAAAATTAATTTAAAAATGTTTTTAAATATGTAAGTTTGGCCACATGCCCAGAGTCTTAGTTAGAAGAAGAAAGAAATCTGGAATTTCAATAAGCACCTCCCACTCTGAAGTAGCTGGTCCATGGGCTGGCAACTGGCACATGCAATCTCTGTATCTAAACCTGGGGCCACCAGACTTGGTAAACACTCCCTTGTTAGCTCAGACTATCCTTGGCACCTGCAAATACTGTATTCAATCCCTCCTCTTTCCTGAGGTGCCATGTCCCTCCAGGCTTCAGAGAATGGCCCAGAGAGCCCCCCACAGGCAGGACTTGGTACTTGCTCATCACCTCTCAATACCTCTTACCTTCTTCCTCCTCCCAGCCAGGCTCTTCAGAGATGCTCTGTTCTGCCCGCTGCTTCAGGGCATCCCTCCGGGCCTGCTCCTGAAAGTGGGGGAGGAGTAGATGGCCAGGAGCAGTCAGGAAACCCCCTTTCCCAGACTCTGGTTCTGACTCCAGAACTCTTGGTACCCTGTCCCCTTCTTCCCTCAACAAAACCCAGTCCCCTACCCAAGGCTGAGTGGAGTACCTCCCCTGGTTAGGCCAGCATACCTGCTCTAGTTGATGGACTTTATAGAAATACCGATGCCAGAATTCTGAATGGGAAACAGCTGCAGGCACCTGGCGGGAGGGGACAGTGGAGATGGGACTTCAGAAGTGGTTGTGTGGGGTCCATGTCCCCAGCCTTATCAGCCAGCTCCCAGTCATTCTGGATTTCAGAGGGTCTAAGCAGCTGAGCTGTGATTCTCACAGCACTTTCAACCGCCAGACCTACCTTTCTGGCCCAGGAGGTGAAGAGAACTCCCATCAGGCTTTGCTGGCCCTTCCAGTTCTCACCATGATTGCCAGAAGCCTGGTGACTTAGATTCCCCCACATGGATTCTTGGCTCAGGAGCTGGCTGGTTAGGCTCCACAGGACCTCCTGTTGCGCTCTAGGCCAGAGGACTCCGCAATGACTCTGGACATGACCCTCCCACCTCCCTACACCTTCAGCCAGGAGCCGGCAAGGCCCTCACCATCTTGGTGTAGAGGGCCCGGATGGAGGGGCTGCCTACAAGGAGCTCTGAGATCTCCCCCTTCTTCTCCTCCAAGCAGAACTCTGAAAGCCAGGCATCAAACAACTCTGGAGGCCCTGCAGAGAGACAGATGCTGATGGTCAGTTCTGTGGGGCTGAACAAAGAACGCTGGGCTTAGAGAAAACACACCAAAGCCTGGACATGGACAATGAGGAAAGCGTAAGGGTTTTTCCAAAGCCACATGGCCCAAGGTGGGGGATGAGGCAGGGTGAAGGGATGGGTGGGCCTGCTATCAGGGCATGGCCCCTCAGTGATCTCCAGGGGCTGCAGTCTCTCCTCTCTCCGGGGCCTGCGTGGTTTGTAGCTCACTACACTTGGCTACCGAAGCCTCTCCTCTGGAACAGCTGCTCTCAGCTCACCAGTGACGCCATGCTGCCAGATCCAACGGCAATTTCTCCGTCCTTCGTCATGTGGCCATCCTACAGCTCCTGCCTGGGAATGACTACCTTCCTCTTGAAGCCCTCTTCTCTCCTGGCTTCTCATTCTTGCCTGTATTTCCTCCCACTGCTCTAGTAGTTCCATCTGAGTCTTCGGTGGGCTCCTCTTTCTCCTTTCCTTATCTCTTCTCATTCTCCATGTTCTCCCAAGATGACCTCCACTAAACCACAAGTTTTAACCTCCTTCTCCCACTGACAGTTCCTCAGTCTGGCAGCTGAGGCCTCCTTTCTGGGCTCCAGATCCAGAGGTCCAGGTGCCAGGACACATCCACCTGCCCAGATGCTGCAAATACAGCGTATGCTCACCTTCTTCCCTCCCGCACCTGTCCCACCCAGCTATCCACCGGAGACCTGGGGGGCCTCCTAGGCTCCTCCCTTTGCAGTCACTCTGGATTCCACTTCCTCAGTGTCTCTTATATGCACACCTTCCTCTTCAGTCTACCCAGCCCTTCCCTGGTTCTGGCTTTACCTCTGACATGAGGATTCCTACCCAGCTTCCTAACTGGTCTTCCTGTCTTGTCTCTCCCTCTCTATTTCATCCTTAACAAAACACTGCCTGAAGGCTCTTTTATAAAATGCAAAATCTGATCACATCAGGTCTTAAGACTCTTCAACAGTTCTCTACAGTACGGCTTTTTAGACTATGGTCCAAGGATGGCGTTCAAAGGGTTAAAGAATTCCCATACTGCATATACAATTCTATTGAAAGAGGGCTTATGATTTTCAACTGAGTTTTAAAGGCCTTTGTGATGCAAAAAAAAGGTTAAGACCCACTACTTTGGGGACAAAATTCCAACTTCTTAGTCTGGTACCCAAAGCCCTTCAGTCCAGGGCCCCTGGCAGCTCTCACTGCCCTCATTTCCTCACACGTACTCTCTGTCTGGTATTCTCGAATGCCTAGGTTTTTCTAGACCTTCAAATGACCTGTTGTCATGCTTCAACATTGTTCTCCCACTTCTACAAGTAAAATTAGTTTACTTCTAATTCATTGTTAAAACCTCAATTCAGGCATCACATCCTAGCATTTCTAGGCTGGGTTATGTGCCATCCTCTGGGTTCCCGCTGCTCCCCTCTTTCTGGGGAAGCAGTCACTCCATCTCCAGTTATCTTTGCTTTATTCCGTTTCTCTCTCCTAAAGGCAGGCAGGTTCCTGGAGGTCTGGGCAGGGTTGATTCAGAGTTCCACTCATTTCTGGTGTCTAGTTCCCACCTAGATACCAGTTCCCCTCTCTAGATGTGGAGCTGGCTGTACATCAGGAGCTTAGCAAACAGGCCAGAGGGAAGGCAGGCAGGGCAGCAGGGCTGGGAGGAAACCTGACTGAAGATAAGGGATGAGAGGAGCAAAGCCTCTGTAGATGGGGATGAGGACAGTTTGCGTCCAGGGAGGAAAGGCAACCATCAACCCATCCCACCAGATGCAGGGTTCAAAGTAGCCCCAGCTCTGGTCCTTTACACAGAGGCTACCTGGCCACTGCTACAGAGACAAACGGGGCGTACAATCCAGACTCCCTTGGACTCCCTGCCCAGCAAGCCTGCCCCCTCACCACAACCCCCTCACCATCTGGTTCATTGCAGTAGGTTGCTGGGTCTGACTGCAGGCTATAGAGGCGAGCCTATAAAAAAAGAGAAAAAAGAAGAGAAATTCTGGGGTACTGGGGACAGACAGCAATGCCTCTCTGACAATCAACCATGACCCAGCTTCGCCCCTGTTGGCTACCATACCAACAGGGCACCTGGTAACTAACAGTATGGGTTATGAGTGGAGCACTGGGCTAGGAATCTAAAACTGGGGCTCCTAGAAAAATGGTCTTGCATCCAGTATTCCACCCCTGGAAACTAAGAAAATAAAGCAAGCAGGCTACAGAATCATATATATAAAATAGTTTTGAATTATACGATATACAAAAAACATTAGTGCAAGTATATTAATAAAGTCCAAAATTCACTAGCAAATTTTAAAATATTTAACTCAAGTTAAAACAATTCATCAAGAATTTCTTAATTTCATAGCCAGTCTGCCAAATGAACTGCAAGCTGTGTTCCCATTAGGGCCACAGGAGTCATGAACTTTAGCTGGTACATGGAAAGCCCCTCCTTCCTTCCTTGTTATTACAGGAAGCATGGATGGGCTGCATCAGAACTTTAGCAAGTGATTTTGGTTGATTCACTATTATAATTTAAACTTCTGTAATTAAAAAAATTTCACAATCCACTTAAATGTGTACTAAGTGGTGGTGCTAATACTAGGGCTGAAAAACACGCTTGAAAAACCATGTTTGGGGCGGAAATTCAACGCAGTAAAATGCTGGCCAGACTGCTGTGACACCACACCCCGAGTATGGGAGAAAATACTCCAGGGAATGTGAGAAATAATGGTGAGAAAATAAAATGTAGCAGAAATACACTACTGCTGATGATATAACTGCTTTGAAGACATACTCCTCCTGTACATTTATTCCAATTGAAAATTAGTCTTAAACAACACAAATGTGGAGCTCATTCATGCCTGTAAAGATGCTCTCGAGCACTCCTTGTTATGGATGAAAACTGAAAAGAATCTAAATGTGCAACACCAGAGAAATGACTGAATAAATTATGCTGTATACACCTGCAAGAATTTAAAGACATTAAAAATGATGGTCACAAGGAAAGATGCTAATAGTTATAAATTTTTAAAAAGTGGGTTAAAAAACTGCATATATAAAGTGCTTTTCTGTTAAAAAGAAAAACCCAAACTATCTTCACCAGTGTTTGCGAGCCAAAAGAAATGGGAGGTTATACACCAAGGAGAAATCAGTGGTTCTCTGAGTGATGGGATTATGGGTTTAGAAATAATTATCTTCTTGCTTATTGGTATTCTCCAACTTAATTACATACACCTATTTATTTCTTATGAACATGTACTGCTTTTGTGAGCTCAGGTTGGAAGCTAGAGCCCGGGGCCGCTAGTGAATACCTTGGTGCCATCGTAGGGCTCAGCCGTGCCAGAAGGTGTGCCCATCAGGGTGATGACGTCGCAGTCGATGGTTTTGTCTGGTGAAGGAGCAAAGGTATCGGAGATCACCCCCAAGAAGTCAGACAGCCCTTTCTTCATTTTCTCTGTCGCTCCAGAGGAGCCTTCAGTCTGCAGAGAGAAGCCAACAGAGGACGTGAAGTGGCTCAGGAGCACGCTGTGATCTGGGCTATGAGGTAGAGAGGGGAAGCCTCAGGGGTCAAAGTGTACTGTGTAGGGGGACCAGGGAAATATTCACAATGGTTCACCCCATCTCTGGGCCTGGAGACGGAGAGAGGGTCCGCAGTAGGCCTGTGTAGGTCAGAGCAGAGCTCCTTGACTGGCTGTTTCACCAAAATTTCAAGGCCAGTCAAGCTGATCAAAGATTGACAGGAGAGGATCCATGGCACAGACATTCAGCAGAGAAAAGGACTTAGAGGGAGAGAGATGGGAAAGGTACCAGCTTTCGGGTCAATCTGGGATCTGAATCCCAGCTCTACTACATGTTAGTGAAAGTGAAAGTAAAGTCGCTCAGCTGTGTCCGACTCTTGGCGACCCTGTGGACTGTAGCCCACCAGGCCCTCTGTCCATGGGATTCTCCAGGCAAGAACACTGGAATTGGTTACCATTTCCTTCTCCATTACTACTTGTTAGTAATGAGACCTAAACCTTTCAGAGTCTGTTTCCTTATCTATAAAATGCAGCTAAATATACTGCCTGCAGGGGGTTACTTTGGAGACTTTTTAAGAGATAAGGCATGCACAATGTCTGGCACATAGCAAACATTTAATAACTAGCAGTACTGTAATATTACAATCTCATCACTGCTCAGGAGGTATTTTGTATGAAAGATTGAGGAAATATGGGCAGGATGAGGACCGACAGCCTTGCCTAGAGACAAGCCTGGGACCAGCTGAGGGCCAATGCATGGACCCCCTAGAAGGGGCAAGTGGGCCACCCATCTGGAGCCACGCTGGTCAGAATGCCCTTGAGCAAGAAGGGACGGTGTGCTGAGAGACAGGACCAGGCTCCACAAACCTTGCAGCAAAGTGTCGTATTTACTGCCGATGAGGCTGCCCAGGCATTTTATTCCTTGAGCCTATCAACTGTGCCTGGCACATGCTGGCATAGGTATATAACTGTATTTGTTAAATGAAAAAAGGAATAAATAAATGAAGGAAACAAGTCGTGTCTCTGCTACTGGCTGGACATGCCGTGGTTCAGCTGGGTGACTACTTGTCATTCACGCTCATCAGTGGCTGTGGTCAGGAGGCAGACAGTATTTTCTAAGATTCAACAAAAGAAGCTTGGCTAAAAACACTCCACAATATGTTTTTCATAACATGGCCTTTAATTACAAGGCAACTGATTCCACTGGTGATCAAAGAAACTGAAGTCTGTTCTACTACTAAAGGGGAAGTTGTAATACAAAACCAGTACACTATACTTCCTTGGAAATTTGAGCTCTGCGGGGTATCTCTGACCGAATACAATTTTCACTTTTCATGCTGACTTGAGAATCTAATTCCTATCTCAGAAGAGAATTCCAGTATACATCTCTGACTGGTAAAACCTGGACGAGTAAAAATACAAGCTGGCAAAAACTTTTTGGAGGTAGTTCTACAGTAGATATTAAAAGGTCTAAAACTATATTCATCTTATATCCTTTTCAATACCTTATTTGGAAGAAAATATTAAAGGCAAAGGTTAAGTAATCAGAATGTTCACTGTAGCTCTGCTTACAATATTGGAAAAAACTGAATCAGGAAACTAGGCAGCGGTCAAATCCACATAATAGAATACCATGCCGTGGGCTTCCCTGATGGCTCAATGGTGAAGACTCTGCCTGCCAATGCAGGAGACACAGGTTCAACCCCTGGTCCGGGAAAATCCCACACGTGGCGGGGCAAATAGGCAGCGCACCGCAACTCCTGAGCCTGTGCGCCAGAGCCTGGGAGCCGCAACCACTGAAGCCCGCATGCCGCAGAGCCTGTGCTCGACAGGAGAAGCCACCACCGTGAGAAGGCCACGCAGCACAGCTAGAGAGCAGTCCCCGCTCGCTGCCACCAGAGGAAAGCCTGGGCAGCAGCGAAGACCCAGCACAGCCAAAAAGAAAAACGAATCAACAAAATGCCAGAGGAAAAAAAGAATACCATGCCATTTCTGATGCTGCAGAACTGGGTCTGCAGTGATTAATTTAAAAAGTAGGTTATGAAACATGGCACTCAGGCTCTGGGGGGTGGAGGTGGCACTCACAGTCAGCTTCTCCTTGACCACGCTGGCGGTGGCTGCAATGGTGCAGGCCGTGTCGCGCTGCACCACCTGGGTGAACTCCGTCAGGTCCCGCTTCATGAACTCCAGGGCTTCGGAGGACTAAGGGAAGACAGAAAGAGCTGACAGCCAGAGGCTCTACCACCCTTTGTTTCTGTTTCCTGCGCTTCGGTACCAGATAGAAACATGGAAAACAATGGACATGGGCACCTGGGCTCAGAAACAATGCTTCCCTGTCCCAATCCCACGACATTACCCAACAGCAGAGAGCACACAACTTCCTGCTGCTCTGAGAACAGGGGACTGAGCTCAGCCCAGGTACTTAGAAGCTCTGTGACCAGGAGGAACTCTCACCAAGTCCTTGGTTTTCTCCTAGGTAACGAGGGAGGTGGCCTAGAGCAATGGTTCTCGTGAGCAGACTGGGCTAGGGGGCACGTGCAGTCTGAAAACCAGACAGACTGCATCACGTCGCTATGCTCTAAGCCATGACCTTTGTTTCCAATTGCAAACAGGAAGAGAAAGGATTTTTTTTTTTAATCAAAGGAAAATGTTCTCTATTTTTACTTCTTTTTTTTGTCACAAGGAAATTCAGTTGAAATACGAGACAGCAGGTAAAATTACTTGTGTGAAAGGTTTCACAAACAGGTTGTATTCGTAACAGCAATAGTTTAGAAAGCTTTTATAAGCAATTTTTGACAATACCAGTAAAAAGGTGTGCCATTTTTCTATATTCAGCAAAAGGGGTGTTAAGAGAAATACTGATCAGAGTGTCTCCTAGACTGCCTTGGTTCCACCATCTAAAAGCTCTGTTCATCCATAGAGCTCCTTTGGGCAGAATTGACACTTGCTTCTGTTGGACAGTTTGCCTCTCACTCTGCGCTCAGACCCAGTGGGCAACAGCAACCCCTCAGCTCTTGTCTAAGTCTTACGTTGTCTTCATCCTCACCCACTCTAAGACATCTTCCTGGACTAGCTCTGTGCTCACCTCTGCAAGCCCTTTCATTTTATAAGGGACAGTTACCTGCATTTTTAAAGTGTCTTTTTGAGTGTTCTGGTGATTTTTTTCTTTGGGGAAGGGTCTGCCTCATTCTCCTCAGCCTGGGAAGTCTCATCTATCAGCCAGAGGCTTCTCTGCAAGTGGGAATGCCTCCATTTCAGCTCTGGGACTCCTTAACTGGACTGGAAGAGTCATTTATTAATTCTTTCTCCATGCACACTACTGCCACCTTAGTCCAGGCTAACCTGCTCTTTCATCTGGACTCTTCTCCCAGGTTGCATGAAAGTGAAATTCGCTCAGTTGTGTCCAACTCTTTGAGACCCCATGGAATTCTCCAGGCCAGAATACTGGAGTGGGTAGCCTTTCCATTCTCCAGGGGATCTTCCCAACCCAAGGATCAAACCCAGGTCTCCTGCACTGCACACGGATTCTTTACCACCTGAGCCACAAGGAAAGCCCAAGAATACTGGAGTGGGTAGCCTATCCCTTCTCCAGGGTATCTTCCCGACCTAGGAATTGAACCAGGGTCTTCTGCATTGCAGGCGGATTCTTTACCAAAGAGCTATGAGGGAAACCCCCCAGGTTGCGTAAGATGCCTTTAATATCTTTTCCTCATGGCAATAGGGGGAGCTCTGTAAGTCAGAGCAAACAGAGATGCCCCTGCTTTACAGCCTTCAGTGGTTACATGGTATCCAATGGCAAATATAAAAGTATAAAATCTTTCCCTTCGCTTACAAGGTCCATACAATCTTGCCTCTGGGAGACTCTCCTACTATGCCCCTCACTGAGCTCCAGCTGGCCATGCTCAAAATTTCTCAAATGTTCTAGTATCTTTCCTACTTCAGGGTGTCTGCATACATCAATCCCTCTCCTTGACACATAGTTCTAACTCTTTAAGTGAACAAACACAATGAACAAACCCCCTCAGCTGGATAACCCGTTCCTCCTTCAGAGCTGTGCCTACATGTCACTCCCCCGGGGGGCTTCCCTGATGCCACCTCAGACCAGGCTGGCTTCTGCTCATGGGACCTCCATGTTCTCTTCTATAACATTTCCTCTACTTTAGATTTCTGATTACCTGTTCAGTGTCTATCTTCCTAGGTAAACAACGAGTTCTGTGAACACAAAGCCTTTGTTTTTTATTCATGGATACTCTTCCAGTGTCTGACATAGAGCCTGGCATAGAGTTAGACTGGCATGTACCAGGGCAGTTTTAATTATTAACCATTTACATGATTATCCGACAAATGGCTGTCTCCCTCACTTGACTGTGAGCTCAGGGGACCAATATGAACAGACATGGTGCCAGCCCTCTGGAAGGCCACAGTTTCCTGGGGAAAATGCTCACGTAACAGTGCTGAGGTACAAGGGCAGAGCAGTGACCAGTGTATTGTGAGGAGGCTGGAGCGACTCAGTGAAGGGAAGCCTGGACGGAGCCTTCAAGAATAAGCAGGAGCTACTAAGGAAGCCTGGGCATGGTGGCACCTGGAGTTTACTGAGGCCTACAAGCATCGGTCCTGGGGGAAATGAAAATAAAGAGCAAAGCAGAAGCGGTGAGGGAGAAACCTTGAGAGGGTGGCCACGGAGTGCCTGGTCAGCCCTGATGGTGACGGGGAACCACCACCGTCTGGAGGATGACATGATGAGATTTGTGATTTTGACACGTCACTCCTAAGACTGGGAAGGACGACAGGTCCAAGACTTGAGTAGATTAGAAATGGAGGAAGACCAGTCAGGAGGCTGTTGCAATAGTCCAGGAGAGAAAGCAGAAGAATATGAATAAGGACAGCCCTGGGAAGGATGACAGGATGGAACTGATTCAAGAAATATTAGGCAAAAAAGATGGATTTGGTGATTAAATAGATGTGTTGACTGAGGGAAACAAAGAGTCGGGAAGAGCTACTGGCAACTAAACTAAGTGACTGGGTGGTTGCAGGGCTGCTAGCCAATGGAGGAAATGCTGAAGCGGGAGCAAGTGTAGAGAGAAGCTATATAGCTCGCTCTCATTCTCTCTCTCTCTCTCTCTCTCTATATATATATATATATATATTCCATAGTCTGTATATAGTACTATATAGAAGCTATATAGTATCTGTAGTGACTGGGGGATATTTGGGTCAATTGTCCAGCAGGAGCTATTCTCAAATACTAAAGCTCCAAGGAAAGGACTAGGGGTTACCCTAAAATGAAAATGGAAGAGCTCACCCAGGAAGAGTCCGTTGAGTGAACAGCAGAAGGCACTGAGGACCAGGTTCCTCAAACACCGCCTTTAAGAGGCAGGCATAGGAAGAGGAACTCATGAAACAGGAAAGCCTGGAGAAGCAGCTGGAGAACTGAGAGAATCATGCCATAAAAGCCAAGGGAGCAGACTTTCAGGAAAGAGGGAGAGACTGCTAGTGTCTAAAGCAGCAGAAAGGTCCAGAAGATAAGGGCTGAAAAACATCCACTGGATTTGGCAAGTGGCAGGTGAAGCTGAGTGTTTACAAAGATAAGTCTATATGTAGTGGCTTCAGGGGTGGGGAGTCAAAAGACATGATGTTTTTGACTCAAATTTTAAAAAGGAGGAGGTTGAGGCTGTCACCTCCAGGTAAAAAAGGAAGTGGTTGGACAGGGAATGTGAGGGGACAGTTAGGTTTGGGGAAAGTTACTGAAGGCAAGGGGAGGAGCAAATATGAGACTGAAAACACTTGCTAGGGTAGGGGGTGGAGGTTGAGAGGCCCAAGACCAGGCCCAGATGAGTTTGGGGAATCCGTGGTAGAGGCAAAGAGCAACGTAACTTTTCCCACCAGTGTTCATGGGCAAGTGCGAGCACACACACACACACACACACACACACACACACACACGCATACACACATACACACAATAGGGGGAAGTAAGAGGAAGAGGAATGCAGATTATAGCACCATCTCAAAGCTGTAGTTTCTGGGGCAGCATATGCTATGGGGTGCAAGAAAACTGGGGGGCGGGGGCAGAGCTGGGAACTGAGTGGTCCAGACACAGCCAGGATAGTGAGGGAAGGAAAGCACTGAAAGGCCAAGAACAAAATTAACAGAAAATGGTAGCTGGTATTTAAGAGGTTTCCCCATCACTCTCAGTACTTAGAAAAGTCCTTATTTAACACTTACTGTGTGCTAATACTGTTTCGGTGCTTTACATGTATCATCATTTAATCATGACAACAATTCTGCCAGGTAGGTATTATTAGTATTCCCACTTTACAGATGAGGAACTGGGGCTTTAAGAGGTTAAATATCTTGCCAAAGTTCATATAAGTGTAGGAAATTAAGTCTCTTCTTTTCAAATGGGGAATTGTCAAAGGCAGACACAATACCCACTCCCCCTGCTTCAAAGATGGAAGGCTAATCAACGACCTGTTTTTCGTGTTATGGGAAGACCAACCTTGACAGTAATACATAGGAGGCCCTCACACAACATTTGCTAAATGAATGTCAGATTCTCCTTCCAGAAGACTGCTCAACAAGAAGCAAGCTACTCTGGGGTCTCTTCTATTAGAACTCAGTTTGAAATTCTCCTTCAACTTCCAACTCAGTTTGAAATTGAGTCTTCATTAACAACATAAACAGCTCAGGCCAGTCTCAGATTTTCTGGGCTGTAGCTAAAAGGCTAGTATGTGGGCCAGGAGAGGCTAAAAATGCTCAGAGTAGAGCATTGATTTAACTGAAGCCAGAAGCCTTCTGGAGTTGCCCTGAAGCAGGACTCACCCCAGATACTTGAGGTAAATGGTAATTAACTTTTTCCAGAATTCAGATGAGTTGGTTTTGACAAACCAGCACGGAATGGAACAGGAACACACAGTGGCATTGTCCACGGGCAGAGCCAAGCCTCACTCACCCCACAGGGCTTGCTGTCTCCTCACTAGACCATGAGTTTGGGGAGGCCCACGACTGCATCTGTTGGGCTAATGTCAGTACCCTGAGGACCAGAGAGTCGGAGTGCTGGCTATGGCATACAGGCTACTATTTGCATGACCATAGGAGGAAGTTTCTATGGCAGAACCCTTTTTCTTCAAGGCCTAGATCAAATGTTCTCTTTTACAAAGCTGAATTTCCCAAGTGGGAATACACCACTCTTTCCCACGGATTCCGACGACACAGTCGCTCCAGTCTTTAAGACCATCTTTGTTTCACTGTAGGTAGAGTCACACTGGTCTAAGTCGGGGTTCTTTCCTCCCAGAGGGCCCAAGCGAGCCTGGTCCCCGAGGCCCGGAGCCCACAAGGTTCAGCGGGACAGGCTCGGAACAGAGTGCAGGGAGGTGCCTTGGGGCCCTACTGGAGGAAGGGCGCTGGCCCAGCTTACCTTCTCCTTGACTGCCTGGTAGCTCTGCTGCAGCCAGCTCCGCCACCATCCCACGTCCTCCCTGTGGAAGACAGACACATCTGGAGGCCCCGCGGTGCGACTCGGGCCCGCGCAATGATCGGGTCTCAGTACCCCTCTCAGATGTGGCCCGTGGGTTGGGGCATCGCAGGCCGCTTCCCCACCCCCTCACGCTGTGATTCCACCCCGCCCTTTCAGCTCCGTCAGGCCCGCGCTCGCCTCCCGTTCCCCCGGGGGACCCTGGCCCAGCACCCCAGCCATGGGGAGAATTCGGGGCCCAACGCCCAGAGAACTGGATGACGGGCTCACCCTTCCGCCATCTTGCCCGCATGACATCACCACTATTTACTGACCTTTGACTTCCGACACGGCACCGCCCCCTCAAGCACCACCCCGGAGGGGGCGGCCCAATCCCCGCGCCGACATCGTCCTCAGCTCCATATCCGCCTGGCTCCATCATTAGACTCCGCCTCCTTAAACTCTGTCCAGGCTCGGTCCAGGGTTCGGACTTAAAACTCCGCTCCTGAAAGCTCGGTCCAATCCGCTCTCAGGATTGTCTCCAGGCCCCACCCCAAATGTTAGCCCCGCCCCCCAACATCGAACTCAAGTCAGTATCCGCTGACATCGGATACGGTGGCTACTTTGGGTCAAGATCGGCCGGTGGCTGGGGGTTCGAATTGTAACCCGGGTAGAGAGGAGGCAGGGAGTGAGCCAGCCTGGAGCTCGAACGTGTGTAACCCTGAGCGCAGGGCTAGGACCGCCCCCCTTTATGAAACCTGCCGCGTAGCAACAGCCTGGGGTCTCTTCGGGCTAATTGAGCAAGCGCAGTCCGTGGAGGTCTGGGCGTTGTTTGGAGGAAAATTCAGAGATGTCTTCGATGCAACCTTTGGGGGAGGCACTCTCAGGAGATTGGGGAGACAGACTCATTTAGTCAGCTCCATTTTTGGCGACCCAGCTCAAAACTACGTGAGAGAGAGAGAGTGTGTGTGTGTGTCTGGAGGAGGAAGATTTTGTGTGTGTGTGGGGTGTGTGTGTGTGTGTGTGTGTGTCTGGAGGAGGAAGATTTTGTGTGTGTGGGGTGTGTGTGTGTGTGTGTGTGTGTGTGTGTCTGGAGGAGGAAGATTTTGTGTGTGTGGTAACTTTCCGAATGAGGCCTCCATTGTA
>NW_024070211.1:14604041-14716074 GCF_014754425.2 Oryx dammah
GTGTCTGAAGATTTTGTGTGTGTGGTAACTTTCCGAATGAGGCCTCCGTTGCTCTTACCGCCTCATCTGCTACCTGCCTGCATCTGCACCCTCATACTTTGGCCTCGATCCCGTCCTCTCTTTAATTTTTAAAAAATTTTACTGGAGTATAGTTGATTTATAATCTTGTGTTAGTTTCTGCTGTACAGCAAAGTGAATAAGTTATACATCTGTGTTCAGTTGCTCAGTCGTGTGACCCCATGGAATGTAGCCTGCCAGGGTGTTCTGTCCTTGGAATTTTCCAGGCAAGAATGGGCTGGGATCCAACCCACATCTCTTGGGTCTCCTGCACTGGCAGGTGGATTCTTTACCATTATGCCACCTGGAAGACCCCATATGTATACATATATATCCACTCTTTTTTTTGGATTATTTTCCTATATGGGTCATTTCAGAGTACTGAGTAGAATTCCCTGTGCTCTTCAGTAGGTGCCTATATAGTTATCTATCCATTGTCTCTTGTCTATGGGTGTAGCTATAATAATTCTTTTCCCCCACTCCATTTTGTTTCCCTTCTTACAAGATTATTTCATCATGCATGCTGTTACTTCTCCCATCTTAATATCGAGCAAACAAAAAACTAACCCTCTCTTGACCCATCACCATTTCCCTACTCCCCTTTAAAGCAAAACTCCTGGAAGTATTCCCTATACTCACATGTCTCCATTTTCTCTTGATCTCACTTCAGTGAGGATTTTGCCTCTCCACGGTTATTTGAATTACTTTTGTTAGGGTACCAAGAGCAGTGGCCAATTTGCAATTCTTATCTTATTTGAACCATCAGTATCTTATTTAACACAATTGATCACTTTCCTTCTTCAGACGTTTTCTTCACGGGGCTTCCAGGATATCTTGCCTTTCTGAATTTCCTCCTACTTTGGTGTCTCCTTCTAGGTGTTTTTTGCTGTTTTGTTTTCACACCTACTTCTTGCCCCTAGAATGTCCTTGACCCTCTCATTTTCGATCTCTCGTCATTTCCCCAGATGATGTCATCAGGCCACATGATTTTAAATCCCATCTATACACTGACAATTCTCTGAATTTTCTCTCCAACCCACATGTATTCTCTGAACACCAGGATCGTTATCTGTTATTTGGTTGTATAATAGGCATATTAACTTAATGTGTTCCCAAACTCCCGATGTATCTGCCTCAACTTCCTGCAAACTTCTCCAAAGCTGTCAATAGCAGCCATATCCCTCCACTTGCTCAAACTAAAGACCTGGGAGACAATTTAATTCCTCACTTTTTTCATACTCAAAAGATAATTCCTTGGCAAATCTAGTTGGTGCAACCTTTAAGTCAAAATAAAAATCCAGTAGCTTCTCACCACCTCCATTGCCACTATGTAGGTCCAAACCATCATCATCTCACACCTGGATTACTGGTATCTCTGTGTCCACTCTTGCCTTCTATTAGTCTAGTCTTAGTTCATCCTGAAGGCAATCTTTTAAAAAGCATAAGACAGTGGTAGTGTAAAGTGGTGCAGCTGCTGTGGAAAACAGTATGATGATTCTGCAAAAAATTAAACATAGAAACACCATGTGATCTAGCAATTCCGTTTCTAGGTATATACCCCAGAGAATTGAAAGCAGAAATTCAAGCAGATACTTGTGCACCCGTGTTCACGGCTGCATTGTTCACAATAGCCAAGAAGTGAAAGCAACCCAAGTGTTCCTTGACATATAAATGGATAAACAAAATGTGCTACACACATATACATGTTGGAGTATTATTTAGCTTTAAAAAGGAAGGAAATTCTGACACATGCTATAAGACGGAAGAACCATGAAGACTTTATACCAAATGAAATAAACCAGCCACAAAAGGACAGATATTGTAATATTCTACTTATATGAGATGCTTTGAATAGTCAAACTCATAGAGACAGATTATAGAATGGTGGTCACCAGGGCCCAGGGGGAGATAGGAATGGGGTGTTATTGTTTAATGGATTCAGAGTTTGAATCTGAAAAGGCCAGTCTTCTTCTGCTCAGAAATCTCCAATGTCTTATTTCACTCAGAGGCAAAGCTGCTACAGCCTCACAGTTTCCTTGAAGTTGACCTGACTTTGACCAACTAGGCCTCTCATTCCTTCTGTTCCAGCCTCAGTGGCCTTGAAAATTCCCAGCACTCTCCTGACGCAGGGCCTTTGAACTTGCTGTTCCCTCTGCTTAGAATGCTCTTCCTCCAGATATTCGAGTGCCTAGAACGGTGCCTGGAGTGGAATATTGGTAGGGCAAGTGAAATAGAACATGTAAGGAGAGTAGGGACAAAGACAAGTCTAATTGGGAGCAAGCTGGAGTGGCTAAAAAGAAAATTGAAAAGAGAAGATGGAGATGAGGTTGTAAAGATCATTAACTCCTTTACTCCTGAGAACCTTGGATGAACAGCTAAAAATTCAAACCTAATCCATGGATAGAGGAGAGTTACCAGAGCTTTTAAAATTTAGTTTTATTAAGTGTTTTAAAACATTTTTTTTGACCACACCATGCAGCATGTGGGACCTTAATTCCCCAGGGATCAAACGGGCATACCGTGGAGTGGAAGCATGGAGTATTAACCACTAGACCACCAGGGATGTATGTCCCCACCAGAGGTTTTAGAATAAGGAAATGACTTGTGCTGTGTAGGCAATGTGATCTAGTGACCACACACTAATGGTGCTATTTATTAATCATCTTACACAGTGTACCTTGTGTTATCTTCCCAATTGTGCTGCTGCTGCTGCTGCTGCTGCTGCTGCTGCTAAGTCGCCTCAGTCGTGTCCGACTCTGTGCGACCCCACAGACGGCAGCCCACCAGGCTCCCCCGTCCCTGGGATTCTCTAGGCAAGAACACTGGAGTGGGGTGCCATTTTCTTCTCCAATGCATGAAAGTGAAAAGTGAAAGTAAAGTCGCTCAGTCATGTCTGACTCTTAGCGACCCCATGGACTGCAGCCTACCAGGCTTCTCCGCCCTTGGTATTTTCCAGGCAAGAGTCCTGGAGTGGGGTGCCATTGCCTTCTCTGCCCAATTGTCCTATGAGGTAGGAAATATTTTTGATCTCTGTTTTGTAGTGGAAGAAGATGAGATTCAGAGAAATGGAGAGAGATTAACTTTTTCCCAGGTCATACAGCTGGGAAATGGCAGAACTCTGATTTGAACTCAAGGCTTTATGAGAAAATCAAGTTTCTGACCATAGCATATTCCTTCACTTTGTCCAGGTTCATGTCCTGCCTCCTCACCCAGCCACGAGCTGCAGACAGACTGTGCCCTCCACTCTCACCCTCCCATCCCCAGGCCTAGTACAGCACTCGCGCGTGAGGCCCCCAGTGTGTGTGGACCAAGTGGGACCTTCTTGGATCTCTTTGGTCTTCCCCATCTGTCCTTTCCTGCACCCTGAGCCTTGGCTCCCTTAAATGACATCAAGGAGATCTGGATTCAAATCCCAGCCCAGCCACTTCCCAGCAACATTGCCTTGGGTGAGTTAACTTTCCCTCGCTTGAGTGCCTTCATCATTAGAATGGGGATACAACTTCTGGTTATTGTGAGAATTAAGTAAAAGAAGTAAAATACAGGGAATCCCCTGGCAGTCCAGTGATTAGGACTCAGCGCGATCACTACTGTAGAGCTCTGTTCAACCCCTGGTTGGGGAACTAAGTTCCCACAAGCCTTGAGGCTTGGCTAAAAAAAACACAAAACCATAAAAACAAAAAAAAAAGCCCCTAACAAATCATATGAAAGCCCTTAATATGGCAATTATTATTGTCTTAGTCCTTCACCCTTGTCCTAGGCACTGTTAGAGGGCTCATAAGCATCTGTTGAACTAAATGGTATGTTAAAGATCACTAGATTGAGAGCCAGGAGAAGGAGATTTTAACCCTGGGTTATGGGCATTGGTTGCTTTTTTCTTTTTGGCATTGTTTTTTCACCAGTCTAGGGACATCAGAGTTTTCTTCTAATTCTAAAGTGAAGTATGAATGCATCATTTCACCCTGTCTCTGACCCTCAGAACCTCCCCTGACCCACATCTCCTCTCCTGCATTGCTGGATCCTTCTTAGTGGAGGATTCTTGTCCCAGGAGCCTTCCAGCTTTGGCTCCCAGGGAGCCCTAACACCCAGGTGCCACCAGATGGTGCTGTGGACTCATTCAAGTGAAGTTGGCTTCCTGTCTCCAGCAGGGCTGACAGGAGTGGTACTAGGATGCCCTTCTGGTTGGTTCCTCCAGACAGTCTGGGCTTCCCCAGTGAAAGGCAGCCAGGCCCAGGATGATCCTTGGAAGTGAAGTTTCCAAAGCCTGCCCTGGTTCTGCTGTGGAAATCCAGCACAGAGTTGGCTGCAGGACTAGCTGCATAAATTGTGGGACGCAGTACAAAATGAAAATGCCTAAGCTGCTGGTGGAGTTCCTTGGTGGCTCAGATGGTAAAGCATTTGCCTACAATGCGGGAGACCCGGATTCAATCCCTGGATTGGGAAGATCTCCTGGAGAAGGAAATGGCACCCCACTCCAGTATTCTTGCTTGGAAAATCCCATGGATGGAGGAACCTGGTAGGCTACAGTCCATGGGGTCACAAAGAGTCGGACACGACTGAGCGACTTCACTTTCACTTCACTTTCAAGCTGCTGGTGGAAGCATCACAGGGCATGTCTAAAAGCCAGCAGGAAGTTTCTGATTCAGCCTTCTAGCGCTGAGTATGCTGGTTGTTGAACACAGCCATGGTTGTTGTTTAATCACCAGGTCATGTCTGGCTGTTTGTGACCCCATGGACTGTAGCCTGCCAGGCTCCTCTGTCCATGAGATTTCCCAGGCAAGAATCCTGGAGTGGGTTGCCATTTCATTCTCCAGGGGATCTTCCCAACCCAGGGGTTGAAACTTCATCTGCATTGGTAGGAGGATTCTTTACCACTGAGCCTGAACACAACCATTACAAAGATGTAAATTATAAAAACTTAAGATTAAATAAATGATATAGAAAATAAAATGTCATAAAAACAAAGGCAATAAATACCCCAAACTCATATGTTTATACATTTTGCTATCATCTATGTCTTTGAAATAACTTACATTTTTTGTATATATGTGGAGAAAATGCCAAGTAATGGTGTGTGACTTACTGTAATCTCTTCCTAACTGCATTACGTGATGTCACATTGGTAGTTTAAAATCAACGAAGGTGGGAGCGTTTGCATCATCAAATCTACAGACATCACAAGCTATGTGCCCTGCCCCTAAGCCAGTTGTTAAACTTTTCCTGGTACCCCTCCGGTCCTAGTTGTGCTCCTAACATGTTGTGTTGTGTGATCTTGGGCAGAACCCTGTTCCTTCCAGCCTCTGATAAGTCTAGGCACCACTTTATAATTCACAAAAGGAGACTTCCCTGGTGGTCCAGTGGTTAAGCATCTACCTGCCAATGCAGGAGACAAGGGTTTGCTCCCTGGTCTGTGAAGATTCCACATGCCTTGGGGCAGCTAAGCCCATGTGCCACAACTAGTGAGCCTGTGCTCTCGAGCCCTGGAACTCCAGCTACTGACCCTTGCACCACAGCTACTGAAACCTGGTTCTCTAGAGCCCACACTCTGCAACAAGAGCAGCAACCACAGTGAGAAGCCTGTGTACGGCAGCTATAGAGATTAGCCCCCACTTGTTCACAGCTAGAGAAAGCCCCTGCTCAGCAACCAAGAACCAAGCAACCAAAAATAAATACATAAAATTAATTTTTAGA
This sequence comes from Oryx dammah, assembly GCF_014754425.2. Classification (NCBI taxonomy): domain Eukaryota; kingdom Metazoa; phylum Chordata; class Mammalia; order Artiodactyla; family Bovidae; genus Oryx; species Oryx dammah. The sequence goes on from NW_024070211.1 coordinate 14,609,787, forward strand.
AAGTAAATTAAGAGAAAAATTAAAACAAAACAGGGCAAATGTTTCTGCGAAAGGGTTGATTGACGACTTTGTCTACCAGGGTGGCTGTTACCAAGGCTTCCAGAAGGTGGCGTTGTGGACTGACTCAGGGAAGCAAGCCTTATTACCTGTGCCTCTTTCTTGTGTTGAAAAACAGTAATTACAGTAACAATATATTCCAGCTGCTTTCAGCACTGTTCTTGGGGCTTGGTACATCATAAACTTGCTCCACGGCTGTATCTGAGAGTGGGAAGACGAAAGAGCTAGCCCACTCTACTTCTGTAGAAGGACACAGCAGTGGGAGGTGAGAACTAGTGTTTTCTCCCTACTGTGACTGTAACAGACATTGAGGGTTTTTCCCCAAATGGAGACCGGGGTTGGATGCTGAAGGAGTTCAGGAAATGTCAGCCTCAAATATGTTGCCTTGGAATATTGATTATTTTGCACTGAAGTCACTTGAAAAATGACAGATTCAGGAAAAAGCTTTTTCTCTGAACTTCATCTGCTTAAGGACAAATCCTCCTAAAGGAACTCAGTTATCCTAAATCCCAGGGAAGAGACTAGAAGTCGACCCCACTCCCAGACAAACTGTCCCAAACTGTCGTATCTGTTGTATCATATATTCTTCTGAAGGCCCATTCATCTTTTTCCCCAAATCATTTACTCTCTCCCCTAAGTGTCTCCTTATTAAGTGAGTGTATAATATTTTAAAGTTCTGTTTTTTTATTTTTGGCTGTGCTGGGTCATTGTTGCTGCCAGGCTTTTCTCTAGTTGCGGCGACTGGGGGCTACTCTCCAGGTGTGGCGCACGGGCTTCTTGCAGGGGCTTCTCTTGCGGAGCACTGGCTCTAGGGTGTGTGGGCTTCCGAAGTTGAGGCACGTGGGCTCAGCAGTTGCAGCTGCCAGGCTCTAGAGCACGGGTTCAGTAGTTGTGGCACACAGGTTTACTTGCTCCATGGCATGTGGGATCTTCCCTGATCAGCAATTGAACCAGTGTCTCTCCTGCATTGACAGGTGGATTCTTTACCACTGAGCTACTGGGAAAACCCTAAGTCAGTGTATAATCTTTTAACTCCCACCCCCCCTTTTTTTTGGTATTTACTGTTTTTTTTTTCCCTGCTATGTCCCATGTACCCAATACTAAAAATGAATAAATTTTGTATACCTTTTCTCCTGTTAATCCACCTGTTATCAGTTTATTTCATAGACCTAGCTATGGAACCTGGGAGGTAGAGGGAGTCTTTTCCTCTCTACAGTGTGGCTGGCCCAAACATTAACAGTCTATGAACCCCATTTGTGGCCAAACATATATCCCTGTGTCCCAAACTGGGACTTGCTCCCCAAGGAGTAGAAAGTGGTTGTTATTCCTGTAATTAAAAACACTCTTAACCCTCCAGGAAAGGCACCCCACTGCCTTAATGTCCTCCCTCTAGCTTTTTCTCAATCCCTTCTTGAAAATCTGTGATCTATGACTGGATGGTGAAGGTAATCTCCATATTCAATCACAAAGAGACAGAAGTGGGGGAAAGAGAGAAGAAAGAAGAAAATGTATGTCAAAATATTAACTATGTACACTGAGGTAGGAAGATCAAGTAGAGGCTATAATCTTCACCTCCTTGATTGATTTATTAATATTATAATTTTTGGCTATGCCGTGCTGTACGTGGAATCTTAGTTCTCTGGCCAGGAATGGAACACGTGCCCCCTGCCTTGGAAGCTCAGAGTCTTAACCACTAGACCACCAGGGAAGTCCCTCTTTGACTTATTCAAAAGTTGATCTTTATGATTTTCCTTCTTAACAATTCCAGGTCCCTTCTGCCTTCAGTCAGTAAGATAGTCATGTTCTGTGCCCACAGAACAGACAGATTCTCTTGTATAGAATTGCAGCGGTCTTACAATAACTTTGATCACAAGGTTTGTAGTAGGAATAGGATTCTTAGGGAATACAGGTGAGTCTGTCCCTAGGCCTCTGGACCCTGTTGTGTGGTAACAACTTATTTCCCCTTGAGAGCCAGGGTTCTGAACCCTACATGATACTTTGATTTCTTTTTCTGCTTGTCTGTTCAGCAGCATGAGGTACTCAAAATGGTTGAGTCAGGACTTCCCTGGCGGTCTAGTGGTTAAGAAATCCACCTTTCAATGTGGGGAGCGTGGGTTCAATCCCTGATGGAGATCACTCCCCACATGGTGCAGGGCAACGAGGCCACACGCCACTACTGAGCACATGGGCCTCAACTAGAGAGAAGCCCAGAAGCTGCAACTAAGAGCTGACACAGCCAAAAATTAAATAAATAAGTATTTTAAAAAATTATTAAAAATGGCTGAGTGGCAGTTTCAACTTCCAGTTTGGTGGAAAAAAATGTCTCACTTGATGGGGGATTCCCCTCCTTGGACTCTAGAAGCTTTTAACATACCTTGCTTCCCTGCAGTCATGGGGTCAAGAAACAGATCACTTTAAAGAAAATAATTGTATTTATTTATTGTTGGCTGCGCTGGGTCTTCGTTGCTGCTCGGGCTTTTCTCTAGTTGTGGTGAGAGGGGACTGCTCGCTGGTTGCGGTGGGTACGTCTGACTACGGTGCCTTCTCTTGCTGCAGAACACGGGCTCTGGGGGCGTGTGAGTTTTCGTAGTTGCAGCACGTGAGCTCAGTAGTTGCATCTCCCTGGTTCCGGAGCGCAGGCTCAGTAGTTGTGGCACGTAAGCTCATTTGCTCCTCAGTGTATGGGATCTTCCTGGATCAGGTATTGAACTCATGTCCCCTGCATTGGCAGGTGGATTCTTTACCACTGAGCCACCAGGGAAGCTCAAGAAACAGATACTTTTTGAGTGAATAACAGACTTCATTGTTAGAAGAAGCCACTCCTGCATCCAGCCCCTTGGTTCTCGAACTCTGTGACTGGCTACAGGAGAGACAGTACCCTGGTTCAGAGGATTACTCTATCTTGCAGATGGTACCCTACCTCCCAAAGTGTTATCTAATGGTTGGTACTTTATCTGGGCCTTTAATAGGCCTTTCTACCATTCTAGACTGGCTAATGGTGCACATAGCAAGGCCAGTGAATCCTGTCTCATTTCTTTTCTTAAGAGGTGAGTTCCATGGTCAGAAACAATACTGTATGGGATATCAAGACTGCATTTAGTCCACAGGTGGAGGTTCTGGCAGAGGCGTTCGAAGCAAGGAAAGCAGTTCCATATCCAGAGTAAGTGCCTCTTCTAGTGAGACAAAGTCCTGCCTCCATCACAGAGTCCTCTGTAATCAATCTGCTCAAGTAGTTGGCTGCTCCCCTTAAGGTCTGATACCAGTTCAAGGGTCCAGGTGGCGCTAGTGGTAAAGAACCTGCCTGCCAATGCTGGAGATAGAAGAGATGCGATTTTGATCCCTGGGTCGGGAAGATCCCCTGGAGAAGGAAATGGCAACCCACTCCAGTATTCTTGCCTGGAGAATCCCATGGACAGAAGAGCCTGGCAGGCTATAGTCCATGGGGTGGCAAAGAGTTGGACACGACTGAAGCAACTTACCATGCATGCATGCAAGGGTCCAGTGCTGTTAGCTGCTTTGCACAAGTGAAATGAAGTTGCTCAGTCATGTCTGACTCTTTGTGACCCCATGGACTGTAGCCTACCAGACTTCTCCGACCATGGGAATTTCCAGGTAAGAATACTGGAGTGGGTTGCCATTTCCTTCTCCAGGGGATCTTCCTGACCCAGGGATTGAACCCGGGTCTCCTGCATTGTAGGCAGACACTTTACCCTCTGAGCCACCAGGGAAGCCCTTAACCGAGTATCAATCCTGTTGGTTGTCTGGCCACCCTTGGTGAGGAATATTCCTATTCTTGAGCCCATGGCTAATCTCCACCCCTGTCATCATGGTCCTTTGTGCCTGAAACCACTGAACAAGAGCTGGACTGGCTGGGGGAAAAGGTCATCGGTTAACATCCAGTTAACACCCACAGAGCATCCTATTTTCTGGCTATAAAAAACTTCCCCTCAGTGGGGGCCCATGGTGAGCATTCATATGGCATACTCCTGTCTTATGATGTTGGATATTTGTAGAAATCTATCTTTTGCAAACTTCTTTCTCATGAACTTCTAATTTTTAAAACTTAGAGCTCCTCATATCATTAGTCTATGAGCTGGTACAGATCCTGAGCTCAGGTCTTCTCTGCCTACAGGCAAAGTGGACAGTGAGACATACTTCTTATAGTTCTACCTGGGGAGAGATTTTCTTCTCCACTAAACTTTGGGGTCACATAACCATTTCTATAAAACTATTTCTTGCTTTTTCACAATCTGCCATCTGAAAGCCAACCTCTAATAATTTTTCCCATATAGAGAGCCTTGTTGCAATCACACCCACAGCTGTGAACATATGGTCTCGGCCTATTTCAGCAGGTCTATCCTCGTTCCTCTGTCCCCAACTTTTGTTCCCAAGACTCTCATTTTGTTTTCTTCAGTAGCCATCGCCTGGGATTCAGTATCGATCCTGATTTCAGGCCATCTCTCCTTCAAGTTGTGGTTGTTGTTCAGTTGTTAAGTTATGTCTGACTCTTTGAGACTCCACGGGCTGCAGCACGCCAGGGTTCCCTGTCCTTCACTATCTCCTAGAGTTTGCTCAAATTCATGTGCCTTGTCGATGATGCTATCTAACCATCTCATCCTGTGCAGCCATCCTCTCCTTTTGCCTTCAATCTTTCCCAGCATCAGGGTCTTTTCCAATGAGTCGACTCTTTGCATCAGGTGGCCAAAGTATTTGAGCTTCAGCTGCAGCTTCAGCTACAGCATCAGTCCTTCTAATGAACATTCAGGGTTGATTTCCTTTAGGATTGATTGGTTTGATCTCCTTGCTGTCTAAGGGGCTTTCAAGGATCTTGTCCAGTACCACGATTCAAAAGCATCAGTTCTTTGGTGCTCAGCCTTCTTTACGGTCCAGTGTTTCCTTCGAGACAAAGTAGAAGCAACCACACGCTCTACTCCATGTTCTGCCACCAGGACAATTTCCTTCCTCTGCTCTCCTTCAGGGTCATCTTGAACGGGGTGCTCCAGCCACAGCAGTCCACATTTCTGGCTGGTACCTGCATGTTTTACAGAGCCACACATACAGCAGTTCTACATTTTTCCTTCTCAGTCTCCTGGGTTGAAGTTATCGTAACAATGTGGCAGGAATGGGTACGCTGGGAGGAGGACAACCTACACATTGCCCCTTCAGGTCTGTTTGGGCCAGATTTTACAGGGGCCATTTCCCCTGAAGAATTGCAGGCATAAGAATTAATCAGAGAACATCCAGTTCACAATGGGCAGCTCAGGTCACAAGGTCATTTGCAGCCCTGTGGTCAGCTGTGCAGTCTATCAGAGCCCATTAAAACTCCAGGAGCTAGCTCACAAAAGAGAAATACTCTCGTATGAATAAAGCATGTTGTTTAGTCGCTCAGTTGATGGCAGTTTCCAGGCAAGAATACTAGAGTGGGTTGCCATTTCCTTCTCCAGGGGATCTTCCTGACCCAGGGATTGAACCCATGTCTCCTGAATTGCCGGTGGGTTTTTCTTTATATTACTGCTGAACCACTAGGGTAGCCTTAATGAAACATGGCTTTCCCCCCTAAACCCCAAGGATCTGGCTACAGAGTTTCCTCTATCATTGTTTGCAATAGGCTCCATAGAGCCTCCTAATTTACCTGGCACTTTGAGCTGTGGATCTGTTTGGTCATCAGGATGCAAAGGCTGAACTACTTACACTGCAGCCTGGATCAGCTGGAGAGGCCTCTCTTACTTTGCTTTCTCTGTACCTTCCTCAAAGCTAGAAACTGGTAGACGGGTAGGAATAGTTTACCAGTCATGCTGTGTGTTGTTGTTCAGTTGCCTGGTCGTGTCTGACTCTTTGCTACCCCGTGGACTGCAGCACGCCAGGCTTTCCTGTCTCACCATCTCCCGGAGTTTGCCCGAGTTGGTATCCATTGCATCAGTAATGCCATCCAGCCATTTCATCCTCTGATGCCCTCTTCTCCTTCTACTGTCAATTTTTCCCAGCATGAGGGACTTTTCCAATGAGTCAGCTGTTTGCATCAGGTGATCAAAACACTGGAGTTTCAGTTTCAGCATCAGTCCTTCCAGTGAATATTCAGGGTTGATTTTCTTTAAGATTGACTGATCTGATCTCGCTGTCCAAGGGACTCTCAAGAGTCTTCTCCAACACCACAGTTGGAAGGCATCAATTCATTGGCGCTCTGTCCTCTTTACGGTCCAGCTCTCACAGCCATACATAACCACTGGGAAGACCATAACCCTGACTATTCAGACCTTTGTCAGCATGAAGCATGATGGATGTTTCCTCCCAAATCCAAAGAGACCTGTCAAGTACTGGGCTCCTTCTACGAGGAAGGAAGTCTAAAGTGCAGCAACCTTGCCCTTTGCTTTGGAGTAAGTGTCCTGATGTGTTCAGGCATATGCTCCAGGATTTTAATGTAGTGTCAAGCTATTATATTTCCACTGGATTCATCTCACACCCTTTGGCACCTGCTGTTTTCCACGTTTTGTGTTCTGTCCATATGGGGCCTCCAGCGCGACTGCCTGTGGGATGAAGTGCCAGATACATGAATTGACTCTTGGAAGTCTTAACCACTGGACCGCCAGGAAAGTCCACCTGGTTACGTTTTAAGGTAGAAGGGAGAAAGTCTTCTGCTTCAGGAGGTGCCTCATCTTTGGCAGCGCACGTTTTCTGGCATCGTCAATAGTGAGTGTGGGGTTGTAGGCATCAGCCTAAGAGTGAAAGTGGCTTCCTGGGTTCCAGAGACTTCCATCTTTTGCCACTAGCTTCCAGCATTTCCAATATCTTTGGGACCAATCCATGCATTAAATTCCTCTCTGCTTGAAATATGTAGGATGGTTTCTGTTTTCCAACTGGGACTGACTCACGCATTTCCATAAGCCCACACTCTTGCGCAGCACAGGGGACTTATAGGTGCCTAGAAATAAGTGTGGCCAGTGTCTGAGCACGCGTTCTTTGGATCAGGCAGGAAAAAGACTCACAATATGATCTTATGGTATTTTTGTTGTATCTTTCCTTAAGGGTCCTAGATTTTCTTTTTTCTTAGTGGTCAGAGCATTTGTAAATTGATTTGGATATGGGGATTGGATGAAAGATCAAATTTGGTTATTATGTCAATAGAAGCCTTTGTCCACTGGACACAGAAGTATTTTTTCTTGTTATTGTTATAAAAACTAAATGGGGAAAAAACCTAAATGGGAACTGTTTATGATTAGTCAATTACTTTCAAAGACTTCTCTGGGTCAAACCACTGTGATTTCATGCCCATTCTGCTCCTTATTGGTAATGCTTCCCATTTTGTATTTGATGGATAACTGCTACCACCTGACTCCACCGCCCCAGAATCCTCCCATCTTCCCTGAGCTGAGAGTCTATTTCAATTGTAGACCAAACTCCATTATTCCTGACTTACAGAGGATGGTCAGAAGAGTACTTTTTAATGATTTGGGCACTTCCCTCATCGATTGTCCTTCAGCTTTGTTAAAGGAGGTAAAATTTGGATCTTTTCAAAGAAGATAATATAGGCTTGGTCAGCAAGATGCATATGTATAGATTCAACAAATCATCCTGCCTCTTGAAATCTTTGAATTTCTTCCTCTGGTTTATGCCAAGAGATTTCAACTGTCATACAAATTAATGACGGGTCAGTATTGTATCCACATTTGCATAAACCAACCCTTCAAACTGCTAGAATAACAGCTGCCAGCTGTCAGAGGGAGCACACTGAATGCAGACTCTTCAGTAAGCACACTGAGATCGATACATTCATTTTGATCTGAGATTATATTCAGGCTTTCCTTAAGGACCCTCCAAATCCACCTCCACAGATAGTCTCCTGCTTTTTCATTATATAAAATAGCAATTTGCTGCAACTTTTTCTTTCAGCAGACTTCCTCTTGCCTATTTTTTTTTTTTTTTGGTCTGCTTTTTATTCTGTAAGGTACGCTAGTTTTGGACTTTGGTTCTGGCCAGCTGGCAACAAGGGCCTTAAGTTTTCTACAGCAATGAGGGTTCAATCTTACCGATTAAGAGAGAATCAGAATCTTTAGACAAAGGAGGAGAGAACACTTCCTTGTGGCTTGGTAGGCGACCCTCTACATTCTTGCTAAGAAATTTAGTCCAGTCTTACTACTTAGATTAAATGTATTAGAAGAACCTCTCTTAATTGACCTACACTTAACTGATTTGCTTGATTAACTATACTGTCCACGACCACTTTTTCCTTCACGCTTTTAAACAAAGTTGAGGTGCCAGCATTGCTCATCATTAGAGAAATGCAAATCAAAACCACAATGAGGTATCATCCCACACCAGTCAGAATGTCCATCATCAAAAATTCTACAAACAATAAATGCTGGAGAGGGTGTGGAGAAAAGGGAACCCTCTTACACTGTTGGTGGGAATACAAACTGATACAACCACTATGGAGAATAGTATGGAGATTCTTTAAAAAGCTAGGAATAGCACTACCATATGATCTAGCTATCCCACTGATGGGCATGTACCCTGAGGAAACCATAATTGAAAAAGACATGTATACTCCAATGTTCATTGCAGCACTATTTACAATAGCTAGGACATGGAAGTAACCTATATGTCCATCGGCAGATGAATGGATAAGGAAGTTGTGGTACATATACACAATGGAATATTGCTCAGCTATAAAAAGGAATGCATTTGAGTCAGTTCTAATGAGGTGGATGAACCTAGAGCCTATTATACAGAGTGAAGTAAGTCAGAAAGAGAAAGACAAATACCATATATTAAGGCATATGTATGGAATCTAGAAAGATGGTACTGGCGATCCAATGTGCATGGCAGCAAAGGAGACAGAGACGTAAAGAACAGACTTCTGGACTCAGTGGGAGAAGGAAAGGGTGGGATGATTTGAAAGAATAGCATTGAAACATATACATATGTAAAATAGATAGTATATACATATATACATATGTAAAATAGACAACCAGTGTGAGTTTGATGTATGACACAGGGCACCCAAAGCCGGTGCTCTATGACAACCTAGAGGGATAGAGTGAGGAGGGAGGTGGGAGGGGGCTTCAGGAGGGAGGGGACGCATGTTTACCTATGGCTGATTCATACTGATATGTGGCAAAAACAATCACAATATTGTAAAGTAATTATCCTTCAATTAAAATAAATAAATACATTTTAAAATTTGAGATAAAATTCATATAACATACAATTCACCATTTAAAAGTGTATGATTTAGGAACTTCCCTGGTGTTCCAGTGGCTAAGAATCCTCTTTGCAGTGCAGGGGACACAGATTCCATTTCTGGTCTGGGAACTAAGATCCCACTGCTGCGGAGCCACTAAGCCTGAGAGCCATAACTTCTGAGGCTGTACCGTAATGAAATGTCTCTCGTGATATAACAACGAAGACCTGACGCAGCCAAAACAAATTTTTAAAAGTTTTTTTAAGAAGTATATAATTCAGTGGCCTTTAGTGTTTGTACAGTGTTGTACAACTACCATCTCTCTAGTTTCAATTTTTTTTAATCACTCTAGAAAATTACCTCATATTCTTATTTTCCCCTCCCCCATTCCCTGGTAACTACTAACCTACTTTCTGTATCTACGAATTTGTCTATTCCGGGTATGTTATATAAAAGGAATCAAAACACGGCCTTTTTGTGTCTGGCTTTTTCACTTGGCATGTTTTTGAGGTTCATACAACTTGTGGAGAAGGCAATGGGAACACACTACAGTATTCTTGCCTGGCAAATCCCATGGACAGAGGAGCCTGGTAGGCTGCAGTCCATAGGGCCGCGAAGAGTCAGACACGACGGAGCGACTTCACCCTCACTTTTCACTTTCCTGCATTGGAGAAGGAAATGGCAACCCACTCCAGAGTTCTTGCCTGGAGAATCCCAGGGACGGGGGAGCCTGGTGGGCTGCCGCCTATGGGGTCGCACAGAGTCAGACACGACTGAAGTGATTTAGCCGCAGCAGCAGCAGCAGCATGCAACTTGTAGTATATATCAATACTTTGTTCTTTCTTATGCTTGAATAGTATTCCATTGAGTGTTTATACCACATTTTGCTTATCCATTTATCTGTTGATGGGCTTTGTGTTTTTTTTCTAACTTTTGTCCATTATGAATAGGGCTGATGAATATATTTGTGGTTAAGTTTCTCTGTGAATATATGTTTTCATTTTCTTGGGTATATACCTAAGAATAAATGTATTACTATATTTCTGGGTCATACTGTAATCCTATCCAACTTTTTGAGGAACTTATCAAAACTTTCTGTAGTAGATGTACCATTTTACATTCTCGTCAACAATGTACAAGAGTTTCTGTCTCTCCATAGCCTTGTGATCTTTGTTATTATATTATCTGTCCTTTTGTTTAAAGCCATATTAGTGGATGTAAAGTGGTATCTCATTGTGGTTTTGATTTGCATTTCCTTAATTGCCAATGATGTTGACATCATTGTATGTACTGGACATACATGTATGTGCTGGACATGTGTATATCTTCTTTGAAGAAACATCTATTCAAGTCCTTTGCTCATTTTAAATGGGGTTGTTTGTCTATTTATTGTTCAGTCGTAAGAGTTCTTTATATATTCTGAAACCTTATCAGATATATAATTTGGACATATTTTCTCTCATTCTGTAAGTTGCTTTCAAAATTTTTAATTTTTTGAAGTCCAAATTATCTATTTTCTCTTTTGTTTGGGCTTTTGTTGTGAAATCTAAGAATCCATTGCCAAATATGAGGTTGTGAAGATTTACCTCTATGTTCTCTTTCCTACGGGTTTTATAGTTTTAGATCTTATACTCAGGTCAATGATTCACTTTCATTAATTTTTGTATGTGGGGTGAGGTAGGGATCCAACTTCCTTCTTTTGTATATGGTTATCCAGTTGTTCCAGCACCATTTATTGAAAAGACTATTCTTCCCTTACTGGTCTTGGCTCACTTACTGAAAGTCAATAGACGTTTGGGTTTATTTCTGGACTCTCAATTCTATTCCTTGGTCTATATATTTATTCTTATGTAAGTACCACAGTGTATTGATGATTGTAGCTTTGTAGTAAGTTTTGAAATCAGAAAGTCTGAGCTTTCCAGCCCTATTTTTCTTTTTCAATATTGCTTTGGCTCTTCAGAGTCCCTTGCAATTCCCCATGAATTTGAGAATCAGTTTTTCTATTTCTGAAAGAAAAAAAAAAGGCCGTTGGAGTTTTACTAGGGATGGTGTTGAATCTGTAGGTTGCCGAGTGGAATATTGTTCTCTTAATAATATTGTCTTCTAATCTGTAAACATGAAATGTCTTCCCCTTTATTTAAATCTTTTTAAATTTCAACAATGTTTTCTAGTTTTCAGTACACAAGTTTTTTTACCTCCTTGATTACATTCATTCCTAGGTATTTTATTCTCTTGGATGCTATTGTAAATGGAATTGTTTTCTTGATTTCCTTTTCAGATTATTCACTGCTGGAATATAGAATCAAAACTGATTTTTGTGTGTTGTCCACGCTCTCTTTAAATATACTGACTGATGCCCATGGCATGTGGGATGCTCATGGCTAATGGGTTGCACTCTAACCCATGCTGATCCAAACAGCTAAGATGTATTTACCAAGATTGATTTTCCACTTTCTTATAAACATAATCCTGAGACAGCAATATTCCCAGCTAAGAAATTACATTCTCTTACAGGCAAGAGTGGTCATGTGACTACATTCTGGCTAACAAAATGTAAGTAGGAATTATTGGGTAGGGCTTCCAAAAAAGCTCTTTAAAAAGCTGAGCTAGTTCAGTTGGTATATATCTTTTGCCCTCTTATGTTCCCTTTCTTCCTTCCTGGAGCTTGACTTTAATGACTGGAGCTCCAATAGTTATCCTATGACCCAGAAGGAATCTTAAATATGAAAGCTGTGTACTAGATGACAGACAGGATAACCAAAGGACCTAAGTCCCTGATGATTTTATGGAATGACACAGCCCTGGCTGCCTACCTCTGGACTTCTCATTTCATTAGAAAAATTAAATCCAGAATTTAAGTTGTAGGTTTTTCAGGTCTTATCACTTAAAATTCCTACTTTAATCAGAATTTCTGTTTCTGCAGAAAACAAAATCCACCCTAAAGAGGGTAGATTCAGGGAGGAGGTAGGGTCTGGGGCAATGAAGAAGCAGATTTTTGCAGGCTGGAAAACAGGTTATCCTTTTATTACAGAAATGAAACACACACACACGCACACACACACACGCTGCTCAGTCGCTTCAGTCATGTCTGACTCTGCGACTCCATGGACTGTAGCCCGCCAGGCTCCTTTGTCCATGGGATTTCTCAGGCAAGACTACTGATGTGGGTTGCCATGCCTTCCTCCAAAGCATCTTCCTTGACTCAGGGATTGAACTCACATTTCCTGTGTCTCCTGAACAGTGCAGGCCGATTCTTTACCGCTGAGCCACGGGGGAAGTCCCATATGTACATATGACCGAGTCTTTTTGTTGTATAGAAGACATTAATACAACATAACATTGTAAATGAACTATACTTCAATAAAATAAAAAATAAAGTAACAGAAGTGAAATATTTATTCCCAGTGTTGTCTGTCTAATCTTGGAAAGCAGGTCACAGGAACTTCCCTGGTGGTCCAGTGGTTAAGAATTCATCTTGCATTGCAGGGGACAAGGGTTCAATCCCTGGTAGGGGAACTAAGATACCACATGTCCCAGGGCAACTAGGCCCTCTTGCTGAAACTATTGAGCTCGCATGCTGCAACTAGAGGGTCTATGCTCCACAGGGAAAGATCCCGCCTGACTCAATGAAAATCCCGCATGTTGCAACTAAGACCCAAAACACAGCCAAATAAACTATTTTTTTTTTAAAGAAGAAAGAAGGTCATAAACCAACTGAGGTAGTAGCTTTAGGAGCTGGGGTAGGAAAATTCGGATTGTTGGTACATGCTGGCTCCTTCTTGCTACATTTAGTAAAGTCCTTTGATGGAAAGATGCCCTACTCACAGTAGGGCAAGCCAGGTTGTAAGAAGAGATGATTGGAGCATAGCTTTACTATGGAAGGAACTCTGCTTAAAGCCTGAGATCTAAATTGACTAGAACCTCATCATTTGGTCCCTTGCACAACTGAAAAAGCCACCTGCCTCTGTTTCCCAAACTGGACAGGCCATTCCTGGTGCCAGCAAAGTGGTTGCCTTGAAAGAAGATTAGACTGGCTGTAGGACCTTTTAAAAATATCTTTCACCTGCCAGGGCTTGTGTGTAGGCTTAGTCCTTCAGCTGTGTCCAACTCTTTGCAACCCCATGGACTGTAGCCCGCCAGGCTCCTCTGTCCATGGGATTCTCCAGGCAAGAATACTGGAGTGGGTTCCCATTTCCTTCTCCAGGAGATCTTCCTGACCCAGGGATCAAACCCGCCTTTTGCGCCTCCTGCATTTTGGGAGGATTCTTTACCTTCTGAACCCCTGGGGAAGTTCTTGGGGGATTGTATTTGGGGCCATTTCTGGGTCTTGGAATCTATATCACCGAGAAATGGGCTGTGGTGCTCTATCAGGATCCAATCAAGAAACAGAAAATGTATCAGTTGTTTTAAGAGAGAGCATTTAATACAAATAATTGGTAAGCAGATGTTGGAGAATGAAAAAGGCCAAGAGAGAAAGTATCATAAAGAGAGTAACTGCAAGAAGCAGTTACCACCCCTACCTCTGGGGCATCATAGGGAAGAGGGTGGAATCATTTCAATTTAGATATTAATTTCTTTGGCTGTGCCGGGTCTTAGTTGCAGTGTGTGGTATCTTAGATCTTTATTATGGCATGGGAACTCTTAGTTGTAACATGTGGGAGCTAGTTCCCTGACCAGAGATCAAACCCAGGCCCCCTGCATTGGGGGTGAGTAGCCTTAGCCATGGACCACCAGGGAAGTCCTGGAATCATTTCAGTTTAGAAGCTCTAAATATATTTACAAAGAAAAAAATTGGACACCAGTTAAATCTGAATTTCAAATAAATGATGAGCTATTTTATATGTAAATAGGTCCCAAATATCACAGCGGACATACGTATACTAAAAAAAATTATTTATAGTTTATCTGAAATTCAAATGTAACTGGTGGTGTTGCTTTTCTTTGCGAAATCTGGCAAACGAAGCTGGAACCCAGACCTCTGAGAAGAGGAGGCAGCTTGCAATCCCAGATATTTCTCAGGGGACACAGTGAAATAGATTCTATGAATGTTAGAAAATTACAAACCAAAATCAACTGCCACTACTGGAACAAACTGAAGTTGCCAGAGTCAATATCATCGCCAAAATGATGCTGAGGGAATAGGAATAGATAGGAAGAAGGATACATCTTCACCCTCTTCCAGAAATGCAATCTCCCTCTGGGGTCCCCTACTGGCAGCTGGCAAAAAAAGAACTGTGATTTCCCAGAGTCTCAGCTCTGGCATTACAAAGCGGAGCCTTGAGGGTGGGTTTGAAGCTGAGAGACAATAACCAGAACAGCTGGGCAGCTGCCTAGAAGGACATTTTCTCCAGTGCCACCTCGGATGTGGATACAGAAAACGGTGGACTAAGAAGATCCTTCCAGAGAAGAGATCCAGGGGCTGCCTGGCTCCCAAGAATTTACAATATTGACTGGGCAGGAAATCCTCACTATTCCTGCCCCAGAGGGTTTAATAATAGTGTTGGACAATTGCCATGACTTCTGGGGGTTCACACTCTCTACTGTAGCTTTTTTGTGAATTGCAGGTTTCTTTTTTCTTCTTTATCTTTGGGTATTGGGAGTGCTGAATGACAGGCAGGTAGTGTTTTTCACATTTGAACTTGATAGAGAAAACTGCACATCACAGACAGACTTTCAGTGAGATGTAGTTAACAGGATCGGACTTTACACGGCCTGTAAGGGAGGAGATAAGCATGTTTGATGTTTAAGAATAAATGCACGTGGATGTGGGTGTCCAAAGAAGCGGACTGTGCAGAGAGGGAGTAAATACCATCCTTCACAAGTTCTTCCAGGGAAGAGAAAAAGTGGGAACATTCTCCAAGGCATTTTATGAATTTGACATTACCATGAAACCAAACCTGAGGATAGGACGAACATAAAAATTAAAGACCCATCTCAATCATAAACATGAATGCAAAAACCCTAAGTAAGGTATTAGCAAGTCAAGTTCAGCAATTTATGAAAAAGGTAACAATTTAATGACCAAGTTAATTTTACCTAGGAATGCAACATTCGTCAATTAAAAAAAATCTGTTAACATAATCCACTGTATTTGTAAATTAAATGAGAAAAATCATGCATTCACCTCAATAAAGGCAGAAAAAGTGTTTGTAAAATTCAACATGTATTCATGATTTAAAAAAAAACAAAAGGAATGGTAATAAGAGGAACTGAACTTTTGAATCAGACTCATATAAGTCATAGCTCTTTCCCTATACTAGACTAGTGATTTAAAGGAAAAAGGCAATCACAAAACATAGGTAAAGTATTTTTCCCTTGGAGAAGTCCAATACTGTCAAATGGAGCTCCCCATTTAGAGAGCGTGTCCTTCCATTCTAACAATAAGATGTGTTCTAGGGACCTCCCTGATCATCCAGTGGCTAAGACTCCGAGATACCAATGCAGGGTGTGTGTGTTAAGTAGATTTAGTCGTGTTAGAGTCTTTGCGACCCTATGGACTGTAGCCCACCAGGCTCCTCTGTCCATGGGATTCTCCAGGCAAGAATCCTAGAGTGGGTTGCCATGGCCTCCTCCAGGGATCTTCCTGACTGAGGGATTGAACCTGCGTCTCTTATACCTCCTGCATTGGCAGGCAGGTTCTTTACCACGAGTGCCACCTGGGATGGATACCAACACAGGATGCTTGGGTTCAGTCCCTGGCCCAGGAACTAGGGTCCCACACGCCAAAGGCAACTAAGCCCGCACATGGCAACAAGAGAAGCCTGCACACCGCAGAGAAGCCACTGCACAGAGAAACTAGAAGAAGCCAGTGTGCCACAACGAAGTGCAGCCAAAATAAAAATAGATAAATGGAATTAAATAAAAATAAAAGATGCCAAATGCCACAACTAAAGATCCAGCATGCTGCAAAGAAGATGGAACATCCTGTATGCTGCAGCTAAGACCCAGCGCAGCTAAATAAATAAATACATGTTACAAAAAAGAAAAGAAGGATGTGTCTTAGTTTCAGATTTAGCAAGTGAGGTGTGTTCTGAGCAATATGTGGGAAGCCATTGCTTCCTTTTGGTTGTGGAACATCTCCATCTTATATCTGATTAATTACACTGCTTATATTCCCCATTCTCTGCTTAGCCACGCTCTCCATAAATCCGTAAAATCCAGGATTATTTACAGTAAGCAGTTTAAACAGGGCAGGTGTTTTTAATCCTATTAAAAACATTTCATAGATAAGGATTTTCTGTTACTTTTTGCTAGTAAGTATATATTCTTATTGTGTTTATCAAGAGCATGGGTTATTAGTGTGTATACAAGATTTGACCAGGGATATTTTTTTCCCCTTTCATCTCAGGAGAAAGAGGGAGTGGGTTGCAGCCCTGCTGTTAACTCTTTTCTTCCCATTAGGGAACCTCCTTAATCCCCTATGGCATATTTACAATAAATGTACTTTGTATATTAAAATTCTCCAGAGAATTCCCTGGAGGTTCAGTGGTTAGGACCCCACACGTTCACTGCCGAGGGCCCAGGTTCAATTCCTGATTAAGGAACTAAGATTTCACAAGCCTTGCAGTGTGGAAAACACATTCTCCGAAATAAAAAGTAAAATCAAAACAAAACAGCAACAAAATTGAGCTGCTCGTAGCAGAGGATCATTCGTGTGGCTCCCAGGGTGCCAAAAAGTCCACCTAACCATTCTTGATGAGGTCAGGGTTTCAACTGGGAGTAAAATGGACTGAGGGGCCATCTGGGATGTGACCCAGGAGTTAGCACTCAACCCTGGGAAAAATTCACAGTGTTTCACCCAAGGGAAAATGTGTTCACTTAAGAATAAGCCTGGCTGCTCACATTGGCAGGTCAACCCAGAGTTGCTGTTGGGTTAAAATGATATGTATTAAAAAGTATCCTGGCTTTCATTGAGGAGTAGCATATTTGGTGGTGACCACTTCCCGATTCCCCCGAGATGAAGAGAAATGATGATCTAGCCCCTGGAGATGCAGAGCAGGTGGCATGCCAGGGGGTGACTTTGCCCTGTGCACAATATTCATAGTCTATTTTCCAGGACAGATCAGATGTCTCCTGACAGGTGTGCAACTTCTGTCCTTGCATACTGTTGGAAATTGCCCAGCTGCTCCTGGCTCTGCTGTTCAATTACTTTACACAGGCACTCTCAGCGAAAACCTTGGGAAACCCTCAAGAAGAGATGAATTATCTGTTGTTCCTCAAGTGGGTCTCTTTGGAGAGAAACGATCTCATTATTCCAGGTGCTCCTCATTAGAACAGATGTTGACTGTGGCGGGTCACAGTATGTGCAGAGATTACACTGGAAGGAATATGGTTGTCAGTGTTTTTGGTTTCAGCACTGTAGCAGCTGCCATGACCTCTGTCTCATAAGTGGCCCTGTCATAGGCCACATGGGGCTTCCCAGTTGGCTCAGCGGTCAAGAATCTGCTTGCTAATGCAGGAGACGCAGGAGATGTGGATTTGGTCCCTGGGTCAGGAAGAGCCCCTGGAGCAGGAAAATGACAGCCCACTCCAGTGTTCTTGCCTGGAGAATCCCCTGGACAGAGGAGCCTGGTGGATTACAGTCCATGGGGTCACAAAGAGTTGAACACGACTGAGGGACTGAACATGCATGCCCCCAGTTGGTCACACATGTCAAACCCTGGGGCGCCGGTACCGTCGTTGCCCAATGAGAGACTGAGTATCATAAGTTCTTGCCCTTTGCCAAGACTGCCTAAATGATGACTTGCAGAGGCTTTAAAATATATTGATATCTATTTATTTATGTGGTTGCCCCAAGTTTTAGTTGCAGCATGAAGGATCCTCGATCTTCATTGCGACATGCAATGAGATCTTTTCATTTTCGGGTGAGAACTCTTGGTTGCAGCATGAATACAGTTCCAGGTACTATACAGTGTAAGGTGTACCTGGTTTTTCAAATTTATTTTATTGAAGTATAGTTGATTTTACAATATTTTAATTTCTGCTGTACAGCAAAGTGATTCAGTTATACATAGATACACTTTCTTTTTCATATTCTTTTCCATTATGGTTTATCCCAGAATATTGAATATAGCTCCCTGTGCTATACAGGAGGACCTTGTTGTTTATCCATTCTCTACATAAAAGTTTGCCTCTGCTAATCCCAAACTCCCGATCCATCCCTTCCCCACCCTCCACTCCCCCTGGCACACACAAGTCTGTTCTCTATTATCTGTGAGTCTTTTTTTTTTCCTGTAGATAAATTCATTTGTGTCATATTTTAGATTCTGTATGTAACTGATACCATATGGTATTTGTCTTTCTCTTCCCGACTTACTTCATTTAGTATGATAGTCTCTAGGACTATCCATGTTACTGCAAATGGCAAAGGACATTTCCACTGTTCTCATGTCTTGGCTATCGTGAATAAGTGCTGCTATGAACATAGGGATGCATGCATCTTTTTGAATTATAGTTTTGTCTGAATATATGCTCAGGAGTGGGGTTGCTAGATCAAATGGCAACTCTATTTTTAGTTTTTTGAAGAACCTCCAGACTGTTTTCCATAGTGTCTGCACCAATTTACAGTCCCACCAAGAACACAGGAATGTTTCCTTTTCTCTACATCCTCTCCAGCGTTTGTTATTTGTACGTTTTTTAATGATGGCCATTCTGACCAGTGTGAGGTGGTACTTCATTGTAGTTCTGGTTTGCATTTCTCTGATAGTAATGCTGAGCTCTTTTTCATGTGTCTGTTGGGCATCTGAATGTCTTCTTTGGAGAAATGTCTATTTAGATCTTCTGTCCATTTTTTAATTGGGTTGGGTTTTTCAGTTGTTTTTGAGTTGTATGTGCTGTTTGTATATTTTGGACTAAGTCCTTGTCGGTCATATCATTTTCAAATATTTTCTCCCAATCTGTAGGTTGTCTTTTCATTTTGTTTATTGTTTCCTTTGCTGTACAAATGCTTATAAGTTTGATTAGGTTCCTTTTGTTTGTTTTTGCTTTTATTTCTATTAGTACGTATCTGTTAATTCCAAATTCCTAATTTATCCCTCCCTGCCTTTCCCCTTTGGTAACCATAAGTTTGCTTTCTATGTCTGTGAGTCTACTCCTGTTTTGTAAATAAGTTCATTTGTAGGGTATTTTTTAGATTCCACATATAAGTGATATCCTATGATATTTGTCTTTGTCTGACTTACTTTCACTTAGTATAATAATATCTAGGTCCATCCACGTTGCTGCAGATGGCGTCATTTCATTTTTTTTAGTGGCTGAGTAGTATTCTATTGTATATATACCAAATCTTCTTTATCCATTTATCTCTAGAGGGACATTTAGTTTGCTTCCATGTCTTAAAAGCCCCTATATTTTAGCAGCTTGGAATATTTCTATCATCTGGCACAGCAATAAAATTTGATACCTTAAATTCAGATCCTGGATCCAGGGACTGCAGAATTAATAACACAGGGTGAGTGCCATATATGGCTGTAATTAAGGTTAAGGCACCAATGACATGACTTCTCAGGTTAGACGATGTGAGAGGCTGAGCTTGGAGATGCCTCCCTTCCCATGACTATTGCACTGCCATGGGATCAAATGTCCTTGGATCCTGAGCTGGTCATTGGGAACTGTGTGACAGGAGAGCCACCCAGAGAGTAAAGATGTGCTGCTATTCTTCTCTTGGCGTCTAGCTTTGCAAGAGATAAATAAACTGCTTTTCTCTGATGAATTGTACAATGGTGCTTGACTGACATTTCACCTTTTAAATTATTTTTATTTAAATTATCTAAGTTGTCTTTAGAGTGAGCTGCAGTTTAACTGTTGACAAGCTCTACAATATATTGTGAACCAGCCCTCTCCATCTCTTCCACATCTACCCTAACCCCAGCTATCAGCATCTTTTACTGGGACCACTTACTATCACATCATCTCTCTCCACTGCTTAAGTTCTTTCAAAGGTATCTCATCCCAAGTAAAACATACCACAAAAAATCCAACCTACAATTCTCTACATGATCTGGCTTCTGCTCCTTTATCCATTCACATTTCCTGTCACCTAGACTGGGATCTACTTTGTGGGACCCAGTAAAAAATGAAAATATGGGGCTCCTTGTTAAAAAATTATTAAGAATTGCAAGAGAGCAATTAGACCAGCAGAGCCTTAAAGCAAGCATGGAGCCTTTCTGAGAGTGGGGCTCCATGGGATTGCACAGGTTGCGTGCCCATTAAGCCGGCCTGCCTGTCATCCACTTCTCATTCTGAGGTCATCCTCTTGTTTCTGTTTTAGAGCTTTTGTACTAACTCTTCCTTGGCCTGGAATGCTCTTCTGTTTAGTGTTAGCATGGTTTACTTCTCCTAGGTAGGGTCTCAGTTGCAACATCACCAACTGAGAGAGGCCATCCAGGACCCTCAACTTAACCTAGCCACTGACTTGTTCTTTGTTGCTTCACCACTCTTTTTTAGCTCTTTGCCATGCATTTCACCTAGTTCCTTTTTTAAAACCATCTGTCTATTTATTGGCCGTCTCTCCCTGTTATGGGTTGAATTGTACCCCCCATCTCACCACCGCAATTCTTATGTTGAAATCCTAACCCCCAGTATCTCAGAATGTGATCTTATTTGGCAATAGGGTTGTTGCAGATGCAATTATTTAAGAATGAGGTTGTACTTGTGTAGGGTGAACTCCTAATCTAATATGACATGCATGCTTAGTCACTCAGCCATGTCCAACTCTTTGTGACCCTATGGACTGTAGTCTGCCAGGCTCCTCAATCCATGGGATTCTCCAGGTAAGAATACTGGAGTGGGTTGCCATTTCCTCCTCCAGGGAATCTTCCCAACCCAGGGACTGAGCCCGCATAGCCTCCTGCTTTGCGGGTGGATTCTTTACCCACAGAGCCATCGGGGAAGCCTAATTCAATACAACTATCTTATAAAAAGGGGGAATCTGAAGATAGAAATGTATTCAGGGAGAGCACCATGTGAACGTGAAGATGGCCATTTACAAGTCAAGAAAAGAGCCCTGGAACAGATTCTTCCTTTACAAGGAACTAACCCTGCCTACACATGGATTTTGGACTTCAATAGTCTCCAGATCTGTGAGACAATCAGTTTCTGTTGTTTAAGCCAGTTTAATTATGGCAGAAAGTTAAGAAGAACTAAAGAGCCTCTTGATGAAAGTGAGAGGAGAGTGAAAAAGTTGGCTTAAAGCTCAACACTCAGAAAACTAAGATCATGGCATCTGGTCCCATCACTTCAAGGCAAATAGATGGGGAAACAGTGGAAACAGTGGCTGACTTTATTTTTCTGGGCTCCAAAGTCACTGCAGATGGTGATTGCAGCCATGAAATGGAAGGAAAGTTATGACCAACGTAGACAGCATATTAAAAAGCAGAGACATTACTTTGTCAACAAAGGTCCATCTAGTCAAGGCTATGGTTTTCCCAGTGGTCACGTATGGATGTGAGAGTTGGACTGTGAAGAAAGCTGAGTGCCGAAGAATTGATGCTTTTGAACTGTGGTGTTGGAGAAGACTCTCGAGAGCCCCTTGGACTGCAAGGAGATCCAACCAGTCCATCCTAAAGGAGATCAGTCTTGGAAGGACTGATGTTGAAGCTGAAGCTCCAATACTTTGGCCACCTGATGCGAAGAGCTGACTCGTTTGAAAAGACCCTGATGCTGGGAAAGATTGAGGGCAGGAGGAGAAGGGGACGACAGAGGATGAGATGGTTGGATGGCATCACCGACTCAATGGACATGGTTTGGGTGGACTCCCGGAGTTGGTGATGGACAGGGAGGCCTGGCGTGCTGTGGTTCATGGGGTCGCAAAGAGTCGGACACGACTGAGCGACTGAACTGAACTGAATAGTACTTTGTTACAGCAGCTCTCGCGAACTAATGTACCCTCCGTTAGAACGAAGCTGAGAGCATTAAACCTGGTTTGTTTATTTCACAGCCGTCTCAGAACGTGCCTGTACTGTTACTTAGACCACATCAGTACTGCTGTTTAACGATTTCACTTGTATATATAAACCTGAAAGCCTTTCAAGGGAAGAGAGTGTTGCAGGTGTTCAAGAACAACCTGCTGAGTAGATTAAACCATGTCACTCATTTCCAGATTTTTTGTGGAGAGCGCCGGCAGTTGTGTGCGGACTGACCGATCATAAGCTCTTATTCCGTAGGCTGTTTTAATATGTACGACGTGCTTTTAGCTCTCGGGACAAAGAGACATACTTCGCAGGTCTGTCAAGTGAGACTCAGAAGACCGATCGGAGCTCTAGCCTTTTACAAGCGCTGGTCCTTGCTCCTTTTGGCATCTCGGTAGTTGTAGTTTTGTCCACTGTAGCTTTGCTCGAAAAATGAACTGTGAGACCACAACTCCCATCACCCCGCAAGCACTGGAGCCTTCAGAGCGCATCCTCTGGAGGGGGCACCGAAGCCATTGAGCAACTTTCTGGTCCAAGGGCCCGCCTTCCTGAACCCAGAAGCACCGTGATTGGTCGACTGCCCCGCCTCTCAGTGGAGGGGGCGACAGGTGAATGAAAGGGGGGCGTGTTAGTGCGCGTAGCTCGGCGGCGGCGCGGCTGGAAGAACTAGCTGGAAGGTGAGAGCAGAGGAGCGGGTTCACGCTGCCGCTTTCATTGGCTTGGGGAGGATTCGGGGCGCCGTGGGGACGGGATGGGCAACCGACAGGGATGTTCCGCGTTGGTCGGCCTCTCTCGGACCACCTGGCCCTGGCTAATCCCTGGACTCTATCCGGGCGAACCCGCACTCATTGACGGACCCTCTCCCTCCCCTCCAGCGTGGGGAGGCCCATGCAGCGGCCGTTTCCCCCCTCCTCCCAGACACTGGGTTGCCCCCTATGCCCTGAGTCGTCCAGTGGGTGGTATGGGCGCACGCTGATTCTGGTGGTCCCAGGGCCAAGGGCTCGGCCAGACTGAGGCAGTTGGCAGCGACGGTCACTTTGTCCGGGAGAGGCCGTGAGAGGGGCAAGGCCTCGGTTCTCACCATCGGGACCCAAAGACTGTATCCAGTAACGGATTTTGGTGATTTCTGCAGGGTTGTCTACCTGCGGGCGGGGGAGGATCCCCTTGACTTGCGATCAGTTTAGCAGTTGAATCAAAGATGCAGTTGACCCAGAAATACTTTCTGTGAAAATGGAAACTCGTCTTCTGAGTTGTTTCCCTCCACTCCGTGCATTTGGGAAAGGAATGAAAGAGTTCCCCAGCCCTTCTCACGGTTTCCTGGAGGGTTAGGGAAGTCAGGTTGGCATAAGTAGATAAAGATGTAAACTCTGGACTCAAATCAATCTCGGTGCCAGTCCTAGCCTGAGCGTGTTATATGAAAATTGGAACCTCAGTTTCCTCCTCTGAAAAAGAGGAAGTAATGATTTTATCTACTGTACTGGGTTCTTGGGAGGTTAACATTAGTTTATGCTTGTAAAGTGTTAATACTTTTTACAGTGCTTCATGAGAAGTAGTTCTCAGTAAATGCTAACTATTGAGGAGCAGATTTTCATTATTCTCTGGTTGGTGAAACTGCAGGAGGGTTGTCAGAAAGAGTGGGTGGATTTCAAAGCTGCTTTTGGCGCTGGAATAAAGACATTCTCTCAGGGGCATGTGGGAGTTTGTTATAACACTAGTGTTGGCATCTGCCCTCTCCTGGAAGACATGCGATGTTCTTGGTTCACTTTTCAATTCTTGGCATCTTCCTTGTGTCAGGCATTGCTTGTAGCCAATAACTGTTGAATTGAATTGGAACCATGAGAAGGTTAGGAGGGTCCCTGCCAGAGTGTGGATAAATGTGCTTCTGGAAGCAGTGTACCCTATGAGCTTCTTTTCCAGGAGAAATGGTGATCCTCGGTTTGTGCCAGGGACGCAGAGTACCGAAGGCAAGTGGAATTGATGTAAATACAACATGCAGTGGCATACAGCATTCCCACGTTGTATGCCAAATGTGGTTGGAGAAAGGTTTGAAGAAAATATGTGGATAGATTTTTGCAAAGTCAAGGGAGTATTTCCATGATCCAGTAGAATCTAGAATATTTGCAGATAGAAAGCCAAAGGAAATAGGTTTTGAGTGTTATTGCTAGAAAGGCGCATCTTCTAGTGAAAAATACAAGTGCCTGGAGGGAGGCTCTGTAGGTAAGACTGTTCTACAAGTTAAGAAGTATTGGGCCTGGGACTTCCCTGGTGGTCCAGGGGCTAAGACTCTGTACTTCCAATACAGGGGACTCGGGTTCTATCCCTAGTCAGGGAACTAGATCTCACATGCTGCAATGAACACCTGGCTCAGCCAAATAAATAAATGAATACTTCTTAAAAAAGAATTGGGCCTATTTAATAATCTTCCTTAGTTACCAATTCCTTATCCCTCTGTCCCTCCTCCTTTTTCTTCTTTGCTAAAAAGGAAAGAGGGGGGATAAAAGCAATATATGCACACAGTAAAAGATCCTAACAGTATGGAAAGGTTATAAATGAAAAATGAAATCATTCCCAAAACCTCCTACCTCTAGTCCCTCTTCTCAAGGTTCAGTTCAGTTCAGTTTCTCAGTTGTGTCTGACTCTTTGCAACCCCATGGACTGCTGCCCACCAGGCCTCCCTGTCCATCACCAACTTCCAGGGTTTGCTCAAACTCATGTCCATTGAGTTGGTGATGCCGTCCAACCATCTCATCCTCTGTCATCCGCTTCTTCTCCTGCCCTCAATCTTTCCCAGCATCAAGGTCTTTTCCAGTGAGTCAGTTCTTTGCATCAGGTGTCCAAAGTATTGGAGCTTCAGCTTCAGCATCAGTCCTTCTAATGAATATTCAGGACTGATTTCCTTTAGGATGGACTGGTTGGATCTCCTTGCAGTCCAAGGGACTCTCAAGAGTCTTTCTCAACAACACAGTTCAAAAGCATCAATTCTTTGGTGTTCAGCCTTCTTTATGGTCGTACTCTCACATCTATACATGACTACTGGAAAAACCATAGCTTTGACTATATATGAATCTTTGTTAGCAAAATAATGTCTGTGCTTTTTGATATGCTGTCTAGGTTTGTCATAGTCTTTTAATTTCATGGCTGCAGTGAACATCTGCAGTGATTTTGGAGCCCAAGAAAATAAGTCTGTCACTGTTTCCATTGTTTCCCCATCTATTTGCCGTGAAGTGATGGGACTGGATGCCATGATCTTTGTTTTTGAATGTTGAGTTTTAAGCCAGCTTTTTCACTCTCCTCTTTCACTTTCATCAAGAGGCTCTTTAGTTCCTCTTCTCTTTCTGCCATAAGGGTGATGTCATCTGCATATCTGAGGTTATTGATATTTCTCTTGGCAATCTTGCTTTCAGCTTGTGCTTCATCCAGCCCAGCATTTCTCACGATGTACTCTGCATATAAGTTAAATAAGCAGGGTGACAATATACAGCCTTGACTTACTCCTTGTCCTATTTGAAACCAATCTGTTGTTCCATGTCCTGTTCTAACTGTTGCTTCCTGGCCTGCATACAGATTTCTCAGGAGGCAGGTCAGGTGGTCTGGTATTCCCATCTCTTTCAGAATTTTCCACAGTTTGTTGTGATGCACACAGTCAAAGGCTTTGGTGTAGTCAATGAAGCAGAAGTAGATGTTTTTCTGGAACTCTCTTGCTTTTTCTGTGATCCAACAGAAAAATTTGATCTATGGTTCCTCTGTCTTTTCTAAATCCAGTTTGAACATCTGAAATTTTCAGTTCACGTACTGTTGTGGTTATCTGCTATTAACTCTTGGTTATCTGCTATTAACTCTTGCTCATATAACCTTCCAGAAAAAAATTCTCACATATACCAACAAAAACATATGTATATCCCATCTATGTGATGGGATAATACTGTACATTTTGTTTTGCATCTTATATTTTTCCTTACTATATCTTGGTGAGTGTTTTATATGAACACACACAATTCTCGCTCTTTAAAGCACGGTTGCATAGTATTCCACTGTGTGAATATACCTCATTGATTTAACTTGCCCCCTACTGGTGAATGTTCTGATTGTTTCTACTTTTGTGCTTGTACAAAAACCTGGTGTGATGGGCATCTCTGAGCTTATGATTTAATGTACTTTTGGGAATACATCCAAAAGGGTAAGTTTTTAGCCATGAAATTTTGGGAGCAAAAGATGTGTAAGTTTTGTAGGGGGGGGCCACACCATACCTCCTTTGGGGATCTTAGTTTACTGACCAGGGATTGAACCTGTGCTCCCTGCAGTGGAAGGACCACTAGGGAAATCCCAAAAGATGTGTACATTTTAAATTTTGATAAATATTGGCAAATTCCCCCCTAAAATGGTGTTCCCCATGATATTTCTATCAACAGTGGATATTATTACTTTGAAAATTTTTTACCAGTCTGATTGGTTTTCTTTCAGTTCTGAGGAAGAACTGAGTTTGATATTTAAATGTAGCATTCTCCTGTGTCTTGTTTTCCCCTTGATATGATTGCCAAAAGGAGGAAGGTTTGGCTGGAGCATTTAGAAGAAGTGAGAATGATCAGGAACTCTTAATCCTGTGAAAACTTTCAGGGTTGATTTATTCAGGAGAAGAGTTTTTCAGATATCAGACAGTTCTCTTCCTTTCTGAATCAAAATGTTAATTTTAATTACTTTGGATGAAAAAACATTCCCAAAATTAAACCTCCTGGAGTTTAAAATGAATATAAAAAGAATCATCTTGATGACTTAGGCCCATCCATCATAGCCCTGGGGTATAATTTAGTGATATCCTTAGGCCATTTTGAATATGTTCAGAGCATTTAATACCCTTAGCTAAGTGGCCTCAGGCTGATATTTTGAAAAAATGTCTGGGTCTGTTTTTGATAACTTTTTTTTTTAACCTTTTCCTAGCTATCAATTCTCACTTTTAAGTTTGTCAGTTTACTTACAGAGACTCCTTTACTTCTTTGTTCTCTAGTTTCTCAACTTAATGTGTCACTTATAAATGTGTAGAAAGTAGGTGTAAACTGCCATTTAATGAGGTTGTTGTTGGTCTTCATTGAGTAAAGTCTGTTAGGTTAACACACAGGCCTTGAGGGATCTCTTAGCAGTGGAAAGACTGTCTGCTGGTAGAGATGCCTCATTTCTCTTGGGTGGGGTAATTGTTGTGTTCCACTTGTAGAAAAGAAGAGTGCTGAAGAGTTGTTAGCTGTGGTTGGCAGCTTTCACTAGGCCTTTTGGGATCCCAATAGAAGAAGAAGATATAGGAACTTCTCTGAGCTCAATGGGTCAGTAAATAAAAGGGGTAAGTTGATCAAAGGCTATGTGGTTTGTGTGATGAGGAAAGATAGAGAGGAGAGCTCAGGGGAGGTCAGCTTCTGTCTTCCTCACTTGCAGAAGGATTTTAAACTTGATTTATACTTTATATTTGTTCTGGGGACTTCCCTGGTGGCTCAGATGGTAAAGAATCTGCCTGCAATGTAGGAGACCTGGGCTCAGTCCCTAAGTCAGGAAGATTGCTGGAGAAGGGAATGGCTACCCACTCCAGTATTCTTGCCTGGAGGGCTCCTCTGTCCTTGGGGTCAGAAGAGTCAGACCTGAGTGAGCAGCTAACAAGTGTATTTGTTGCATACTTGTTCTACTTAGCAGGTAAGAGAGGAGTATTCTTTTGTATTCAGCTGACCTACTTTGTCCAAAGCACTGCCAAATGCTGTGAAAGTGTTAGTTTCTGTCAACTCCAACTCTTTGTGATCCCATGGACTGTTGCCTGCCAGGCTCCTCTGTCCATGAAATCCTCTAAGAATACTGGCAAGAATGCTAGAGTGGGTAGCCATCCCTTCTCCAGGGGATCTTCCTGACCTAGGGATGGAACTTGGTTCTTCTGCATTATAGGCAGATTCTTTACCATCTGAGCCACCAGGGAGCCCTGCCAGGTGCTTTATGGGAAATCAAATGAAATAAGACATGGCTCATGCCTTCTGAGGGCTTATAGTCCACTGACAGAGAAGGACTGAGACATAAAAAATACAGAGAAGAGAAGGAAGGGTTGTGGAGTCAATCAATTAGGAATATCTCAGTTGCACTGAGAAAATTCAACCAAAGCAAAAAGGGACTTGATGGCTTCTGGCAGAGCATGAGCTGGGGCTCAGATGGTGTCCCTGGCCTCCATCTGTTGCTCCTGTTTGAACTGGGCTATCATCTGTATTAGGCTGGTTCCCTTTGTGGTGTGGCAGCAGCATCCCTCATATCCCACATGCCCACAGAGCAGAGAGCCATTCTTTTTTTGGATCCCCCAGCAAATGTTTCATTGCTTTTCATTGGCTCTGGCCTAGTCACATGGCCGTTTCTGAGCCAATCACTGTGGTCAGAGGGTAAGTTATATTGATAGGTTTAGCCTATGTTACAGCTTACACATCTGGAGCCTGGGCATGGTGCTAGTTTTATGCAAAGCACATTGGCTGTGGATGGGGCAAGGATGATTCCATCAAAGCCAAAAAGGGCAATAAAATCATAAGAATGGAGAATACATTCTGGCTAGCCCAAGCATCCACCAAGTGTTCCCACAAACTTATGGTACTCAGTGTGAGCTGAGACTAGACATGCCAGTCTCTAAGTTCTGTACTGGGACACTGGAGACTGAACTGGAGACCGTAATTCTTAGATTCAGGTATTATTTATATTTCGAGCCTTAAAGAAAGTCAAATGTCATTTATAAGAGCATGAACTCTGAAGGTTTTGAGTCCTGGCTCTGTTGCAGCTGGATCATCACCATCCTCTGAGTCTTAAAAGTACAATATTGTAAGTATAATATTAGTCCTTACTCATAGGGTTGTTATAAAAGCTCACAGAAAGAATCTATGTAAAATACTAAGTTCTCACCCACATACAGTTAGCTATAGTTACTTTTACTGTTTCTCGTTAGTTAACCCAGTTAGACAATCTTTAACTTTTGTTAGCCCGTATTATAAAGATTTACTTAACTGAGTTTTGGGGAAGAATTAAAAAAAAAATAAAAAGAACATCTTATTTGTAAGGTTGGCATGTGTGAACTGAAAAAAACAACAACAACAAATCTTGGCAGAGATCCAGGCTCCTTTTGAGCAGCACCAGCTGGTGGAGAAATGGAGATGCAATCCTATTATGCCAAGCTCTTGGGGGAGCTGAATGAACAGCGGCAGAGGGACTTCTTCTGCGACTGCAGCATTATCGTGGAAGGGCGGATCTTCAAGGCCCACAGGAACATCTTGTTTGCCAACAGCGGCTACTTCCGCGCCCTGCTCATTCACTACATCCAGGACAGCGGGCGGCACAGCACCGCCTCCCTGGACATCGTCACCTCCGACGCCTTCTCCACCATCTTAGACTTCCTTTATTCTGGAAAGTTGGATTTGTGTGGGGAGAATGTGATTGAAGTTATGTCGGCTGCCAGCTACCTGCAGATGAATGACGTGGTGAACTTCTGCAAGACATACATCAGATCCTCCCTTGACATCTGCCGAAAGATGGAGAAGGAGGCTGCAGTGGCGGCCGCGGTGGCCGCAGCAGCAGCCACTGCGGCAGCGGCTGCAGCAGCCGCCGCAGCTCATCAGGTGGACAATGGAAGCCCCAAGAAAGGGACCGCGGGTGAGACCAAGAGCTTGGTCTCTCCAGCCGCGGGGGAGGAGAGTGTGGACCGACCAAGAGAGCCCCCCAGTGGTGATCACAGAGGCTGCTGCCCTCTGGAACTGGTGGGGAAAGACAGCCACGGTAGTGGCTGGGCTGACAGTGACCGCTCCACTCGGCCAGAACAGATGGAGCCCAAGGTGGAGTTGGGTGCTGCGGACGTGGAGATGGATGGACAGCTGCAGCCGCCTGCCACCCCACTGAGCCTAGCTTCCCGGGAGGAGGGTTTGCCCAGTAGCCAGGCTATCGACTTGGCTTACAGTAACTACCATGTTAAGCAGTTCCTGGAGGCACTCCTGCGCAACAGTGCCGTCCAGAGCAAAGAGGATGTGGACCGTCACTTTTCTCGGAGTTTGGAGGGAAGAGCAGACGGTGCAGGAGTGGCAGCCATGAGTTCCATGATGGATGTGCAGACTGACTGGTATGGAGAGGACTCAGGTGAGCTCCATGAGCCTCCATCGTCTCTGCTGCTCATTTAGACATGCTCGTGTGCCTTCTGGTCCCCACCATCACGTGCATCATTGTTGCTGGCACTGCCATCATCATCACCACCATCAGCATCCCCATCCTCACCGTCGCCACCGTTATCTCCACATTATCACTGCCACAACTGCCAATAGTATGAATTGAGCACTTGCTGTGTCCAGGGCATTGCCTCTTCACATATGTTGGGTTTTTTTTAACCTCTACAACTAGAGTATAAGCATGTTGAATGCAGTTTGGAGACATGGAAAGAACCCACTCTCTTCTGTTAACCACAAGGGGGACTTTGGTGAATTCATGAAATTTCTTTGAACCCCTTTTTTTTTTCAGGAGATAATCACTCCCACCTTGCCTTCTTACAGAGTTGAGGACCAAATGAAAAGGTTTTCAGAACTTTTTTTCTCACATATGAAAACATGTTCTGTACAGGTAGGAAATGTATCCTTCTTTGTGTCAACCGTGGTGCCTGGCCCATGTATTCAGTTAACATGTCGTGGCTGATAGTGTGATGTCCTGGAGAATATTTGAGAGTTGAATTGGGCTTCATGTAAGTAAATTTCTTGTATCCTTGGTAGGATTTTGTGTTTTAAGAGAACTTAGTTTTTTGCCTGAGCAATTCTGAGAGATGGGATAATATGGTTAACTCTTCTTACAGATGAGGTAATTGTGTTGTAAACGGTCTTGTAGGAGATGGAAATAGATGTGTCTGTCTCCTTACTGATGAAAGTACCCTTGGCTTCTTTTCAAGCCAAGAAATTAATGAGTCACATTTCTAATTCACCCTTCAGTACTGTGCAGTGAAAGTCGACTAAGTAAAGGGGGGGTGATCTGCTCTTATTCGTTACTAAATGACTATTTTGAGACTTAAAAAAAAAAATAACAGGTACACATGGGGTCGTGAAAGAGTTGGACATGACTTAGCAGCTAAACAACACCACACAGGAGAAACCCAGGAAAACTGAGTCTGTCTGGAGACTTTAAAATTTTTTTTTTTTTCATTTTAACATTTTTTAATGAAAACTTACTTCATCCCTGCATCAAAATTTCACTTTTTTTTTTAAAATCAAGAATGCTCTGTATGTCTGACCTAATCTAGACTTGCAAAACTTGCAAATATGCTTTCTGGTCGTCAGAGACACTGGCTTAGCTAGCATGCAGAAGGTAGCGGTTGTTTTCAGTGGTTACTCTATGGGAACTTGTTGAAATCTAATTTCTTTTTAAAAATGTAGTTAATTAATTTTGGGCTGCACTAGGTCTTCATTGCTGCACCTGGGGTTTCTCTAGGTGCGCGAGCAGGGGCTACTGTTCACTGCGGTGCACGGGCTCCTCATTGCAGTGGCTTCTCTTGTTGCGGAGCACAGGTTCAAGGCGTGAGGACTTCGGTAGTTGCAGCTTGCAGGCTCAGTAGTTTCAGCATGCGGTAGTTACCCTGCAGCATGTGGAATCTTCCCAGGCCAGGGATGGACCCTGTGTCCCCTGCATTGGCCAGCAGATTCTCAACTATTGGAGCACCAGGGACTTCCAAAATCTAATTTCTGTGTAAGAGTAACACTTCACAGTCTGTGTTCCCCTTTTCCATCCATCAGCCCCTCATGCTGCTGCTAAGTTGCTTCAGTCGTGTCCGACTCTGGGCAACTCCATAGATGGCAGCCCACCAGGCTCCCCTGTCCCTGGGATTCTCCAGGCAAGAACACTGGAGTGGGTTTCCATTTCCTTCTCCAATGCATGAAAATGAAAAGTGAAAGTGAAGTCGCTCAGTCGTGTCCGACTCTTCGCGACCCCAAGGACTGCAGCCCACCAGGCTCCTCCGTCCATGGGATTTTCCAGGCAAGAGTACTGGAGTGGGGTGCCATTGCCTTCTCTGTCAGCCCCTTATGTAAGTTAGGTGGAGGAAGTATGGAGAAACTGAGACCCAGAGGGTTTGGTGAGTTCCTTAAGAATATAGGACTGGCGCATGTCACCACTAATGCTCGTTATAGCAACCCAGGCTGGCTTCATTTCACTCATGAAACAAACTGTGAAGGCAGCACAGGTGGTCAGAGGATTTCAGTGCACTGATTTTGTCTCTCAACCCCTCTGCCTGTATCACAAGTATCAAGAAATAGAAATTCAGATCTACACCACCTTCATTCAGATCCATCTGTCCATCTATAAAGTCAGCTTTCCAGCTCATCCTGTGGCAAGACAGTCTCCTGGCTTCTTGCCGTGCCTGTTGTCTGCCAGGTTTTGATTCCATTTGCATGGCTCCAGGGTACATTTACTCCAAGTGCCAAGGGACAGAGTAGGACTGATTTGTTTGGTTTTTCATATATTTGCTCAAATACTTGAGCACTTTCCTTGTGAAGATACAAAGATAAATCAGATATGGCTCCAGCTCTCAAAAAACTGATGGTTTGTTATAGAAGCTAAGCTGTGTGAAAATGGCACCATGTGGTACAAAGGTACTAGGGCTGGAAGACAGATGGAGGTGTGAATTTCACAGCAGTCCAGAAGCAGAACTGGCTTCCACCTGTTAGATTAGGGAGGCTTAATGAAAGTGGCATCTGAGTGCTCACTACTGTATAAAAATCAGTAAGTAGTGACTTATTGTGTAGCACAGGGAACTATATTCAATATCTTGCTGTAACATATTAATATAATGCAAAAGAATCTGAAAAAGGATATGTATATGTATAACAGTCACCTTGCTATACACTTGAAACTAACACAATATGGCAACTCAACTATATTTCAATTTTTTAAAAAAGTGGCATTTGAGGGTAAGAAGAGAAAACAGGGAGAAATTGGAGTCGGTCATGGAAAGCCTTAAATGGTAAGAGGTAAGTTAGGCACAGGGGAATTTTTGGTAGTCTTTGAGCTTGGGAGTGGACAGGAAAGATTAATTTGGTCTAAGCATAAGGTAGTGAAGAAATGGGAGACCGGGGCAGGGAGATGGTGAGGAGGCAGTTATAGTACTTGTGTGTTCACTCATCTCTGACACTAGCAGGCACTGTCAAAGCATGTGGTCCTCCTATAATCTCTTCTCCCCTGGACCTCCCAACGCCAGCCTCACTATCTCCCGTTGCTTCCTGAAAAGTTCATCTGTCAATACACTTCTACTGTTTCACTTCCCATTCTTTTCTCAGCCCACTGTGAGGAAAGACCCCCACCCAACACCCCACCTGCTTCATGAGGTCAGCCGTACATTTCCAGAGCTGATCCAGTGAGTAGTTTTCAGATGTTATCTTTCTGACCACTCCCAGTAGTTAACTCTGATCTTTCCTTCTTGAAATTCTTTCTTCCCCTGGCTTCTGACACCTTGAGTACCCATTGCTGTTACCTTTGTCCATTTCTATTCAGCCTCATCATGGGATCGTTTAATGTCAGTGTGTCCAGCATTCCATCATGGCCTTGCTTCTTTAACATCTTATCATTCCTGCTCATTTGTTCACTTAACAGATATTTATTAAGCACTTCCTGTATGCCAGGCACTGTTTATAACAGTGAACAAAAGACAGTGCTTGTCCTCGTGGAACTGACATTCTAGCGTTGTGAGCCAGACAGTAAACACATAAGTACCTGTATAATATGAAGAAGAACTAAAGCAGGGACAGAGTTGACTAAGAGTGAGGGGATGCTAGTTTATTTACTGTTGACCAGGACTTGCTAACAGGTTGTCTTTAAGCAAAGACCCTAAGTGAGTAAGAGAGCAAACTGCAGAGATATCAGGGGGAACATTCCAGGCAGAGAGAACAAGGTGCAAAGGCCCAGGTGTAGGATCACACTTGGCAAGTGAACAAAAGGAACAGGCAGGGTGCTAGTGTGGCTGGAGGGGAGTGAGCAAGGCAGAAAGGGGATAAGGTCAGAGAGGCTGAGTAAGGGTGGACCAGGTAGGCCCTTGAAGGCGATGAGAAGGTCTTTGAGTATTGCTCCACAGAGAGTGACTTGAGATGACATGTATTAAAAAGATCCTTCTGAGTACTGTGTGCAGTTACCTTCTAAGTGCCTCTTGCTTCTCCTCTTGCTTTCCTGTAGACTACAGGGGAACATAGGCTACGGGGAGCATAGGCTACTGGGGAGCGAGGTGGGAGCAGGAGGACCGCTTAGGAGGTGACTGCAATAACCCAGGTGAGAGAGGTGTGCACCTTCTTATTTTTTTTTTTAAATAGATTTTATTTATTTTGTCTTATTTATTTATGTACTTGGCTGCGCCAGGTCTTAGTTATGGCAGGTAAACTCTTAGTTACAGCACATAAACTCTCCGCTATGGCATGCGGGTTCTAGTGCCCTGACCAGGGATTGAACCTGGACCCCCTGCAGTGGGAGCGCAGTCTTCATCTCTGGACCACCTGGGAAGTCCCCGTTTTCTAATTTTTTTAATTTTATTGTATTGTTTGGATATAATTGCTTTACAAGGTTGTGTTTCTGCTGTACAACAAAGTGAATCAGCTATTCGTATATATATATAGCCCCTCCCTCTTGCGCCTCTCTCCCACCCCACTCTCCTTGAATCAGTGTGGTACCAGTAGACAGGTGAGATGTGATTGGGTTAGGACTGTATTGACTCTGAAAGATGGAGCTGACCAGAGTTTCTAATGGCTGTGTGAGGGTTATGAGAAAAAGGAACATTAAAAATGGCCTCAATGTTTTTACCTTGAGCGGTTGATTTAAATGTTATGTTTGTGGTGCCTGTTGGATATCCCAGTGAAGATGTGCAGTAAGCAGTTACATCTATAAGTCAGAGCTGAGATATAAATCCAGGGGTCGTTTTTGGATCTGAGCAATTTAAATCCTGTGTATTCCATAGATCTAGAAGGAGAAGATAAGAGAGCTAAGGACTGAGCCCTGGGAAGCTCCAACACTGAGAGGTCAGGAAAATAAGGGAGCCAGGGAAGGAAGCTGAGAAGGGGCAGTCTGTGAGGCAGCAGAGAATCAAGAAAGAGTGTTGTACTTCCCTGGTAGTCCAGGGGGTAAGACTCTGTGCTTCCAATGCAGAGGGTGCAGGTTTGATCCCTGGTGGGGAAAGTAAGATCCCACGTGCTGCATGGCACAACCAAGGAAGGAAGGAAGGAAGAGTGATGGATGTCAAGAGGAGAAAACGTTTCAAGATAAAGGAGAAATCAACAACATCCAGGACTGTGTGTAGGCAGATTGAGAACTGATCATTGGGTTTAATAATGGAGAGGTCATGAGTGAGCAGTATGAATGAAGTGGTAGGCAAAAGATGAAATGGAGTAGGCTTAAATGAGGACACAGAGACTCCCCTGGCAGTCCAGTGGTTAAGATTTCCCCTTCCAATGCAAGGGGTGCAGGTTTGATCCCTGGTCAGGGAGCTAAGATCCCACGTGCCTTAGGACCAAAAAAAATCAAAACATGAAACAGAAGCAATATTGTAACAAATACAATAAAGACTTAAAAATGGGAGGGGCAACATCAAATAGGATGCCTAAAACTTAAAGAAAAATGAAAATAGATAAGCAGCAAAGATATATTGTATAGCACAGTGAATTGTAATCATTTTCTTGTGAGCATAAATTGTAAAAAGACTGAATCACTATGGTGAAACCTACATAATATTGTAAATTATACTTCAATAATTAAATAAAATGATGATTATGGTGATTATTGGCATATTAGAATAAAGCACTAAGCCCAGAGACCTCAAAAAAAAAAAAAAAACACTCAAACGTAGATGTAAAGATGGTATAGTACTTCTTTCAAGAAATTTACTGTGAAGGGAACAAAGAAATGCTTCCATGGCTGGAAGGAGATGTAAGGTCTCCTGCACTGCAGGTGGATTCTTTACTGTCTGAGCCACCAGGGAAACCCAAGTTTCAGCTTAGGTAGGAGAAAAATTCGGGAGATGGATGATGGTGAGAGTTGTGGAACCATGTGAATGTACTTAGTGCTACTGAGCTGTACAGTTAAATATGGTTGAAATAGTCTGTATTATATTATGTGACCTTCACCACATAAAAAAACATTTAAAAAATGTGATGCTTGGGTCCCACCCCACCCATTAGCTTGGGATGGAGATTGGGCATTAGTATTGTTTTTCATTTTAAGCTGCATTTTAATATGCAGGCAAAGTTGAGAGCTCTTCATCTAGGATTGGGTGGCTGAGGTGGATTGGAGGACAAGGTCTCTGGAAGAAAGGAGATCCAGGAACAGAGAGGCCAGGGCATTGGAAAGGTCATCTTTGGTATTCACACCAAGAATTTTTCCAGGAGTAGAATCTGAAGGCAGTATGATCAAATCTCCAAGGAGTGAGATGACCCGGGGACTCCTAGATGACTGTAACAAGGATGAGCATCTGATGGGATGACCTTCAAAACATCTTAGGCTTTTGCTCTGGAGATGACAGTGAAGCCCGAGGAAGACCCACCCTCCCCTGATCCAGGGTGTCAAGGCCATGCGTTAACAGGATCAGGGTGCTTAGGGGAGAGCCAGGCCTCAGTTAAAGCAACCACTCAATCTACTGAGGACTCACAACTGCATTCTTCGCTTCTTTCCCCAAGCTCCAGATCGATCTGTCTAATCCAAGTATTCCCCAATGGATGCACTGAGCCTGCCTCAAACATGATAAAATCTCGACTGACCTCATTCATCCTGTACCTGCTTTTCCTCCTGTGTTCCCTGCCTTGGTTTATTCCACATCACCTATCACGTCAGCTAACCTAGAATCAGTGTCATTTAGAATCTTCTCTTTCCTCTGCTCTGTCCTCCCCATTGAGGTCATCATGTGCTGTGGATTTTGTTTCTCAATCCTCTCTCCTCTCCACCTCCACAGTCACAGGCTTTAGTTCTGTGTCTTCTCTCATCCCCTCCTGCCTTTAATCTTGCCTCTCTTAAATCCTTCCTCTGCATTATCCCCAGAGGAATCCTTTAAAAGTCCTATCACCTTGTACCTTCCTTGCTTAAAACCCTACCTGCTTAAAGGATAAAGTCTGAGTTCATTAATATGTTAGTGTCGCAGAGGCAGGGGTTTTTGTCTTTTCTGATCACTACTGTATCCTCAGGGCCTAGAACGCAGTCCAGCACATTGTAGGCGCTCAGGATAAATTTGCTTAGTGAATTCATAAATGTGACCTTGGGACCTTCCCCAGAAGTTCTTGCCCCTTTCCTTGGCTTCATTCCTCATTCTTCTCCACCCTGCTTTGTATTCCCTATTCTCATTTACCTCTGTGCCTAAACTTGTGCTGTTTCCCTGCCTGAGATACCCTTTCTCTTTCTCAAACTCCCAGTGAACTTCTATTCATCCTTCAAAACCTTGCTCAAAAGTCACCTCTCCTGTGAGATCATCTCTGAACTCCAGGAGAGAATTCATTACTTTTCACTATCTTTCTTTCTTCTTTAAAAAAAATTTTTTTTATTAGAGTACAGTTGTTTTCCAATGTTGTGTTAGTTTCTGCTGTACAGCAAGATGAATCAGTTATATGTATACATATGCGCTGTGTTGTGCTTACTCAGTTGTGTCCGACTCTTTGCAGCCTGTCAAGCTCCTCTGTCCTTGGGGATTCTTCAGGCAAGAATACTGGAGTGGGTTGCCATGCCCTCCTCCTGGGGATCTTCCCAACCCAGGGATTGAACCTGGGTCTCCTGCATTGCAGGCAGATTCTTTACCAACTGAGCCATCAGGGAAACCCAGGTATACATATATCCCCTCTTTTTTAGATTTCCTTCCCATTTAGGTCACCATAGAGCTCCGCTGGTGGCTCAGATGGTAAAGAATCCCCCTGCAAAGCAGGAGACCCAGGTTCGATCTCTGGGTCAGGAAGATCCCTTGGAAAAGGGAATGGCAACCCACTCCAGTATTCTTATCTGGAGAATCCCATGGACAGAGGAGCCTGGTGGGCTGCAGTCCATGGGGTCACAAAGAGTCAGACACGACTGAGTGACTAAGCACAGCAGGACAGGCCATTGAGTAGAATTCTCTGTGTTATACAATAGATTCTTATTAGTTATCTATTTTATGCATACTAGTGTATATATGTCAATCCAAATCTCCCAATTCGTCCCACCGCCACCCTTGTTTACATTTCTTCATCACTTTGAACTTTGCATTTGTTACATTATATTGTATGAATTTATTTACATGTCTTTCTCTCCTGCTAGACTTATCTTCTTGAGTGAAGAAACAAGTATCTTGATGAAAATGCACCTTGACACAGTGCCTCACATGTAATAGGCATGCAAGTGAACTGCTCTTCTGGGGGAATCAGATCATAAGAGAGAAGGGAAATGTTGCAATAATTCATACTTTTCTGATGGAGGTGTAGTTAATGGCTTTTTTTTCCCCCGAGGCCTAACAGTGGACCCATTTTACTTAATGTTTTTGTAGATAATCAGGAAGAAGGTGGTAGCCCAATGCCAGGCTGATGGGGATAAATGATGGGAAGAGTCCACAGTGCCAGGGGAGTGAGCAGGAAACTGGTCTCTCAGCCCCAGTGTAAGCAGTGAGACGTAAATAATCCAACATGTGTATGCAGGGCTGAGCCGTGAGCTGCTGCTTTTATTCCGGGAGACAGATTTTGGAGTCTTTAGTGTTGTTCAGTCGCTCAGTCATGTACGACTCTTTGCAGCCCCATGGACTGCAGCACACCAGGCTTTGCTGTCCTTCACCATCTCCCAGAGCTTGCTCAAACTCATGTCCATTGAGTTGATGATGCCATCCAAT
Organism: Oryx dammah; assembly: GCF_014754425.2. Taxonomy (NCBI): domain Eukaryota; kingdom Metazoa; phylum Chordata; class Mammalia; order Artiodactyla; family Bovidae; genus Oryx; species Oryx dammah. Next base: position 14,648,755 of record NW_024070211.1, read on the forward strand.
CATCTCATCCTCTGTTGCCCCCTTCTCTTCCTGCCCTCAATCTTTCCCAGCATCAGGGTCTTCTCCAATGAGTCAGCTCTTCTCATTAGGTAGCCAAAGTATTGGAGCTTCAGCTTCAGCATCAGTCCTTCCAATGAATATTCAGGGTTGATTTCCTTTAGGATTGACTGGTTTGATCTCCTTCATTATAGATTATGCAAAATGTTAGACATTATCAGCATGGGAACTAGAAGCTAAAGAAGATAATCTCCACCCTTACATAGAATGATGTTGGGTACTCACTTGACATTCAGCTTGCACTTGACATTTGGCAGCCCCTCAGGAAAGGTATAAAGCCCAGGGAAGTGTCCCAAGAAGGTCTCAGAGAGAAGGAGTTACTCCTGTGTTGAGAGAGACCGTAGGAGCCTGGCCAGATTAATCAGGAAAGAAACACCGAGGTGATGCTGATGTGACAAAAATGGCTGACGTTTATGAGAGCTTATTATGCGCCAGGTGCTGGGTTTTAGGTATTACCTCATTTCGTTCTTACCACAATCCTGTGAGGTGGGAATTATTATTATCCCTGTTTACAGATGAGTGAATTAAAGCACAGAGAAGTCAAGTGAGATGTCCAAGGTCACACAGCTTGTAAGTGGCAGAGCCAGAACGTGACTCCTAATTTCTATGCCTGGAAAACTTGAGTTATTAGTGCCTCCACATATATGATATGATCAAATTCTGTAAAATCCTGAAGGGGATGGATAGAGGAAATGAATCTCGGCATACTGCGAGTAGGGTAACTCAGGAAACTTGAAAGGGTCGGTCTCTATACATACGGGTGATAATCATGTTGTCACCTAACAGCTGTATGAACAAGGTGAAACAAGGGAAAAAGATTTAAATGAATTTTTAGATATTTAATGATCTCATATATACAGAGTTAATATAAATTCCAAACAGTGTGGGGGCTGCTTTATAGCAAACCTCCTCTACACATGCCTGAAAGCTATTCCAGGAGCTCTTGTCAAAGAAAGCATGAATCCTGGTCTGGAGATCTGATCCATCATAATCGTTTTGTTTTTTTTTTCCACAAATTTTTGAGGGTCATTTTATCAGTTCAGGAGGCTTTCATTAGTCAACTCAGGCAGCCATAACAGAATATCACAGGCTGAGTAGTTTTATCAACAGAAATTTATTTTCTCACAGTTTTGGAGGCTCAGAGTCCAAGATCGAGCTACCAGCATGGTTGGTTTCTAGTGAGAGCTCTCTTCCTGGCTTGCAGACAACTACCTTTTTGCTTGTCCTCATGTGACCTGTCCTCTGTGCAAGAATAGAGAGAAAGCCATCATTCCTGGCACCTCTGGCATTGTTCCTCTTCTTATAAGGACCCCAGTCCTATCAGATAAGAGCTCTACCCTTACGACCTCATTTAACTTTAATTATCTCCTTAAAGGCCCTATCTTCACGTACAAGTGGCACTGGAGGTTATGACTTTAAGATAGGAATTTGTGGGGAGGGATGCAATTCATTCTATAACAGGGTCTCGATCATTATTTTCCTAAAATGAAATCAAGGAGAATAGACATTATCAGAGTGAGTATTATTTTGGGAAGTGTTTCAAGCTATCCACAGGAGGATACGTGTGTTCTCAGGCTGTACCATAAGCGCTGTTTCTAACTCTGAGCCACAGAGAAGTTTCAAAGTTGATGCCTCACAGCATTCCTTGCAGTCTTGTATCAGAAGCCTGTTTCCCTCTCTGGCTGACCCGGAGCCCAGCAGAGTCAGGGTCTGCAGACACCATCTTGCTGTTAGCTGCTGGTGGAGTTGGGATTCTCCCTCTTGAACTGGGCTGGTGGAGTTCTCCTGCTCTGGATCCCATCCACTGGAGGGCAGCCAGTCTTGTTGCTGCTTACAGTACCATTTGTTCCCCAGGTGATGTGCTGGTGGTGCCCATCAAGCTGCACAACTGTCCTTTCTGCCCCTACACTGCCAAACAGAAGGGCATCCTTAAGCGGCATATCCGCTCGCACACGGGGGAGCGGCCCTATCCTTGTGAGACCTGTGGCAAGAGGTTCACTCGACAGGAGCATCTGCGGAGTCACGCGCTCAGTGTAAGTGTCGCAGCTGGTGGATCTCTCAGGATGGCGGAGCGTGGCGGGGCATGGAAGGTGGTTCGTGAAATGTCTTTCACTTCTCTGTCCACTGGGGTATTGTCAGAGAATTTTAAACATGTATTTCTGCTACTAAATTATAGCTGGGTTAGTGGCACTTAGAAAAAGTGAAAACTTATATGGTTACAGACTAGTTTTCCTAGAAGGAAAGTTAAGAAAGTTCAGATCCTAGTCTGAAGATGGTTGTCAAAAGGCAGAGAACACTGGGGCTTAGACAGGGATTGGGGGTCTGCTCCCCCAAGCGTAAGCTGCAGCCTCAGTTTCCCACCCAACCTCAGCACCCCGGGGTGGGGAAGAGGTATAACACCATTTATGGGGCTGCCTGTTAGCAGCAAAGAGGACCCCTGGCCAAGGGGCCCTCCCTGCCCACTGGCTGCTGCCTAGGATTCCGTTTTCCATGTAAGTGGGTGAGTCCCAGCTGCTAAAAAGCATTCAGACCATTTAGAAAGGCATTGTATTTAAGATTATCTTTGAGCAAGGCAGCCATCAGGGACTTCCCTGGTGGCTCAGATGGTAAAGAATCTGCCTACAATACAGGACGCCCGGGTTCGATCTCTGGTTTGGGAAGATCCCCTGGAGAAGGGAATGGCTACCCACTCCAGTATTCTTGCCTGCAGAATTCCACAGACAGAGAAGCCTGGCAGGCTATATTCCACCAGCTTACAGAGTCAGACACGACTGGGTGACTAACACTTGAACAAGTCAATGAGTCTTTGAAAACTGCAACATAAAAGTGATTTGGATTTCAAAAGACACTCTCAAGAATGTGAAAAGACAACCCACAGAACAGGAGTGGTGCCACTTCACACAAACTTGGATTGCTATAATCAGAAATTTATAATAACATGGTGCTGGTGAAGATGTGGAGAAACTGGAATCCTCATATACTGCTAGCGGGAACCCAAAATGGTACAGCCACTGTGCAAGACAGTTTAGTGTCTCCTCCAAAGGTTAGGCATAAAGTTACCATTGTCGCTGAGTCATGTCTGACTCTTTGCAGCCCCATGGACTGTGGCCCCCCAGGCTCCCCTGTCCATGGGATTCTCCAGGCAAGAATACTGGAGTGGGTAGCCATGCCCTTCTCCAGGGGATCTTCCCAACCCAGGGATCGAACCTGGGTCTTCTGCATTGCAAGCAGATTCTTTACTGTCTGAGCCACCTGGGAAGCTCAAAGTTAGCATTAGGACCCAGCAATCCTGTGTCTAGGTATATACCCAAGAGAACTGAAAACATGCATTCACACAAAAACTTGCACACAGATGTTCATGTCAGCATTATTATTATTTATTACAAATAATAGCCAAATTATTTATTACGAATAAGAATAATAATAGCCCCCAACATAGAAACAATCCAAATATTTACCAGCTGATGAATGAATAAACAAAATGTGGTGTATCCCTATAAGGGACTATTGTTTAGCCATAAAATAAGATGAAGTCCTGACACATGCTACGACATGGAATAACCTTGAAAGCATTAGGCTCCATGAAAGCAGCAAGTCACCAAAGGCCATCTATTATGTGATTCCATTTATATGAAATATACAAAGTGGGCAGACCCATGGGGATAGAGAGTAGATTAGTGGTTGAGGCCTGTGGGCATGGGAGAGACAAGACCATTAATGGACACAGGTTTTCCTTATGGAGTGATGAAAATGTCCTAAAATTAGATGGTGGTGATAGTTGTACAACCTTATGAGTGTACTAAAAACCACTGAATTGTACACTTTAAAAGGGTGAATTTTATGATATGTGAATTACAGTTTTGATAGAATAGACTTAGATACATTCAAGGTGACTGACTGCCTTTCCTCTTAGTGTTGGCCCAGCACACTTGTCTGAGAATGGCTTTATCCCAAGGTGTTAAGTTTTTATTTGGACTTTTTTTTTTTTTCAAATTAATCTCCAATCCATCTTGGCAAAAATCGGTCCCTGGGTGCCTCTAAGATGTTTCATTGGTTGTAATCCCCATTCCACTCTGTACTAGATCCAGTCTACTATTCAAAGGCTCTATCAGGCTACAAGGGTCACAAACACATTCAGGTTGACTCAGGAAACCCAGGAACCCTCATGGGAAGCCAGGACATATAAGGGCAGCTCCAGCAACCTAGGTATTGTTATTGGCCCTTCTCTTGCATCAGCCTCTCTGTCTCTCTCGCCTCTTGTGTGTATCCTGCATCCAGAGCTCTCCACAATGGAGGCTCTCATTCATTCACAGATCCTCAGTTGGCTGGAGTTCCTGAAGAATGCACACTTCAGATAGATAGTTCCTTATACAAAGAGGACCCCTGGGGCTGCTGTCCTCCTGAGGAGTTGCATGGGGTTAGGAGATCAAGTTCTCTTTTCTAGTATGCAAAGCTCTTTTCATATGTAAGGAACACATTTATCAACAAAAAAGTCAAGGCTGAAGCATCCACTGGCATGTTTGGGAAATACACTGTTTGGCAAATCTGCCTTCTTAATAACTAAACATTCCAAAGTACTTAAGAAGGCATGCCTAAAATCCTAATTGGCTCACCGATTGCCCTTTCCATGCCAGGCACTAGGAATACAGTAACAGATGTGACACAGAGGACAGGGAACATGGGTGAAGCTAGTCCATGACCTCGTGGAGCTTATAATCTGTCAATTTTTATAGATCTATAATCTAGTAAATTATAAATCTATAACCTAGTAAATTTTACCAATGATTTGTTAGACATGAAGGGAGAAGTATAGGTGAGACTATATAGCTGGGAGATCTAGTCTGGCCTGGAGCATCAGAAAAGACTTCCTTGAAAGGCATTAGTGGGAATTCCTTGACAATCCAGTGGTAAGGACTCCACGCTTTCACTGCCAAGGTGCAGGTTTCATCATTGGTCAGGGATCTAAGATCCTATAAGCCTGTGGCACAGCCAAAAAAACCACAAAAGGACTTTAGTAAGAGGGGAGGGTGGGCAGTGGGGAGGAGGGCTCGCTCCATGCACAACCGAGGGCCCTGGGCTGGAAAGGATCTTGGTGAGGCTGAGATGGTGGCAGAAAAAGCAAAAGGGAGAGTGGTGAGAAATGCAGCCTGAAGGTCATCCAGGGGCCATATCACATGGGGCCCTGAAGGCCATGGCTCGTCCTCTTTTCTCTGACATTCACTGTGCTGGTGATTTTAGGTTCATAGATCCAACCGCCCAATCATCTGCAAGGGCTGCAGAAGAACCTTCACGAGTCACCTGTCGCCGGGGCTGCGGCGCTTCGGGCTGTGTGACAGCTGCACCTGCGTTACAGACACGCACGACGATGATGACGAATTGATGCCCATCAACCTCAGCCTGGTGGAGGCGTCGTTCGAGAGCCAAGAAAAGAGTGACGCAGACAATGACTGGCCGATCTATGTGGAGTCTGGGGAGGAAAACGACCCCGCCAGAGAGGATTCTGACGACAGACCCCAAATTCAGCCCAACTTAGCTGATGGAGAGACGCTTACGTAGCAGCAACTTGGTGGAGGAGAGGGTTTAGAATTTGTTCTTGCTGATTCTGTGAGTGAAAGCCACCCTTTGTCCAATGTCGTGGAACCCTGAGAGGAACATTTTTTCACTGCCCATTATTTGCATTTCTGTTAGGCTGCACAGTGGAGGTTGGATTCTGTGACTCAGAGGACTAACGACTTTTTAGTGGTGCCCCCGGTTTCCGAAGGCTTTCTGAGTGAATCAAGGTTGGCCCTGAGGCTTGCTGTTTTTTCCAGAGCTATGCATCCAAACTCTGGTTTGGAGACAGATAAGAAAACCTCTGTACTTGTTTTTGTAGTTTCTCAGTCTTCTGCATTCCTGCGTCATCATCCTCTTTCTCTGAAAAGGTGGGCAAGGATATATTAAATTTCGAGATCAGTCTTCTGCCAAGCCTCTCCTGATCAATTCCATACTTTAACTTTCTGGTGAAGTATTAAGGAGAAAGCTTGCATGATTTAAGGTAGGCAGGGCTGTCTGGCTTTATGATTGTAAAAGGTACTTTCTAAATCTAAGATTGCAGTCTTAGAGGCTGAGGGTATTTATGTGCAGACAAGCATGGAAATGAGCTGAAAGGCTCCTTATGGCACTGTGACTTGCCCCCATTGAATTACATTTTAAGTTAGCCCCAGGAAGGGAGGCTGAGAGCCCAGGTCTGGGTGGTTTCCCTGTCTGGCTTGGTGGTTGACGATTGTGCGCACACAAATAACCCATTTTACGATCATAAAGCAAGTCATTTGGGCAAAACTCAAAATGCTCCTCTCTGTTTTCCAGCCATTTCTGAGAGCCACCACTGTGTAACCCGGCAATGCAGCCATCACTGACATTCTTTTACCTTATGAATAGAACTTTAATTGGAGGGAAAGGGTAAGCCTACATAAGCAAGTTATATTTCCTAATTGTTTACCTTTAAAAGATCATCTGGAGGGAAAGGGAAGGTTAGTAGAAGAACAGGTTTTTAAAACCAGTCTGTTCTTTATTCACTTTGCAGCCATGCAATTATTCTAACAAAAGAGACTGTATTTCTTTAAAAGGCTAAAGAACAAGAAGTATTATGGATTAAAGATATTTCAGGCACTTCCATAATTTTGTCTTATGTTTAAGTATCCTAAATGGATTTTAAAGGAAATTCCTTTTCTTCCATTAATTTTTTGCAACCCCATGGACTGTAGCCTTCCAGGCTCCTCTGTCCATGGGATTCTCCAGGCCAGAATATTGGAGTGGGTTGTCATTCCCTTCTTCAGGGGATCTTCCCAACCCAGGGCTTGAACCTGGTTCTCCCACATTATAGGCAGATTCTTTACCGTCTGTGCCACTAGGGAAGCCCTCCTTTAATTTTACTATAATTATATTTCAAAAGGTAGTAAAAAATATCACTTTCTACCTCTTTAACAAAAAGAAATAACCAAAAAAATATAAATTTGCTTGTAAATAAATGTTAGCATTGAAGGGTTCAGAAAGTGTTTAGACCATGCTTCTCAACAGAAGTTGGAACCCCAGGACGGTGCTGTTCAAACTGAGGCCTGAAACAGCTGCAGCTCCATGAATTCTTGGATCCCAGTCCATGCAGTAGGGCCATACCTTGGCCTGCAGGTGATTGGAAATTTTAAAATGGGTCTTTTGGGAATTCCCTGAAGTCCAGTGGTTAGGACTCCATGCTTCTGCTGCAGGGGTCTTGGGTTCCATCCCTGGTCGGGGGACTGAACTCCCTGGAAGACACACAGTGCACAGCAAACAAAAAAACCAACAACAAAAAAATGGTCTTTTATCAGAGGTAGTTGGAAAATTATTGTTCTAGGTCAAGAGTTACACACGGAAAATTATCAAGGACCAGAAATACTTTTCTTATCAGAAATGAGACTATTAGTGTTGTTTTAGAAGAGGGACCTTAGCAAAAGGGAAACCTAAATGGAGGTGTAAAAGATATACTTTGCAAAGAGTTTTGTTATCTTTTGCTTTCTTTGTCTAAAGTATTTCTGATGTTTTAATTTGACCTTTCTACCTCACAGCTCAACTCTCAGCCTGCTTTCTCCAGTAGAGCAATGACCCTTCCTGGTGACCCCATGATCTATTCATATCCCTGGGTGCAAGATAAAATATTTTACATTAGAGATTTCACTCTAAGTGATTTTCAACTGGGGGTGATTTTGTTCCCCAGAGGACCTGTACCTGGCAGTGTCTGGAGACCTTCTCAGGTGTCATAGCTTGGGGTGGGGTGCTGCTGGCATCCAGTGGGTGGAGGCAGGGATGCTGCTAAATGCCCTACAAGGTATAGGATGGTCCCTACAGCAAAGATGAATGGAGTCCACAATGTCAAGAGTACCAAGGTTGAGAAACCAGCTGTAAGATAAAGCAGGATTTTAAAAAATGATATCTTTAATGATCTTATTTTTGTTGTACATTTTAGGCTACCTTTTACCTTCATAATATTTATTAGGTCCTTATGCTTCTCTGGTGGCTCAGATGGTAAAGAATCTGCTTGCAGTGCAGGAGAGCTGGGTTCAGTTCCTGGGTCAGGAAGATCCCCTGGAGAAGGGTATGGCAACCCACTCTAGTATTCTTGCCTGAAAAATCTCATAGACAGAGGAGCCTGGCAATCTATAGTTTATGGGGTCGCAAAAAGTTGGACACAACTGAGCGACTTACACTTTCACTTACACTCCCACAAGTTTTGGAAAATAGTGGATTCATAAAATGAAGACATGAGGCCAGATGATAGATTGTCCATGACTTGCCTGATATCTGATTAGATTTGTGATGTGGAGACTTAGAAATTCTGATCTGATTTGTACTGCTAGAACTATTACTGGGCTCTGATTTTAAAGTAGCAAAATCACTGAGAAGAAAATGAAATGTGAAGCTTAGTATTTAAACAATTCTATTTCTCTGTAATGTCTCAGATTGTTACATTCCTGGTTGGTTGTTTGGAGTTTGTGTGTTGGCATTGGGAATAACTAGATTTGGTAGTTGAATTCTATTACATTTAAGGGAGATAATTCCTCTGTGTGGACTATCAGATGATAAACTGCCCTCAGTTTTAAATTTATGTTCACATTTGGTGGTCAGTATTTTTAACCTACACAGCGTCTCTGAGGTTTAATTTGTGGAGTTGGTGATATTTTTATAGGTAGATTCATAGTTGGTCCAATGCAGACCATCCATGATCTAGTTTATATTTGGCATCTTTCTGGCACATTCAATCCAAATCTTTTTGTCTTATATTACGTATATTGAGTGGATGGGAACAAGATTCTTACTTGTAATGGAATTTTAAGATGGCATCCTTGGAAAGTTGTTTCTCTTGGGAAAAGGGAACAGGCTTTCAAGGCAAGGGTTAGAAAGGAATGAAAATAAGGCATGTTATCTGCCATACATTTAGAAATCCTCATCATGGCTTCTGGTCATTTGGTGGGAAGATGCCATTCGGATGTAAATATTTTGGTGGTCACTAGACTTTGTATATTCTTTAAGAAAGCTATTGACTTAGTGGTCTGCAAAATATTGTGAAATTGAGTATTCTGGAGGATATAGAGGTCAGAATACAACAAAGGTTTTTTGTTGTTGTTGCTGTTGTTGTTAATTGATGTTGTGATAAACCCCATGGAGAGAAAGGCAACTGGTAGGACTACAAGTGCTGGTTCTGAGGGTGGTGGGAAGACAGGAGTGGCCTTCAGTCACCTGAATTACTACTGCTTTATTTGGACTTCTGAGTTGTCCTTGTGTGTCCTCTGTGCATTGACAATCTCTTATCTCCATGAAGTCTAGCATAGTGGGGTAGGGAGGTGCAGGGGGTTGGGGTGGGTGAGAAGTTCCCATCACACTGTTTTGAGCATCACCGCTGTACTTCCTGCTGTTGTTTGTCCCTTGTAGCTTGCTTTTTGCTTTCACATGGTCACACTATCTTCTCACTCAAAAAGGAGGCTGCTTTATTCAGCTGCTTATGATAGGCAGTGTTTTCATTGATTTTTGTTCAATATTTCCACCAAATATTGCCGTGTTCCTCACACTTCTCATTAAAGTTCTGACAATTTGAATTCTTTTCTTCAAATAATGCTTCTGTAGAGATAAATGGAAAGTTGTTTGTTTGGCAGGGGTGGCTTTGTTAGTTTCTAATATGTTCCTAGTTTTCAGAGGTGACACTAACTCACACCATTGTGATCAGATGATATGGAGTCTTCATAACTTGAGGAGGACATTTAGCATCTGTTCTGATCCTCCAGATGGATAATATTACTACTGCCAATTCTTCATGGGCAGTTGTGGTTTGGGGGAGCAATTTTTATATCCAGCATTTGATTTTTTTTTGGTCCTCTCTCAGTAGCATCTTAAAAATCAGTGGGGGTTAGGATTGGGGTTATGTGCTTATATGAAGAAGGTTTAGCAATAACTACCTTGGGGATTTTAAAGGCAGGTGTCAATTTGAGATAAAAGTCTTCGTGGCATATAATGGATATGGATTATATGTCATGCAGACTGTGAAGGGCATAATTAGGATTTCTTTTAGAAGCAGAACATGCTAGAACATGCCAAACAGTTTCACATCTTTCTACTACCCATGGTCTCTGTGGAGCTTCTTCTATCACCAGAAACAGCAAACAAATAGTAATAAGGTGTCTTCCAGGAGGCTACTTGGGCTCAACTAGATGTTCAGAAACAGTCAAACTCATAAACCATCACATCAGATTCACTAAGAAGGAGATAGAATGGTGGACTTTCCCTGGTGGTCCAGTGGTTAAGGATCTGCCTTCTAATGAAGGGGATGCTGATTTGATCCCTGGTTGGGGAACTAAGATCCCACATCCCGCAGAGTGCCTGAGTGCCACAACTAGAAAGTCCGTGTGCTATAACTAAGACCCAACACAGCCAAATAAATAAATATTTTTTAAGAAAGAAGGTTATAGGATGGGAAGCACGGCTCACCAACAGGGCAGAGCCAGATATTACTCTTTCATCAGAGTCTCTGCAACTGTCTGTGTGACTCGGGTGCAAGGAGATAGACATACATCCCGCAAATATGGAAGCTATTCTGGCTTAAAAGCTTCTTGTTCCGTGGAAACGAGTATCTCTTATAACTCCACTGAAATATCTCCCCCACAAGAGACATGTCTCTTCCAAGAGTCACTACAGTTAGGGAAGCCCAGAGCTGTGGCTTCCTATCAGGCATTTAATAGTTCTCCCAGTTTACAGTTTTCCAACTCGGGGTCATTTCTACCATATGGAATGTTGCCTAGCTACGTGGTTGATATACTACTCTTTATTAGGTTGCTGGGGGAACAGAGCTGGAAAATTAACCCAAGGTTAAATTCTCACACAGAAGGGGAAAATGTTTTGTTAGTCCTTTGCCAAATGGTATGCTGAGCAATTATACAACAGATACTGCACCTATTTCCTATAAAATATAGCCAGAGAAAATTCCTATAAAGAGATGGCCTACACCAACTTATTTTTCCTTCCTTGAAGAGTATTCATTCTTTGTACTTAGTTACTTGTGATTAATACACTCTGCAAATTTTGCTGAGGTGTGTTTAAGAGTTGGATAAATTGTCCCATCAAAATGTCTTGTATCGTTTTGCGCTACTCAGCATAGGCAGGTATAGTGTGACATCCTATAGGGACATCATTAAATGGAAATTTCTGGGGATTCCATCATTCACACTTTGATAGGAACCTATGTCCACCTGGCAACCACCAAACACCAGGTTTTTTATAATGGTGCCTCTTATCATTGGATCATGTGGTGCTCCCCTTGCCTGCTTCTGTTGCTCCTGGCCGATCAATAAATGAAGACAGCTGGTTATTTATTCAACAGGTATCCAGTAATTATTTATGGAGTCCTTGTTGTTTGTCAGACACTAGGGGTACCTGTGAGATACATCAGTGAAAAAGCACAATCCCTGTCCTCAAGGAACTTGCAGTGTGTAATCAGGGAGGCTAACAATTAAACCATACAGTTTGGGGTGTGACGGGAGAGGCAGGAAACAGGGTGTTCTGAGAGTGCTTGGGCAGAGTGTCCAGCCCAATCTTAGAGCTTTGGAGAAGACTTTCTTGTCTTTTGTCCAATAAACTCCTACCTTTGGGATACAATTTATAAACAACTCAGTTTCTGATATTTCTTGCCTTTTTCATACATGGTAGCTTTGGACATTGACAGTGTTTAAATTACATGTTTTATTCAATTATATATAAATAATACAAATATTTCAGAACATCCTAGTCTTTAGCAAATATGCATCAGGTGCTATGGTTTTCTTATTTAAGAAACAACAACAACAAACAACTTCCCATCATCTCCATCCCCTGTAATAAGTTAGAAGAAACATATTATTACTGTGACAGATGGAGGAGCCCCATTGCATATGGATTGAGTCTTGGTTGGCCATGTAAACTAGTTAATTCCCCAACCAGAGAGATACAGAACAGAACCATTAAATCAAAGGACTAGAGATAGTCTCCTCCAAAGAGATTTTATAGAGAGATGAAACAACTAGTATTTAGTTCCCACACAACTAGTTAGGATCAGAAGCCAGATCTTGCCAGGCCAATGCTGATAACAAACAAACATGTCTGGGCAGGCAGCAAAGACCATCTGTAGACAGCATTTGTTTCCTTGGGTACCTATGAGACTAAAATTACAGCAAAGGAAAATACTATTTTAGCCTCATGTGGCTTTGTGTGATCCTGGCCTGAATTCTTGTAATGCTTAGACAGGGAAGGGGAAGTCACATGTTGAACATAAGGGAGTTAATTTAATTTCTTTTCCTATAATACCCACACATATTTGAAACAACATAAACTACCATCAACACACAGCAGATCAAAATTTTATTGTCCACTTATTTAATATGTATCAGGTATTTGATATTAATGTATTTACTTTTTAAAAACTTTGAAATTAAAAAAATTATGAATTAAAAAATTTACAGCATTATCTTGAAATTACTTTTGCCAACCTCTCTAGCTGATTTTTGAAATATAAATTGGGTATGATTCAGAGAAGGTGACAATGATAATCATATTTGAAACAAAAACCCACGTATTTTAAAGACAGCGACCCATATAATATGATATTGAGTGAAAATGTATTTTAGGTATTTCTTGACTCAATGGATTTTAATAAATCTATTATAAGAGCTAATTTTATTTAAAGCTATGTGGTAATATATGAAACTTCAAAGTAAAACACATTAGCCACTTGACAATCTGAAAATACCTAGAAGCATTGATCCTGGTTGTTAATGAAATAACAAGTTTGGGATTAAAATAAATGCAAATCACCTTTAATTTGGTTACATCAACCTGGGGGTAAACAGGAAATAGTCTCAAACTAAATTTTTGTTTTGATTTCCAAAAAGTCAGATTAAGACACCCTAATGACAAATTTGGAGTAGAAACAGTATTATCCAAGTTCAAGGACAAGTCTTTTGTTCCTTTATTGCTCATTTTATCTTCAGAAACAAGTGTAATTTAACTGACTTTCCAGGGCATTTATTTTACATGAAATTTTATGAATATACTATTAGTTAAAGAAAACTCACAAAATAAAGAAAATAGAGCTCCACATTAAAACTAATTTAGAAAATAATTAAGACTTATTAAGAAAATAATTAAGAAAATAAATTAAATAGAGCTCTAAACACAAGAAGCTTCCATCAACATCTGTTCCCATCTCTCCGTCCCGTGATGTTAGGACCAATTACTTCCTTATATTAGACAGTTTCTGAGCAGAGTATTCCAAGCCAGGACATTTTAGATTCTGTGACAGAAGACTAGCCACCCCTTGATGAGTGGGAGATGCAAAATAAGCAGAAACTATGGCAGAGAACACAAAAATCAAGAGGCACAGCCATTCTAAGTGCTTAGCTCTACAGGCATTCACTTTCCAACAACTCTTAAAAGAAAAATAGAAACTGACTTTATTTTTAATCCACAAGTTTCCAAGTGGATTAGTTCCTCTAACAAAGGCACTTGTCAATACTGCTATCAAAAAAAGAAAAAAAGGACAAAGTTGGAAATGATCCTGATCATTAAAACAATAGCAACTGATTCCTTTTTTTAAAGGAGTGGGAAACTTTATGCTTTTTGGAATGGAATTGGTCTTTATGTTATAGTGGTTATGTACCAGATATTTTATACGATTCAGTGTTGTCCACGTTGTGTGCTGTTTTGCTATTTTTACTTTTTATTTATAAAGAACTAAAAATAAGACAGAATGAAGTAATAAATTGGTGGATATAATCTATATAATCTAGATCTGACCTCATTTCTGTTGTTTTGACATTCCATTTTTAAGATAAATCTCTAAGTTGTGTGCATATTTTTGTTTTAAAAATTACTTCTGCTTAAATAGTTTCAAATATTTATCTTCTAAAGACAGGAAGTTGATTCAGTGTTAGCAATGTATTGATATAATTTTACATTTTAAAAAATGTTGAGGCAGGTTTATTTAAGATTGGCTGGGCTCACTGCCAGCTCTTGAGAAAAACATTTATAGCTTATAGACTTTAAAAAAATTTCCACATAATAATATAGAACTACTAACACTAAATACACTTTACATCTGTTTGAAGACTCAATTTCATTTAGTAATAGGCACAAAAAGTTACTGTCTAGAGCACAGGTTGGGTCAAAGCTGCTAGCTGCCTGGTTTTGGCAAATAAAATTTTATTAGAACACAAGTTCACCCATTCTTTTCCATATTGTATATGCCAGCTTTTGCACTACGGTGGCAAAGTTGAGTGGTTGCAATAGACTTTTCATCCATGAAGCACAAAATATTTGCTATCTGGCTCTATATAGAGAGTTGGCCCACCTGTGATCTAGAATGTTGGACAGGATGTGAAATCTGTTATTCCTTATGTAGAAATGATGAAGGCAAGGTAAGTTCTATCGATCTGGTGCACATAACCAGAATTTAACCAATCTGTGAACATCACTAGGGTCTAAACAAGTCTGGTATGTATGAGAATCAGTGGAGGTTTGCAGCTGATGTATATGAAGCATTGGCGGGAAGTCGCTGGAAGGATCTGACCAGGAGAAAACAAGTCATTTGTCTCAGCTCCAACGAAGTATGCCTGAGCCTTCAATGTGAGAGCTACAGGCAGAAACTAAATGAGCATGATGCAAGATACTAGGAGCTCAAACTCCTAGCAAGATGCTAGGAGTGAGATGCTAGGAGCTCAAACTTCACTGCTTTGAACATCTGATGCCCAAAGCTTGATACCAAGTGGGAGGGCAGGAACACTGATTGCTCTGCACTTCTGTAAGTGCACTTCCTTGATGTATTCTCAGTGGGCTTCCCTCATAGCTCAGTTGGTAAAGAATCCACCTGCAATGCAGGAGACCCCGGTTTGATTCCTGGGTTGGGAAGATCCCCTGGGGAAGGGATAGGCTATCCACTCCAGTATTCTCAGCACAGCTGTGGCTCACAGCTGTAGCAAGACAGGTTAAATCCAGCCGGATAGGGAATTTCCTGGTGATCTAGAGAACTGGTTAGGACTCTCTGCTTCCACTGCAGGGGGCATGGGGTCGATCCCTGGTTGGGGAACTAAGATCCTGCAAGCTGCGTGGTGCAGCCAAATCAATCAATCATCCAGCTGGACGGCCTGTAATGGTGAGCACTGGAGGCAGGTGGGATGTCAGCTTTCCCAGGCACGCATGAATTCAGCAGCAGCAGACAAGCAAGTGCTCTTCCTGGTCAGGGCACTTTTGGTTTCAAGGAACAGGCACTCAAGCAAGCTTAAAGACAATGATCCTCAAAGTGTGGTTCTAGTTCTAGCAACATCAGCAGCATTCCTAGAGGCATTCGGATGCAAACTAAAGCTTGAGAACAGTTTTAAGAGCATTTATTTCAAGAGCAAAATGAGTGACATTATGAGTGTCCTAGAAGAGCAAGTCAGCAGATCACCCAAAATTTGAAAGTCAGGAGTGAGGCTATTAGGGTTCTGGTTCATGCTCTTTGTCTGCCTCTCTATGCCTGTGTCAGGCTCCCCAGCCATTCTCAGACTAGTTTTCTTCTGCCACCATTCATCAGTTCTAAATGACTGCTCCAGCCCCTACCTGTCCTTTAGTTAAAATCCTCCAAAGGTGGGGCCTCCCCGGTGGCTCAGTGGTGAAGAATTTGCCTGCCAATGCAGGAGACACAGATTCGATTCCTGATCTGGGCAGATCCTACATGCCACAGAGCACCTAAGCCTGTGCCCCACAAATATTAAGCCTGTGTTCTAGAGCCTGGGAAACAACTACTGAACCCATCTGCCCACAATTACTGAAGCCTGCATGCCCTAGAACCTGTACTCCACAACAAGAGAAACTACTGGAATGTGAAGCCTGCAGAGTGACCCAACTACAGAGTGGCCCCTACTCGCTGCAACTAGTGAAAACCTGAATGCAGCAATGAAGACCCAGCACAGCCAAAAATAAATAAAATTATTAAAAAAAAAAAACTATTTAAAAAGTCCTCGAGAGGAAAACACCTCAGTTTCTGCCCAGCAAAGGATAGGTTCCCTCAGGTCAATAGTAGCTGGGGCAGAAGAGGGCTCAGTCTGGAGATGAGGGGTGGAGGGATGGAGGGGTTAGCGGATGTTATTTATAAGTTTAAGGTGGGCCATGAGAGAGGATGAGGCAAATCCCCTGAGAAGCAGCACTGGGGAGGGCAGATACATTGATATATATGTCTCCCATACCAAGAATATCAAGGAAGACAGGAAAATTTGGGGGAGCATGCCTTATACAGCTCCAGGAACTCTGAGAATCAATGGCAGAACTGTACATGGCTGTAGCTGTTTCCTTTAAATGTGGAGCAAAATATTGTTATATACCACAAAGAATTGAACTTGAAAACAGGTGTTCCCACAAAAACTTGTATGCAAACATTCTTAGCAGATCTATTCATAATAGTCAAAAGGTGGAAACACCCAAGTATCCATGACCAGATGAAAGGATAAACAAAATCTGGTGTATGCATACTACAGAATATTACTCATCCATTAAAAGGAATGAAGTTCTGATGCATGCTACAACTTGGATAAACCTTGAGAACTTTAAGTTCAGCTAGAGAAGCTGGTCACAAAGGACACCGGTATTGCACAATTCCATTTATAGAAAATACTCAAAATAGGCAAATCCATAGAGACAAAAAAGCAGAGTGGTGGTTGCTAGCAGCTGGGTGGGGAGGAGGGAATGGTTGCTAATGGGTGGTTTCCTTTTGAGGTGATGAAAAAGTTCTGGCACTAAATAGGGGTGATGATTGTACAACCCTGTGAATTGTACTTGATGTACTTGATGTCACTGAATTGTACTTCAAAATAACAAATTTTATACTATATGCATTTTACAATTATATATATACAATACATATATTGTATATATACATACAATATACAATATACTATATATATATACAATTATATATATAGCCCCACTATATATATATATATATATGGGACTCCGCTAGGTACTCGCCGAAGGGCAGGCTGGCGTCGTGGCAGCTGAGGACCGGCCCGCGAGCCTAGAGGAGGGCGTAGGCGCCCCGGGCGGGGTACCCCGAGAGGTCCCCGGACCGGGAGCGCGGCGGCGGGAGGCGCAGAGGCGAGCGGGCGCCATTTGCAGCCCCGGGCCCAGCGGCGGTGGCGCGCCGGCTCTGAGGGGCTGGAGACGGTCACAAAGGAGGCGCGGCGGGCCGGCCGGCGCCAAGGACCTGGCCTTAGGCGGCGGCGGGGCGCACCGGCTCCCGGCCTGCGCGCTCGCCTCGCCCTGCTGGCCGCGCCCGTCTGGCCGCAGGGCCCGGCCGCTCCGGCCGCGGCGCAGGGAAAGGCGGGAAGGCGCGCGGGGCCTCCTGGCGGCGGCGGGAAGGCGGCACGGCGCCGGGGCCCAGCGTGTCTGGAGTCGTCGGGCGCCGCGAACTCCCAGAGGGTCGGCGGCCTCCTGGGCTCGAGCTGCGCAGCGAGGATGGGGCGGCCTGGTGGGGGCAGGCCAGCTAATTCGTAAACTCTCCGTTTGGTTTTGTGTGCCTCATCTCACCAAGATTGGGTCTCCTCTCACTAGATTGAGGCTATGCGTTCCGACAGGACTATCACAGAAGAGAGGCTGCGTTCTTCTCAAAGCATCACCTCAGTGACCCCTTGTCAGTCTGTCAGTTTGCCTCCTTCCTGACGATGTTCATGTTGATCCTTGTTTAAAAGGACGCCTGACAAGCTTTTCCACTGTGAAGTTCAGTTCAGTTCAGTTCAGTCGCTCAGTCGTGTCCGACTCTTTACGACCCCATGAATGGCAGCACGCCAGGCCTCCCTGTCCATCACCATCTCCCGGAGTTCACTCAGACTCACGTCCATCAAGTCGGTGATGCCATCCAGCCATCTCATCCTCTGTCGTCCCCTTCTCCTCCTGCCCACAATCCCTCCCAGCATCAGAGTCTTTTCCAATGAGTCAGCTCTTCGCATGAGGTGGCCAAAGTACTGTGAAGTTACGCTTTTATTATTTGTAAAGTATTACATAGTGTTAGTCACTCAGTCCGACTCTTTATGACCCCGAGAACTGTAGCCCACCAGGGTCCTCTGTCCACGGAATTTCCCAGGTAAGAATACTGGAGTGGGTTGGCATTCCCTTTTACAGAGGACCTTCCCAACCCAGGGATCCAACCCAGGTCTCCTGCATTGCAGGCAGATTCTTTTACAGTCTGAGTCACCAGGGAAGCCAGGAGGTATTAAATATTGTGAAACTCCATAAATCGCTCATTTCTCATCAAAGTGCTAAAATTTTATTTATTATTTTTTCCTTCCAGTTGTATTCAGATAAAATTGACATACAACACTGTATATGTTTAGGTGTATAGCATATTGCTTTGACTAATAGACATCATGAAATGGTAAGCACAGTAAGTTTAGTGAATATAGATCATCTCATGTAGATATAAAATTAAAGAAATAGAAAAAAATATTTTTCCTTGTGATGAGAACTCTTAGA
Organism: Oryx dammah; assembly: GCF_014754425.2. Lineage (NCBI taxonomy): Eukaryota > Metazoa > Chordata > Mammalia > Artiodactyla > Bovidae > Oryx > Oryx dammah. Next base: position 14,667,343 of record NW_024070211.1, read on the forward strand.
TTTACTCTCAACAACGTACTCTCATATATAACATACAGAAGTGTAAGTAATATTTATCATGTTGTACATTACATCTCTAGTACCTATTTATCTTGTAAACAGACATTTGTCCATTTTGACTTTGTTGTTTAGTCACTCAATCGTGTCTGACTCTTTGTGACCCCATGGACTGCAGCGTGCCAGGCTTCCCTGTCCTTCACCAACTCCTGGAGCTTGCCCAAACTTATGTCCATTGAGTCGGTGATGCGATCCAACCATCTCATCTTCTGTCGTCCCCTTTTCCTCCTGCCTTCAATCTTTCCCAGCATCAGGATCTTTTCCAACGAGTTGGCTCTTTCCATCAGGTGGCCAAAGTATTGACACTTCAGCTTCAGCATCAGTCCTTCCAATGAATATTCAGGATTGGTTTCCTTGAGGATTGACTGGTTTGATTGCCTTGTAGTCCAAGGGACTCTCAAGAGTCTTCTCCAACACCACAGTTCAAAAGCATCAGTTCTTCGGCATTCAGCCTTCTTTATGGTCCAACTCCTTACATCCATACACGACTACTGGAAAAACCATAGCTTTGACTAGATGGACGTTTGTTGGCAAAGTAATGTCTCTGATTTTAATATACTGTCTAGGTTTGTCATAGCTTTTCTTTACACAAATAGCTGACTAGACATTTCTAAACATTTCCAAATGAAAACCGTGATTAGTCTGGTTATGATGTGTCACTATACAAATGCATTACATAATTATTGGCTATATTTCCCCACTCTGTGCCTTTCATACACATGACTCATTTAATTTTGCAACTGGAAGTTTATACCTCTTAATCTCCCAAACCTATTTACTTATTAAGTCATACAGGATCATGGTTTTCTGTTTTATTTATTGGGCTGTAATCTACTGCTGTCATTTATTTTAATATTCAAACTGTCCCAGATTTGGCCAGTGAAAGCCCATTCAGGTCAACTTTTGTGTCCATTGGATTTCATATGGTATTTGAGCACTTTATTCATTTCTTACACAAGATGTTCCAGGCTCTTTGTTGTCGTTGTTTAGTTGCTGAGTCGTGTCCTCTTTTGCAGCTTCATGGACCGTAGCCTACCAGGCTCCTCTGTCCATGGGATTTTCCAGGCAATAATACTGGAGTAGTTTGCCATTTCCTTCTCCAGGGGATCTTGCCGACCCAGGGATCTAACTGTTATCTCTTATGTTGGCATCCAAGTTCACTGTGTCTTTTTTCCCTGCCCCAGCCCCCAAATCACATACTTCTCCAAAAAGCTTTGGTTCTTTTTAGTGAAGAGCCATTATTTAGAAACCAAGATCTGGGGACTTACCTGGTGGTCCAGTGGTTAAGAATCTGCCTTCCAGTGAATTTGAGTCAGTTCTAATAAGGTGGATGAACCTAGAGCCTGTTATACAGAGTGAAGTAAGTCAGAAAGAGAGAAACAAATACTGTATATTAACCCATATGTATGAAATCTAGAAAAATGGTACTGATGATCCTATTTGCAGGACAGGAATAGAGACACAGACATAGAGACCAGACGTGTGGACACAGCAGGGGAAGGAGAGGGTGGGACAAATTGGGAGAGTAGCATTGAAACATATCCATTACCATATGTAAACAAAGTAGATAGCCAGTGGACTTTGCTGTGTAACACAGGGAGCTCAAAGTGTTGCTGTGTGACAACCTAGAGGCATGCGATGGGGTTGGGAGTGGGACAGAGGTTCAAGAGGGAGGGGATATATGAATACTTATAGCTGAATCACATTGTTGTATGGCAGACACCACACAACATTGTAAAGCACTTATCCTCCAAAAAAAAGAAAAAGACCAACTTCCTTCCAATGCAGGGGTCTTGGGTTCAGTCCCTGTTGTGGAGGAACTAAGATCCCACATGCTGTGGGGCAAGTAAGTCTGCATTGAAACTACTGAGCCCTTGCACTGCAAGGAAGGTCCTGGGTGCTGCAACTGAGACCCAGGACAGTAAAATAAAAAGTATTTAAAAAAAGAAAAGAAACCAAGACCTGGATGCCAGGTGTGCGCATTGCTTATGAAGAGTTGTTTTCAGGACCTCTCAGTGGATATTTCCTTGGATAGACCTATAGATAGATTGACGTAGATAAGTAACTCTAATTCCAGTCCAACACCACAGAATTCATTTTTATTTTCTCCTTGTTCTTGATTTTTGGCATATGTGCTGTTAAGAGGAAGTATGACTACATTTATTCTTTCAAAAACGTCTATTTCCATCCTTAAGGTAAGATATTCCAGTCTATAAAATCTGAAACTACCAAAAACCACATGAGGAAAATCAACCATAATCTCAGCATTAAAAACAAAAAACATGTTTTGTAAGTGTACTTTCAGCCTTTTCTTTATATGTAGGTCTCCTCCTTTAAGTTATAGGAAATCATACCACGAATACAATTCTGTACCCTCCTTTTTTCATTTAACTTTGCAGGAGTAGGCAAATTACAGCCAACAGGCCAAACCTGGCCCACTGCCTGTTTTTTCCCATGAATTCAGATTGGTTTTTAAATTTGAAGTGATTGAAACAAAATCAAAAGAGGAATACTGTTCTGTGACATGTGAAAATTGGATAAAATTCAACTGTAAGTGCCCATAAGTTGTTTCATTGGAACACAGTCATCCATATCTATTTATAAATTGTCCATGGCTGCTTTTCCCTAGGACGGCAGAGTTGAATGATTGTCGAAGAGCTGTATCACCCACCAAGTATAAATTAAAATACTAGTTGGCCCTTTACAGAAAAGTTTGCCAACCCCCGAAATATTAGATATTAGTCATGTTCTTAAATTAGCTGCTAAATCTGTGCTTTGAAACATTACGGGAATGACAACAATAATACTTAGCATATTTTAGGTGCTTATTAAGGGAATTTCTTCCCAATAATTCAGGAAGAGAAGGAAATAGGAGGAGGACAAGGAAGAGAAATAATGGTTGTTAGATTTGTCTCTTTTCAGGTGTTTGCTGAGCTTATTATTTCCAACTACTAGAAAAGATGTCTTTGCCCTGGTCATTAAAAAAGATGTCCGTTATCAATCTTTCATGACTAAAATAATAATGTCTTAAAGTCCTTTGAAACAATTATTTGGGGCCCAAATAATCTTATTGTTACCAATTTGATAATGTGTCTACTTTTAGCTAGGCTTTCCCCTTTATGGAAGCTTTGGTGAGTTGTAAAAATGGCTCTATAAGTCTCACAGGTGTAGAGGACAAGCTAGTGGCTACCAGTGAGGACAGGGAAGGGAAGAGGGGCAGCACAGGGGTAGGGAAAAGGGTTATTATGGGATTATATGAAATTATGTGTGTGAAGCTTTTGAAAATTGTAAAGCACTGTAGAAATGAAAGAATGTTTCATTCAATGAAAAAAATTTAAGGGAATTCCCCGGCAGTTCAGTGGTTAGGACTCTGTGCTTCCACTGCAGGGGGCATGGAGTTCCATCCCTGGCTGGAGAGCTGAGATCATACCAGTTGCTGGGCAGGTAGCCAAGAACAACAACTACAAATAACAATAGTAATAAAACCCTGGCTCTGTAACAAACGTGGGAAGATGGTGGGGCACTGAAGAGGCCTTGCCTACCTTTCTTCCCCCACTGCTAGCCACATGGTCTGAGCAGGATAAATACTGAGAAACCTTTTGTTTAGATCTCTTTGACCGAAAAAGAGCCATGAGTTTATTATTTTTATTATTTATGTCTGTAGTTTTCAAGGTAGCAATTAATGATTTCAATACTTATTGAGAGGTGAGGTTTTTATACTCTCCTCTTGAATCTACGTGGGTTTGTGACTGCTCTACGATGTAACATATGGCAGAAGTGATGTTTGGAGGCTAGGAAAGGCCATATTCTTTCCACCTAGCTCTCTTGGAATGCCGACTCTTGAGATACTCCCTCTGGGTTTGCAGTCCCAGAGAACCCAGACACCGTAAAGTGAAAAGCCAAGCCATATTGGAGAGGCCATGTGCGTAAGCGCTCTACTTAATAGTTCCAGTGGAGCCCAGCCTTCAGCCTTTCCAGACCAGGCTGAGCCAAGTGAATGAAGAAGCCATTTGAACTCCTAGCTGTTAAGTCACCAGCTGAAGCCTGGAACAGGATGCAGCAGAGAAGGGCAGCCCCCACTGTGCCCTCTGAGAATTCATAAGCCACAAAATCAATATGCCCAATAAAATGGGGATTGTTTTATAGCACCAAGTTTGGGATGGATGTTGTACAGCAAAAGTAACTGAAACAACACCATCTCAATATGGACCTCACATTAAACTGTACAGTGCTGCTGCTAAGTCGCTTCAGTCGTGTCCGACCCTGTGCGACCCCAGAGATGGCAGCCCACCAGGCTCCGCCATCCCTGGGATTCTCCAGGCAAGAACAGCGGAGTGGGTTGCCATTTCCTTCTCCAGTGCAGGAAAGTGAAAAGTGAAAGAAGTCGCTCAGTCGTGTCCAACTCTTAGCGACCCCATGGACTGCAGCCTACCAGGCTCCTCCGTCCATGGGATTTTCCAGGCAAGAGTACTGGAGTGGGGTGCCATTGCCTTCTCCAAACTGTACAGTAAGTATAAGCAATGAAAAGCCATGGAGAGTGGAAGGATAATTAAAGCTAAAGATTGTTAGTATAACTGAATATAAATATAGTTCTGAGTTTTCTTGCAGCCAAAATTATAAACAGAGAGATTGCTAAGTGCAGTGGTTCTCATTGTATAATAATAGGAAAATAGCTATTTGTCAGGAGGAAACTTTTTCTGGCCCTAAACTCTAAAAGGAATTTATTAACACAGTTCCCTCTAAAACAGATATTGAAAAAATATCATGGTCAAATTCTTTACTGAGGGTTTTTACAGAATTCACAAGGGCTGTTTCTAATATGGACCTTCGATAAGCCCCAAGTACACAACACTAAATCATAAACTGTGCTGTCTAGCTTGATATGGAGACAGAGCTCATAAAATCCAGAGGAACAAATAGCACATTCCTTTGACCCTCTGAGCAACCATACAGACCAGGCTTTTGATAAGGGCTTGTCAGCAGTCAATCATTAAAAGATAACTTTTCTGGTCAATATCTGGGTTGCAGGAATTCTGTGATGTTGATTGATGGTCCCTTACTCTCTTTAAAACATAAAAAGACAAAGTTGCAGTACCCACAACATCTCATCAAGAAGGCAAAGCTACAGAACGGAGATTGGGCTGAAGTTTTCCTTAAAAATTATTCTTGAGAGACTTTCCTGGCAGTTCAGTGGTTAAGACCCCATCCTTCCACTGCAGGGGCATAGGTTCAATCCCTGATCAGGGGACTAGGATCACACATGCCTCCCAGTGTGGCCAATAATAATAATATTCATATAATAATATATTTTGTTTAACTTTATATATTCAAAGTATTATAATTTCAATATGTAATCAATATAAGATATTATTAAAGAGATACTTTACATTCTTCATACTAAGTCTCAGGAATTTGTAGCTTACACTTACAGGGAAATCTATCTGGAGCAACCATATTTCAAGTGCTCAATAGCCACTTGTGACTAGAGACTACCATATCAGACTGTACAGGTCTAGATCATGATCTGAAAAAAGGTAAAAGCATTAAGTAAGTAGGATATTTTCACCAAGTAGAATATATTACTTAAAATGATCAGACTTTAAAAATATTAAAACAAACAGTGAAAAGTTATAAAAATATTAACTCAAAGGAGTCATAGTTTTGCTAATTCATCCAAACTGGCATCATCTTCAAAGGTGACCTCACACTCCCCCTTGCATCATCTGTGGTACTCCCTGAAAACACCACTCCCTTTCATGTTGCGTTTGCTCTCATTTTCTTCTGCTCTCTTATCTCTTCCTCACTCCACACACCCTATACACTTCACCCTGGGGAAAATTTACTTCTCCTTTTAGACCTGGTCCTAGTGGACTTCCTTTTCTCCAAATTCCTGCTCCAGGAGGGCAGGAACCAAGCCTTGTTTGTTGCAATTTTGATACCAATTCACGTGTACGGGGTTTCCAGCCCCACAAAGCAACTTTTCCACCATCAAATAGGTGGGTGTCCTACAATTCAGCTCAGTTCTGACACCACCTGGAGACAACATCAGATCAGTCCTCCAAGATTGACCCCCACTCCTGCCCACTTAAGAGGCCAATCTCAAGTGTAGATTGCCGCTTGTGCTTCTGACCTCCTGGCTATCCACTGGAGGGTCCAATGACTTTCTCCTCCTCCCTTTACTCACTGGGGCTTCCCAGGTGGCACAGTGGTTTAGAATCCACCTGCCAGTGCAGAGGATGCAAGAGAAGTGGGTTCAAATCCCTAGGTTGGAAATATCCCCAGGAGTAGAAAATGGCAACCCACTCCAGTATTCTTGCCTGGAAAATTCCATGGTCAGAGGAGCCTGGAGGGCTACAGTCCACGGGGTCACAAAGAGTCTGAGCGACTGGGCACACATGCAAGGCTTACTCACTAAATTACAGGTTTATTATAAAAAAATGGGACTCAGAAACAGCCAGATGGAAGAGATGCATAGGTATGCGGGAAGGGGTGCAGAGCTTCCATGCCTTCTCTGAGTGTGTCACTCCTTCCCAATCTCCAGGTATCCACCAACCTGTGTCAATGAAAAATGAATCAGTTGATCTAAGAAAGAATTGGAAAATTTTATTCAAGCCAAATTTGAGGACTATAACTGGGGAAGAGTACCTCAGAAATCTCTGAGGCCTGTTCCATCCGCTAGAAGTCATGACACAGTCTTTCTAAATTTTTTGAGACAGAGGGCTCATTAAATAGCATATGTTTGACAGTTTACATAATCTAGATTTAAACACCATCATGGGGGAGGTCATGTGACCTTTTATAAGACCAAGAAGGAACGTAGTCTTTTAAAGAGTTGTCTTGTTGATACTGGAAGAATGTTGCTATCTGTGATTGAACCGGTGTTCCTGCTGATCGGAGAGCTTTGGTCGATGTGAAATGCAGGCACACAAAGCACAGTAGGGAGAGATGGGAAGCCAAAGGGAAAAGAAAAAAATTTTGTTTATTTTTGGCTGTCCTGGGTCTTTGTTGGTGCAAGGGCTTCTCATTGTGGTGTGTTCTCTTATTGCAGACGAGGAGCAAGGGCCCTAGAGCTCACGGGCTGTCTTAGTTGCAGCTCCTGGGCTTAATTACCTCTTGGCATGTTGAATCTTCCTGGACCAGGGATCGAACCCATCGTCTCCTGCATTGGCAGGCAGGGAAGTCCAGTGAGAAAATGTTTTATGTCTAAATTTTTCTTGTCTTGCCATAAACATGAATTTTATTTTACACCCAGAAAGTCTCCAAACCCCATTCTTTGGGACTTCATAGAGGCTTCATTATATAAGAACAATTGATTAGATCATTGGCCTTTGTCAACTCAGTCAAACTCCAGCCTCTCTTCCTTCCTCTGAAGTCAGGGGGCTGGGACTAAAAGTTCCAAACCTCTAATCACATGGTTGTTTCCCCTGGTAACCAGTCCCCACCTTTAGGTGCTTTCTGAAAGTCACCTCATTAAGATAAACTCGGGGCAGCTGAAAGGAGTTTGTTGTAAGTATCAAGACACCTCTTGAGCTCTCATCATTTATGAAATTCCAAGAGTTTTAGGGGCTCTGTGCCAGGAGCAATTACAATATAGCACACACACTTTAATGACCCTCACCACTTGTTCTTTCTTCTAATATCTGTTGAATACCTCTAGGCACTGGGGATACTGAAGCTGAATCTGGCCTATTTATCCCAACACTGAATTAAATCTCAGAGATAGAGTGTTAGGTGAAATAGGAAAATATGGCTTTATTCCTTTGCTAAGCAAAGGGGGCCACAGCTAATGCCCTCAAAACTGTATCCCAATGAGGAGGAGGGTGGTGGTGGGAGATTGTGAGAAGTTTTATAGTCAAGGGGAAGGGTTGCTAATAAGGATCAAGGAGCATGCAGGGCCTACATTCCTTCAATCCAGAGGACATCTGGTTGCAAGTGATGATGGGTGAATTGTGACCTTCTCTGGAATGAAAATGCTTCACCAAGTAGTTAATCTCTTCCATTTGGGTAGGGTTTTAGTTCTGCAGAAGAGCTCAAAGATGTTGTTATGTGTACCCCTTGAGAGGGAGCCAGGAAGCTGCCCCCAAGGCTACACTTTTTTTTTTTCTTAAAAAAGATTTTTTAATGTGTTTATTAATTAAAAAACTATTTCGGCTGCCCTGGGTCTTCATTGCTGCGTGTGGGCCCTCTCCAGCTGCGGAGGGCAGGGACCACTCTCCAACTGCGGTTCAAGGACCTCTCACTGCGGTGACATCCCCTATTGCAGAACACTTGCTCTAGAGCATTTGAGTTTCCGAAGTAGAAGCACTCGGGCTCAGAAACTGCAGCTCTTGGGCTCTGGAGTGAGGGCTCAGTAGCACAGCTGAGCCTTGTGGTATATGGGCCCCGTTGCCCTTAGGCAGGTGGAATCTTCACAAACCAGGGATCAAACCCATGTCCTCCACACCAGTAGGTGTATTCTCAGCCACTGGACAGCCAGGGAAGTCCTGCACTATTGTTTCTTGACTGCTCCTCCCTTGTCCCTGCATCCCCTGCCTTCCTTGGTTAGCAGCTATTTGAACCTGCCCTTTGGTACTCAGGGAAGGGAACACAAATGCTTTTGTGCCCAGGAACCCCACAGCGTTCTGCTCAGTCTCAATACCTGGGTGAATGAGACACAACCTGCCCCCAAGTATCTTGTGGTCTTTGGGGATGACCAACAAATTAATGAGGCGCTTTAATGAAGTTAGATTAGGGTTAGGGTTAGAGTTACATACCAAAGCATAGTGCTTGGAAGCAACTAGGATGGGAACCAAACCTGGTGCTTGGGAAGCCAGACTTTTCTGCCCAGTTTCTCAGGTAGTCCCTTCTGATTTTCCTTTAAGGGATCACTGAAAACTGCTTACTGTTTGTTGAATGACTAAGAGACCTGTCCATGCTCACCAGCACAGAGCTGAGAAGAGTGATGTGGCAGACCTGGAGAGATGTGCCACTGAGATCTCCGTTTACGAAAGAACTTGCTGACAGCCTCCTGCAGTTAGTGCCTTCAAGGACTTCAGCTTTCCAGAAGCCCAGCCAAAATCTGGGGCTGCTCCATCAGGCAACATTTGCCCTGGAGATTCCCAATGAGCTGGCAGAAACCCTGTCACTAACTGATCTCTTTTCTCAAGCCTGCTTCTGCTCCGTTTCCTTCACAGGTGTTTCTCCCCATTAATCCTTTTATATTCCCAACTTGAACTCAGCATCTACTTCCCAGAAAACCCAACCTGTGACTTTAGTCTTAAACTCATTCATTCTAGACTAGTATGAAAAGCCCACAAAATTGTGGCAATAAGTCGAAGTTGATTGACTGCATAGGAAGTAATAACAATAATAAATATTTCTTAGTGTGTTTTTTTTTTGGCCATACTGTGCAGTTTGCAGGATCTTAGTTCCCCCAGTAGGGATTGAACCTGGACCCCTTGAAGTCAAAACACGAAATCCTAACTACTGGACCGCCAGGGAAATCCTCTTGTACAAGGTTACTTGCTAAAATTATACATTAAATTTTTTAAATTTAATATTGGAGTATAGTTGATTTGGGCTTTTCAGGTGGTTCAGTGGTAAAGAATCCACCTACCAACCCAGGAGACCCAGGTTCAGTTCCTGGGTTGAGAAGATTCCCCTTGGAGAAGGAAATGGCAACCCACGCCAGTATTCCTGCCTGGTAAATCCCATGGACAGAGGAGCCTGGTGGGCTAAGGTCCGTGAGGTCACAAAAGAGTTGGACATGACTTAATGACTAAACAACAACAACAATAATTGATTTATCATGTTGTATTAGTTTTCAATGTACAGCAAAATGATTTAGCTATATGTATATTAGGTTGGTGCACATAATTGCAGTTTTGGACTGTGAATTTTAAATCATTATAACTATTCTCAGGCTCATCTTTATTAGTCAGAATAGGAACCATTACAATCAACACATTTTTGCCAGCAAGAAATAAATTTGTTTATTTCTGTAGTGTAAAAATCCGTGCTTTGGGATTTGACGAACTCATTTTCTCCCTCCTGCTGGTTGTGGAAACATTTTTCCTGCAAAAAGTTGTTTAGATGCTTAAAAAAGTGGTAGTCAGTTGGTGAGAGGTCAGGTGAATATGGCAGATGGGACAAAACTTCGTAGCCCAAAATTTGTTCAACTTTTGAAGCACTGGTTGCGTGACGTGTGGTCAAGTGTTGTGTGGAGAACTGGACCCATTCTATTGGCCAATGCCGGCTGCAGGCATTGCAGCTTTCAGTGCATCTCATCAATTTGCTGAGCATACTGCTCAGATGTAGTGGTTTCACCAGAATTCAGAAAGCTGTAGTGGATCAGACCAGCAGCAAATCACCAAACAGTGACCATCACCTTTTTGTAGTGCAGGTTTGCCTTTGGGAAGTGCTTTGGAGCTTCTTTCTGGTCCAGTGACTGAGCTGGTCATTGCTGTTTGTCGTATAAAATCCACTTTTTGTTGCACATCATAATCTGATAGAGAAGTGGTTCATTGTTGTGTAAAATAAGAGAAGCTGACACTTCAAAATTGATGATATTTTAGATTTCTGGACAGCTCATGAGGCACTCATTTATTGAGCTTTTTCACCTTTCCAGTTTGTTTCAAATGCCAAATGATAGGGGCTTCCCAGGTGGTGCTAGAGGTAAAGAACCCACCTGCCAATGCAGGAGAAGTAAGAGGTGCAGTTTCGATCCCTGGGTTGGGAAGATCCCCTGGAGTAGGGCATGGCAACTGTCAACACAAATTGGCACTTACCAAGAGAACTGCCAACAACTGAACAGCAAAGGCATTTGCCATCTGCCTCTACCGAGATTGAACCCCATGCTGCTATAGCTGTTGACCTTCACCAACCCCTGGGGGAGTTCAGGGTGGAGTGAGACACTCTGTACTCCAGAAATCTGGTGGGATAGGTCTTTAGATAGTTGGATGTTTTTAGGAACAGATTTTATGATCTCAGTCCTTGCATCTCCTCATATCTAGAGAAGCTCTAAATCTCTTCATGGTGACATTAGATCCTCATGACTAACAAAAAACCTTTTGTAAAATGAGTGCTTCATGGTATTGAACTCCCCTTTCATCAAAACCTTATATATTGATTTTCCCCCACTGTGGCTTTGGAGCAGTCTCTCAGTGCTATCTGAGATGCTGCCTCCAGGCTGCAGTCCTCATTTTGCCCCAAATAAAACTTAACTCGCAACTGTCTTTTTTTAGTTGACAGTTATGGCGACCACGAAGGGACCCAGAGTGGACTTCCTTTCTTTGACTGGACTCCACGAGGAACCAGAGCTTTGGTACCAGCAGTGGCCCCTTGCACCCATTCACCTCCTTGGGGAGTGCAGATGAATTTGGGTAAGTCTCTCCGGGTTCTCGAATCTGGGGCTTGGTTGAAAGACACTGAGAAATTCCCACCCAGTCAAAAGATACTGGGTGGGGGGCTGGCTGAAAAATGCCAGGAGAATTGCCCACCTAGTGGAAAGGTACTGGATAAGGGGGCTCAACTGGGAAAAAATTAAGGAATACCCAGGTTCAGCTGAAAGATGCTGAGGTTGCTCCGTTGTAGGGGACTGAATGGTCTTGGCTGAGTGGTTAAGAGGCTGATCTGACACTTTTCCTCAATTTGACTGTGATTATAGAATTTGTCAGGATAAAAGTGAGGAAAATATTTGAGAGCTTTGCTCCAAAGAAAAGAGACAAGTCACCTCCTGGCCGTTTTCCGTTTTTTCAGGTGGCTGAGAAATTTATGGGAGTGGTGAGGCCTAGTCCTCATACCGTGCCGTGCTCCTATAGGGAAACCCACTTATTAATTAAAAGACTTGTTCATCCGGGGGTCGCATGTAAGAGCTGGCCATTCAGCGACCTGAGCAGCCACGGTGGTCTTCGATTGCCGGAGGCATAATCCAAGACGTGTAAGACGAGCTGAAATGACTCTGGGGTGACTCCTGGAGGAGATAAGCTCACAAGCAGCACATGGGCCCACTACACAAGTTCACTAGTGATTTTTATCCCTGACAAATTCAGCTTAAGATGGGAAATGGAATCTCTCAAAAACAAAAGCAAAGGGGTATCAGAAAGCCAGCCTCTGACCAACACTCCAGCCAGATTCATGTACAATATGTATGGAGCTCATACTTGCAAGTACCTAGTTAATTGGAGAAATTATACTAAAAGAGATCTTAACCTAAAATAGCCAAATTGGAGTTCTTCTGATATTCCAAAATTGGTAATTTTGTGCGCACAATTAGAAAAGGCTGGCCATGCTTTGACTGGTATCTAGAAGCTTCTAAAACAGAAAATGATAGAGTAACTTCTTTGCAGGAAACCAACAAGAAATTGCTTGAAACTGTATCAGAACTAAAAAAGGCTGCTAGCACTGACTTTGCTAGGTCACAGGTCTAGTAGAAGTGAGAAGTCACTTTTGGCATTTATGCCATTTGGCTTTTGATTTCTGGGCATCACTTTACCATCTTTTCAGGGCACTCTTGTTACTTGGCTTTTCATTTCTGGGCATTTCTGCCTTTTGTTTCATTTGGAGTGTGACTCCTGTGAAGTTCTGGTTCAGTTTGGTTTTGTTGGTTTGGTTTGAGTGCACAGACATCTGGTACAAACTGCTCAAGTTAATATGGGAATTTGCTCACTCTAATGTTCCCCACTCCACCTGGGAACCCCTTGGGGGAAAAATTTTGTTTTTTTTTTTGACTGGTCAATCTATAGCTATGATCCAAGGACAAGAAAAAGGCCTAAAAATATTAGATCTTTATTGACATAGGATAGGAAAATGGACTGAAGTTCCCTCATGTCCAGGACTTCCTCCTGTAATCAACAGCCTGGTGCTGATCAAACTTAGACCCTTACTTCCCCGGAGGGACAATTCCTGCTGGGACCAATCTGCCCTTGTTATCATGGGCCAAGTTGAGCACTATCTGGTCTAAATTTTTGCTATAAAACTATGGTCACGGAAAAATACAATTTTTGACAATGTGGTCACAATATTCTTTAGACTCCAGAGGAAGCTCTTGAAGAAAAAAATTTTCTCTTTAAGAATTCTTGCCCTGAGGAAATAACTCCTCCTATACTTTTAGACCAGAGTTCTCTGGATCACTTATCTAGACCATCTCTAATTCCTGAAACCAAAAGGAAAAAAAAAAAAGAGGAACAAAGCCTTTTAAAATCTTATTCCAACCATTTTTTCTTCATAACTAAGTTTGGAAAACAAAGCTATAGGATCTCTTGTGTTTATTTGGATATATGTATGTCTCAGTGTATGTCTTTGTTTTTTGGATAATATTGCTGATTGCTAAGATCAGTTTGTAAATGAGCTCTAATCTAATTGGCCTTAAAAAAAAAAAAGGTTGAGCACTTACAAATCAAATAATTCTAAATACAAGAGAAATTAACCTAAATGAATTTCAGGTTCATGTGAACTGAGAAATATTCAATATTAAATCAGAGAAGGCAATGGCACCCCACTCCAGTACTCTTGCCTGGAAGATATTAAAATTAGTTTGTTGATCTAACTAATGTAGACATGTCTAAGAGTAATTAACATTAAGCAGAATATGTTCACTGTCAGTTCAGTTCAGTTGCTCAGTCATGTCCGACTCTTTGCAACCCCATGAATCACAGCACGCCAGGCCTCCCTGTCCATCACCAACTCCCAGAGTTCACTCAAACTCATGTCCATTGAGTCGGTGATGCCATCCAGCCATCTCATCCTCTGTCGTCCCCTTCTCCTGCCCCCCATCCCTCCCAGCATGAGTCAACTCTTCGCATGACCTGGCCAAAGTACTGGAGCTTCAGCTTTAGCATCATTCCCTCCAAAGAACACCCAGGACTGATCTCCTTCAGAATGGACTGGTTGGATCTCCTTGCAGTCCAAGTTGTACTAGATTTAAAATAAGTTAAATATTATTATATCTGTTGCAAGTTTGTCAGCAAGGAAATTACCTTAAGTGAAGAAACTTTTAAAAAATGTAAATGAGATATGAGTCTTTAGATAGACTCCATTAAAAATAATTATGCTTTTTAGGAATATGTGTCTAAAATAGTCTCTCCACATTGGGATAACTTGAACTTCTAAGGGTTGTGCTAAACTAAGTGTTGGAAGTCTTTGTTGAATAGCTAAGTCATTTCCAAATAAGATTTTGAAACAGTTACTACTAAACACTAATTTCCTGTTACAGAGAAACTAAAGAGATTTGGGATTAAAAATAAATGATGTTTGGTGCCATCTTAAAATGTTCTGTCTAAGAAAGCAAGGCTCTTTAGAGTCCCTTGGACTGCAAGGAGATTCAACCAGTCCATCCTAAAGGAGATCAGTCCTGATTGTTCATTGGAAGGAATGATGTTGAAGTGGAAAGAATTTTGTACGTGGCTAGGACTAAGTTTAAAACAAAGTTAATTAAATTTACCTTTCAAATAAAGTTCAGTTCAGTTACTCAGTCGTGTCTGACTCTTTGCGACCCCATGAACCACAGCATGCCAGGCCTCCCTGTGCATCACCAGCTCCCGGAGTTTACCCAAACCCATGTCCATTGAGTCGGTGATGCCATCCAGCCATCTCATCCTCTGTCATCCCCTTCTCCTCCTACCCTCAATCTTTCTTAGCATCAGGGTCTTTTCAAATGAGTCAGCTCTTTGTATCAGGTGGCCAAAGTATTGGAGTCTCAGCTTCAACATCAGTCCCTCCAATGTACACCCAGGACTGATCTCCTTTAGAATGGACTGGTTGGACCTCCTTGCAGTCCAAGGGACTCTCAAGAGTCTTCTCCAACACCACAGTTCAAAAGCATCAATTCTTCTATACTCAGCTTTCTTTAGAGTCCAACTTTCACATCCATACATGACTACTGGAAAAACCATAGCCTTGATTAGATGGACCTTTGTTGACAAAGTAATGTCTCTGCTTTTCAATATGCTGTCTGGGTTGGTCATAACTTTCCTTGCAAGGAGTAAGCGTCTTTTAATTTCATGGCTGCAATCACCATCTGCAGTGATTTTGGAGCCCCCCAAAATAAAGTCTGACACTGTTTCCACTGTTTCCCCATCTATTTCCCATGAAGTGATGGAACTGGATGCCATGACCTTAGTTTTCTGAATGTTGAGCTTTAAGCCAACTGTTTCACTCTCTTCTTTCACTTTCATCAAGAGGCTCTTTAGTTTTTCTTCACTTTCTGCCATAAGGGTGGTGTCATCTGCATATCTGGGGTTATTGATATTTCTCCCAGCAATCTTGATTCCAGCCTGTGCTTCTTCCAGCCCAGCGTTTCTCATGATGAACTCCGCATAAAAGTTAAATAAGCAGGGTGACAATATATAGCCTTGACGTACTCCTTTTCCTATTTGGAACCAGTCTGTTGTTCCATGTCCAGGTCTAACTGTTGCTTCCTGACCTGCATAGAGGTTTCTCAAGAGCCAGGTCAGGTGGTCTGGTATTCCCATTTCTTTCAGAATTTTCCACAGTTTGTGGCTCAGAGGTTAAAGCATCTGCCTGCAATGTGGGAGACTGGGGTTCGATCCCTGGGTCAGGAAGATCCCCTGGAGAAGGAAATGGAAACCCACTCCAGTATTCTTGCCTGGAGAATCCCATGGAAGGAAGAACCTGGTGGGCTACAGTCTATGGGGTCGCAAAGAGTCGGACACAACTGAGTGACTTCACTTCACTTATTGTGATCCACACAGTCAAAGGCTTTGGCATAGTCAATAAAGCAGAAATAGATGTTTTTCTGGAACTCTCTTGCTTTTTCGATAATCCAGCGGATGTTGGCAATTTGATCTCTGATTCTTCTGCCTTTTCTAAAACCAGCTTGAACATCTGGAAGTTCACGGTTCACGTATTGCTGAAGCCTGGCTTGGAGAATTTTGAAAGTAAGCTGGTGCAAAAACTTGAATTTAGCTTTTCTCTCTAAGAGGACCTCTTTCTTCAGATATTGAACTGCCTTTGATAATAGATTTAAATTTCTTTATCTCTTAAATGATCTGTTCTGGAATCCCTTATTGTTACTTTGGCTAAGTGAGTAGCTCTTGTTTCACAATGACCCATAATCTGACTGAGTGTTCTAAACATTTTGATATTTGCTGACAAAACTTCCTAAATCATTCTAATGAATAAGATTTCTAGCTAATTTTGGGATGCTTCAGTGGGCCCCTGAAACATCCCAAAGAGAGATATTACACTAATTAGGTTTATTTTGTATACAGAATTGATATATAGCTCAACTGGAATTCCATCACCTCCGCTAGCTTTGTTTGTAGTGATGCTTCCTAAGGCCCACTTGACTTCAAATTCCAGGATGTCTGGCTCTAGGTGAGTAATCACACCATCATGATTATCTGGGTCATTAAGATCTTTTTTGTATAGTTCTTCTGAGTATTCTTGCCACACTACAAAGCTAGTGGAGGTGATGGAATTCCAGTTGAGCTATTTCAATTAGCCAAAGTAACAATAAAGGATTTTAGAACAGATCATTCAAGAAATAAAGAAACTTAAATCTATTATCAAAAGCACTTCAATATCTGAAGAAAAGATATCCTCTTAACAGAGAGAAAAGCTAAATTCAAGATGAGAAAGCCTTCCTCAGTGATCAATGCAAAGAAATAGAGGAAAACAACAGAATGGGAAAGACTAGAGATCTCTTCAAGAAAATTAGAGATACCAAGGGAACATTTCATGCAAAGACGAGCACAATAAAGGACAGAAATGGTATGGACCTAACAGAAGCAGAAGATGTTAAGAAGCAGTGGCAAGAATACACAGAAGAACTATGCAAAAAAGATCTTCATGACCCAGATAACCACAATGGTGTGATTACTCACCTAGAGCCAGACATCCTGGAGTGTGAAGTCAAGGGGGCCTTAGGAAGCATCACTACAAACAAAGCTAGTGGAGGTGATGGAATTCCAGTTGAGCTATTTCAAAACCTGAAAGATGATGTTGTGAACGTGCTGCACTCAATATGTCAGCAAATTTGGAAAGCACAGCAGTGGCCACAGGACTGGAAAAGGTCAATTTTTATTCCAATCCCAAAGAAAGGCAATGCCAAAGAGTGTCAAACTATTGCACAATTGCACTCATCTCACATGCTAGCAAAGTAATTCTCAAAATTGTCCAAGCTAGGCTTCAACAGTATGTGAACCATAAAATTCCAGATCTTCAAGCTGGATTTAGAAAAAGCAGAGGTACTAGAGATCAAATTGCCAAAATCCACTGGATCATAGAGAAAGCAGGAGAGTTCCAGGAAAACATCTGCTTCAGCTTTATTGACTATGCCAAAGCCTTTGTGTGGATCACAACAAACTGGAGAATTCTGAAAGAGATGGGAATACCAGACCAACTTACCTGACTACTGAGAAATTTGTATGCAGGTCAAGAAGCAACAGTTAGAACCAGACATGGAACAACAGACTGGTTCCAAACTGGGAAAGGAGTACACCAAGGCTGTGTATTGTCACCCTGCTTATTTAACTTGTATGTAGAGTACATCACGAAAAATGCTAGACTGCATGAGTCAGAAACTGGAATCAAGATTGTCGGGAGAAATATCAATAACCTCAGATATGCAGATGACACCACCCTTATGGCAAAATGTGAAGAAGAACTAAGAAGCCTCTTGAAGAAAGTTAAAGAGGAGAGTGAAAAAGCTGGCTTAAAAACTCAACATTCAGAAAACTAAGATCATGGCATCTGGTCCCATCACTTCATGGCAAATAGATGGGGAAACAATGGAAACAGTGAGAGACTTTAGTTTGGGGCGCTCCAAAATCACTGCAGATGGTGATTGCAACCATGAAATTAAAAGACGCTTGCTCCTTGGAAGAAAGTTATGACCAACCTAGACAGCGTATTAAAAAGCAGAGACATTACTTTGCCAACAAAGATCCATCTAGTCAAAGTTTTCATTTTTCTAGTCATCATGTATGGATGTGAGAGTTGTACTATAAAGAAAGCTGGGCACCAAAGAATTGATATTTTTAAACTGTGGTATTGAAGAAGACTCTTGAGAGTCCCTTGGACTGCAAGGACATTCAATCAGTCCATCCTAAAGGAAATTAGTCCTGAATATTCATTGGAAGGATTGATGCTGAAGCTGAAACTCCAATACTTTGGCCACCTGATGCAAAGAATAGACTCATTTGAAAGGACCTTGATGCTGGGAATGACTGAAGGAGGGAGGAGAAGGTGACGATAGAAGATGAGTTGGTTGTATGGCATCACCAACTCGATGGACGTGAGTTTGAGTAAGCGCCAGGAGTTGGTGATGGACAGGGAAGCCTGGCATGCTGCAGTCCACAGTGTTGCAAAGAGTCAGATACGACTGAGCAACTGACCTGAACTGTATACAGAATTACATGGGGAGTATTGTCAAGTGAGTAATAAGTCTCGGGTTATATTGTATGGTAAATGTTACTAATATAGATATCCTAGAAACTATATGGAGTTCCTAAATTTCTGATATGTTTGGGTAAAATATTATCAGACATAATTCTAGTTACTATCTCAAAATATTGTCATAGCACTAACCAAGTTTCACAAAAATGCTTCCTCTTCAAGAAGATTTATAAAAAGGACTTTTGGATAAATACTAGTTTCTGAACTGGATAAAGATTCTAATGGAAAACCTGATGACTTCACAAAGGTTAACAAAAGGACTAAATGAACTGGTGAATATGCTTATATTTTTTATGGTTTCTATCTGAAAAATTACTGATTTGAATCTGTGTTTTCCAGGTGTAAGACAAAAAAAAACCCTTCCCCTCAAACTAATTATGATGGTAATTTGGTAAAATTATATTCTATAAACAATTTGAAACATTTATCTTTTCTCTCTATCTGAACCCTCCAGAGATTGGAAGCTCTTAGTTTCCAGTAACTTTATCAGATAAGTTAGGAAGGTTACCTCAATAACAGGTACAGAAATCTCAAGGAATTTTGGAGACCTTGAGAAGGGAGGAATTTACTTAGATCTGTTAGGCAAAATCTATGATAAACTTTTGGCATGACTTTCCTAGTCCTGAAAGGTTTTACTTTCAAAGTTCAGTCTGAGACTCTATAAAAGTCTCAGCAAAGCAAAAAAAAATCTATGATCAACTATGGTTATATAAATCATCAGGCCAAATTTATTGAGACCAGACCTGTATTACAAACAAGTCTTAATTTGGTTATATTTTGTAAAATTTATGGTGATTTTAGGGAGAAAACGATGTTTCAATGAATGTTAAATCCCAGGTTGTTAATGGAGGTCTATATCTACTAAGACTCATTTCCTGGATAGTTCTTTGCTGTTAGGGTATATTAATGTAAAATTTAATTTAATTATTAAAGGACACTCTAGGATTGTTTCTGAAGCTTATCTCAGTAATCTTTCTTTGGATGAAGATCAGATGCCTCCTTCATGATCAGCAACCAAGACTGGAAGAAGACATAATTTAAGGAACTGTCTCCAACCTGAATGGAAGGACCTTTCTATCAGGTACTCTTATGAGTAGTTCATGCACGCCCCATGAAATTTAAGGGATATTGACTCAGGTTAACTCCCACTTCCAAAGCTGGACTGGTCTATAGAGAGGCCTGCTGACCTCAAACTCACCTTAAAACAATGCTCAGAGGAAACTACACTATGCTAGGATGAGAAGACGACGTCAGGAGTAGACAGCTTGCCCTAGATGCTGACCTGACTTGTATGATCATTTATAATGTTTTCTTGATTCCTCTGACCTATCCCTATAAATCAGATGCTTTCTATCATGGACATGATTCTGTGATAGTTTAAAACTCAATCCAATTGTTGGGTTGTGGCCAGTTACCTGTGTCTAGCACTTCTGGGTTACCTTGGTGGATTTCTGTTCTCTAGGGCTCTAATTGGATACCCCCTAGGAAATTAATTTTAGATGAATGTTCAGTCCTGTTCTATCTATTCATGGTATTACCAGATGGGATCCTCTCACCTGGCCAATTAATAACACTTGCTCTGATGCAGGCCATAAATTTAAGTTTTCTCTTAGGGTTATTCAAACTCAATCAGAGTGACAAGCTAAGTATCAATAAAAAAATTAACCTCTTATCTATTAAACGGAAAACTCCCACAATCACGGCATGGGTCTACATGGTTAACACCAGGCTACGGTCGTTTAGGGCTTCCCTGGTGGCTCAGAGGGTAAAGCATCTGCCTGCAATGCAGGAGACCTGGGTTTGATCCCTGGGTGGGGAAGATCCCCTGGAGAAGGAAATGGCAACCCACTCCAGTATTCTTGCCTGGAAAACCCCATGGATGGAGAAGCCAGGTAGGCTACAGTCCATGGGGTTGTAAAGAGTTGGACATGACTGAGCGACTTCACTTTCACTTTATGGTCATTTAAATTTAAAAGGTCCTGTATGTTGCTGCTAAGCTGCTGCTAAGTCGCTTCAGTCGTGTCCGACTCTGTGTGACCCCATGGATGGCAGCCCACCAGGCTCCGCCGTCCCTGGGATTCTCCAGGCAAGAACACTGGAGTGGGTTGCCATTTCCTTCTCTAATGCAGGAAAGTGAAAAGTGAAAGTGATGTCGCTCAGTCCTGTCCGACTCTTAGCGACCCCATGGACTGTAGCCCACCAGGCTCCTCCGTCCATGGGATTTTCCAGGCAAGAGTACTGGAGTGGGGTGCCATTGGGAAGGGTTAAATCATGCTAAAAATGATCAACCTGGTAATTATGAGGCAAGGCTGGGTGCTTTATGAATTTTGTCTATTAGTGATTGGTATGGAACTCAGTGGATTTGTGGCACTAGTTAATGGCTTTCACATATACAGGGATGGATAGAAAGGTATAGCCTGGTATAGCCTTAAATTCACTCCCATGAATTTAAGGTCATACATGTAAACAAATTAGAGGTAACCCCAACCAATCTACCATTGGTATGATCCCAGTGGGTCAAGGATCTGTATTCTACTGGTATGACCATTTGGCAGCTTTGTGTGTGTGTGTGTTTGTGTGTGCCTTCAGTGGGGTTAGAGGATGTAATTGGCCTTAATAACTTTCATAAGCTTTAAAAAAAAAACTTTCATAAAGCTTTAACTGATAACAACCGGGCCATTAGCCTATTGAATTCCGAGATATCTATGATGAGAAAGGCAGTGCTACACAACTGCAAGGCCCTTGACACTTGACAGCCTCTCAGGAAGATATCTGTGCTCTAGTTCAAAGTGAATGCTATATTTTCGTACCTGATAAATCCTTTAATGTAACACATTTGATGAATCACATGAGAAATCAGATTTCTGCTTTAAGTGTCCCATTCCCTAGTCTTGATGATCTTTTTTCAAAAAAACTGGTTTGGTGTGGGAGGCTCATGGCTAAAATATTTACTTTAAATTCCACTAATGTTTTTAACTATACCATTTGTATTTTGCTTGTTTCACAAGATTATTATTTCTTGTATTACTAGCTGTATGACTGAGCCTCCAGTGAACATGATGACTAGACTTGAAGCAGTTGCTCAAATGCATAGCTCGATATATGATCAATGATTGTAATAGTATAACTCTAGATATGGAAGGTGCAACAAAAGGGAATACTTTCCTGGACCACAACTAGAAGACGGGTGTCCAGAGACCTTTGACTATGAGGACCTAGTCCAGTAATAGCGCATTGAGTGGCCTATTAACAAAAACCTTCTTTAGAGTTGGGAACGAGCCTTCCCAGCAATGTGAGACAAAATGGTCATGAAATGCCCCCCAGAATATGGTCAGATTTATGACCACAAGGGGGCCATGTCAACTACAAACTGGCACTTACCAAGAGCACTGCCAACAACTGAACAGCAAAGGCATTTGCCATCTGCCTCTACCGAGATTGAACCCCATGCTGCTATAGCTGTTGACCTTCACCAACCCCTGGGGGAGTTCAGGGTGGAGTGAGACCCTCTGTACTCCAGGAAATCTGGTGGGATAGGTCTTTAGATAGTTGGATGTTTTTAGGAACAGATTATGTGATCTCAATCCCTGCATCTCCTCATATCTAGAGAAGCTCTAAATCTCTTCATGGTGACATCAGATCCTCATGACTAACAAAAAACCTTTTGTAAAATGAGTGCTTCATGGTATTGAACTCCTCTTTCATCATAACCTGATATATTGATTTTCCCCCACTGTGGCTTTGGAGCAGTCTCTCAGTGCTATCTGAGATGCTGCCTCCAGGCTGCAGTCCTCATTTTGCCCCAGATAAAACTTTAACTCGCAACTACATCTTTTTTAGTCAATACAACCCACTTCAGTATTCTTGCCTGGAGAATCCCCATGGACAGAGAAGCCTGGTGGGCTACAGTCAATAGGATCACAAAGAGTCGGACATGACTGAAGCGACTTAGCAGACACACACACACACCAAACGATAAAATGGTCAATTTTGAGTTCTCTGGCAACTTCTCATGTAGTTGTAAGAGGAACAGCTTCAATGATTCTCTCAAAGGGTCGTTGTCAATTTCCAATGGTTAGCCACTGCACTCCTCATCTTCAAGGCTCTCATCTACTTTGCAAAACTTCTTGAACCACCATTGCACTGTAAATCATTAACAGTTCCTGGGCCAAATGCGTTGTTGATGTTGCAAGTTGTTGCTGATGCTTTATGAACCGTTTTGATCTCGAATAAGAAAATTGCTTGAATTTGCTTTTTGTCTAACATCATTTCCATAGTCTAAAATAAATATAAAATAAGTGGCAGGTAACAAGTCATTAGAAGAAACATAAAGTGAGAAACATGCATTAAAATGATGTATAACATATCCACACTTACTTAAGAATATATTCCAAAATCAAACAGCAAATTTCAACAATGCAAAACTGCAATTACTTTTGCATCAACCTAATATCTATTCTTTTTCAGATTCTTTTCCCATATAACTTATTACAGAGTATTGAGTAGAGTTCCCTGTGCTATATAGCAGGTCTCTGTTGATTATTTATTTTACATACAAATATATATCAGTTCAGTTCAGTTCAGTTCAGTCACTCAGTCGTGTCTGACTCTTTGCGACCCCATGAATTGCAGCACACCAGGCCTCCCTGTCCATAACCAACTTCCGGAGTTCACTCAAACTCATGTCCATCGAGTCGGTGATGCCATCCAGCCATCTCATCCTCTGTTGTTCCCTTCTCCTCCTGCCTCCAATCCCTCCCAGCATCAGAGTCTTTGCCAATGAGTCAACTCTTCACATGAGGTGGCCAAAGTACTGGAGTTTCATCTTATCATTCCTTCCAAAGAACACCCAGGAGTGAACTCCTTTAGAATGGACTGGTTGATATGTTAATGTTATTTTTAGTGTAAAAACGAGCACTAAAGTGGCCAGAAAAGGAAATGTACCATATTAAGCCTTAATAAAAAAGTTATTTCACTTAAAATTAATGTTGCAAAATATAACACAAAGCTACAATAATCGAAACAGTACAATGGTACATCAATGGATAATAGATGAATGGGACAGAGTATCACATCCAGAAAAAGACTCTTGAATATATGTAAATTTAATATCTGATAAAAGCGACTTTTTAAACCCATAAGGAAAAGTGAAAGTGATGGATGTTGCTCAGTTGTGTCCGACTCTTTGCGACCCCATGGACTGTGCCTACCAGGCTCCTCCGTCCATGGGATTTTCCAGGCAAGAGTACTGGAGTGGGCTGCCATTTCCTTCTCTAGGGGATCTTCCTGACCCAGAGATCGAACCTGGGTCTCCTGCATTGCAGACAGACGCTTTACCCTCTGAGCCACCAGGGAAGCCCCATAAGGAAATTATAACATTTATATAAATACCACTGGCACAACTGGATAGGTGCATTGGAAAAAAGAAGTAGATCCTATACATCAAAACAAAATTTAGATGGATTTTAAACATAGAAACACAAAGTTAAAGAAGTAGTAAGGGGCTTCCCAGGTGGCACTAGTGATAAAGAACCTGCCTGCAAACGCAGAAGACATAAGACACTTGGTGAGAGGGTAACAGGTAGGAAGGCTAGGGGTCCCCAAGCAGAGGAATCAAACCACAAGCGTCAGACTGTTTTTCCCCATTCTCTATACAAATTTAAAAGGTTTCTTTTAAAATTCTGTGTTGCCATGATGACATCTGGTTCCACCTGAACTTTTCTCAAACCTTGAGCTAACCAATGCGGTTTTTCTTATGGAAATGTTTTTCTTAAGTTATATTAATGAACTATGTATTTACCTTAAAATATGCCTTTCTTCAAGTTGGTTCTGCCTAAGACTCAGAACAGATAATGGCTCAACAAACCAGTATGTTTTACTCATGGAAATGTTCTCTTAATCTATGTTAATGGAACTATGTATTTACTTGGAAATTTGCCTTCCTTCAAGATTCATGCCAACTGTTTTATGACCCAGGATGACTCACCTTGTGCCAATGCTATCTCAAAATGCATGTTGTGGGTAAGGGGCCTGGTGCCACTCTCTGAGTTTTGAGACATTTCCTTTCTCTAATTAGCAGCTTATTAATATGAAAAGACCCTGATGCTGGGAAAGATTGAGGGCAGGAGGAGAAGGGGATGGCAGAGGATGAGATGGTTGGGTGGCATCACTGACTCAATGGACAAGGGTTTGGGTGGACTCCGGGAGTTGGTGATGGACAGGGAGGCCTGGCGTGCTGTGATTCATGGGGTCGCAAAGAGTCAGACACGACTGAGCAACTGAACTGAACTAATAGGTATATAGCTTGCTAAAAACTAGCAAGGGGGCACTCTTTCTGCCCCCTTCTGATGTCTATGTCAGAAGCTTTTTCTGTCTTTTTTATACTTTAATAAAACTTTATTACAAAAAACTCTGCGTGATCAAGCCTGATCCCTGGCCCCAGATTGAATTCCTCTCCTCCTAAGGCCAAGAATCCTGCTGTCATTCAGGGCTGGTAGCAACAACTTTTCATCAGGTTCAATCCCTGGCTTGGGAAGGTCTCCTGGAGGAGGGCATGGTAACCCACT
This sequence comes from Oryx dammah, assembly GCF_014754425.2. Lineage (NCBI taxonomy): Eukaryota > Metazoa > Chordata > Mammalia > Artiodactyla > Bovidae > Oryx > Oryx dammah. The sequence continues at coordinate 14,692,362 of NW_024070211.1, forward strand.
CCAATATTCTTGCCTGGAGAATTCCAGAGACAGAGGAGCCTGGTGAGCTACACCCAATGGGATGGCAAAGAATAAGTCATGACTGAAGCGACTTAGCACACAGCATGCAAAAGACGATGTTTTATAATCTTTATGTGAGAAAATCTTACCTAAGGAAGAACAGAAAACTCAGAGATGATAAAAGTAAAAGATATAGTTTTTACCTCATCAAAATTTTTTTTAAAGTGAATGACATTACAAGTAAAGTTAAAAGGTAAGGAAGATTAGAATCATGTATTTGCCAAACATATAACAGAGAAAGGATTAATATCAATAATACATAAAGAACTCCGTGAAAGAAAGCCCATATATCTCAACAGAAAAAAAGACAGGAATTTATAGAAGAAAAATAATACCCAATATCATATGAAAAGAAGTTCAGCCTCATTGATCAGCAGAGCTGCAGCTTCAAACAATAGACAGTTATTATTTTTAATCAATCAAATTGACAACAATTAAAATGATTCATAATAATCCAGTTTAGTTTTCAGGAAAATGAGCACCCTGATACACCATTTGTAAGAATACAATTGGTAGAGTCTTTTGAAGGGCAATTTGTCACTGTGTCAAAACTTTAAATAGGCTGAAGTTTGATTTAACAATTCTACTTCTAGGGAATCTATTTTACAGGATGGAATGTGAAAGGGAAAATGGAGGTGAGTTGAGATCAGGAGCAGACTCGGCCCACAAGCAAGAGCTAGCATTCTGCAAGGATGAAATGGAACCCCTGTCAGTTTTCACTGCTTCCAGTCTTGCTGATGCGGGCATCCTGCAGGAGTCAGAGCCTTTGTTACAGAGCAAAATACTTTCAACTGGCCCAGGAGTTGGAGAAGTTGAAAGAGGATCCAGGTGAAGGTAGAGAAGTTGCAGTTTCAGCTGCTACTTCACTTCCAAGGAGATTAATTAGCAAATCACCAACAATGTGTATGAACTACAAAATGCCTGCTGCTTTCCTTCTGTCCCTCAAATCTCACTTGCTGGCCACTCTGAAGGAAGCATACAGGAAAAGAAATTCTGGGAAATGTAGTTTAGCCCAACAAAGAAAACAACTCTAATGTTTGTTGATAAGTAATAGTCAAGAAACGTATGTTATACCATGAAATACTATGTAGCCCTTAAACAGAATGAGATCACCACAATGCTGTATCACTACACACCCACCAGAATGTCTAACATGAGTAAGACTGACAACACCAAATGTTGGCATGGATGTGCAGTAACCAGGTCTCACGTACTTTGTTTTTGGTGTAAAGTGGTATAGCCACTTTGGGAAAAAAGTATGGCAGGTTTTTGTTTTTTTTTTAATAAAACTTAACAAATTTCTATCCTATAAACCAGCAATCCCACTCCTTGATTTTTACTCAAGAGAAATAAAAATTTATGTGCATAAAAAGACTTCTACAGGAATGTGTATAGCAGCTCTATTCATCATGGCCTAAAACCTGGAAACAGGCCAGGGGTCCATCAACAGGAGAACAGATACATAAATACATTTATTCATACAATAGAGTAGTACTCAGTGATTATAATAAATAAGAGTGAATCCCCAAATCATTACACCTAGTGAAATAACTATTACACAAAAAACACATATTTTATACTTCCATTTATATGAGAATTTAGAACAGGTAAGAATAAACTTTGATGGAATAAAATTAGAACAATGATCACAATGGGCCGTTAAGGGCAGGAATTGACCTGGAGAAAAACATGAGGGAATCTACTACAGTGATGATAATGTTTTATGTCTTTATATGGGTTTTGATTACACAAGTGTATGCATTTTAAAAAATCAGCCAAAGCAGGCTTAAGATTTGTGTATTCCATTGTATGTATGTTTTACCTGGAACAAAAAATGAAGTATAAACACTACACTCTAATTAATGATATTTCTACTGTGAAGAAGGCTGAGCGCCAAAGAATTGATGCTTTTGAACTGTGGTGTTAGAGAAGACTCTTGAGAGTCCCTTGGACTGCAAGGAGATCCAACCAGTCCATTCTGAAGGAGATCAGCCCTGGGTGTTCTTTGGAAGGAATGATGCTAAAGCTGAAACTCCAGTACTTTGGCCACCTCATGCGAAGAGTTGACTCATTGGAAAAGATTTTAATGCTGGGAGGGATTGGGGGCAGGAGGAGAAGGGGACGACAGAGGATGAGATGGCTGGATGGCATCACGGACTCAATGGACGTGAGTCTGGGTGAACTCCAGGAGTTGATGATGGACAGGGAGGCCTGGCGTGCTGCGATTCATGGGGTTGCAAAGAGTCGGACACGACTGAGCGACTGAACTGAACTGATAGTGATTTTTTCAGGGGGAGTATACTGATTTTTTCAGGGGCAGTATACAGTTTACTTAGGAATGCATCAAAATGCAAAATAAACGAACGAATGGTGAGATAGATAGATATAAAATAAAGCAAATCTAGTAAAATATTAATGGAAGGGTCTGTGTGGTGTCTATATGGGTATTCACTGTAAAATTCTTTCAACTTTGCCGTATGATTGAAATTTTTCATAATAAAATATTGGGAGAAAAAAAGAATGAGATCAATTTTGTGTTTACAGACATGGTGAGATATCCAAAACACATTGTTACAAATAAGCCATGGGGGGACTTCCTGGTGGTTCAGTGGTGAAGACTCGCACTTCCAACACAGGGGATCTGGGTTCCATCATTAGCAGGAAGGGCTTCCGTTGCAGCTCAGCTGGTAAACAGTCCACCTGCAATGTGGGACACCTGGGTTCAATCCCTGGGTTGGGAAGATCCCCTGGGGAAGGGAAAGGCTACCCACTCCAGTATTCTGGCTTGGAGAATTCCATGGACTGTAAAGTCCATGGGGTCGCAAAGAGTCGGACACAACTGAACAACTTTCACTTCACTTCACTTCATTAGTTGGGAAGCTAAGACCCCCATATACCTCTTGACCAAAAAAAAAAAAAAACCCACAAAGTATAAAACAGAAACAATATTGTCACAAATTCGATAAATATTTTTAAAATGGTCCACATAAAAAAGAAAAATCTTAAAAAAACTAACCTCAGGGATAAAGTATAGTATGATATCATGGACATAAAACAACTAAATAGGTCTTCCTTGGTGGTTCAGTGGTTAAGAATCTGCCTGACAATGCAGGGAATCAGTTCGATCTCTGGTCCAGGAAGATTCCACATGCAGCAGGGCAAGTAAGCCTGTGTGCCACAACTACCAAGCCTGTGATCCAGAGCCTGTGAGCCACAGCTACTGAAGCTGGCGTGCCCCAGAGCCTATGCTCCACAGCAAGAGAAGCCACCACAGTGAGGAGCCCATGCACTGCCACTAGAGAGTAGGCCCCCTGCAGCAACAGAGATCCAGTGCAGCCAAAAGTAAATAAACAAACAAAAATAAAAAAAATTTATACTAATAAAACCCAACTAAACAATACCAACCTCCCTTATGTGAGTCAATTAATAGAGGATCTGTATTAGACTTGTTAACAATAGCAACCTTTTGGGGGTGGAAAGTAGAATGAGAGCATTGGTGTTTTAGCCTAGCTTTCTAGAAAGCAGTTCAGTTCAGTTCAGTCACTCAGCTTTGTCCGACTCTTTGTGACCCCATGAATCGCAGCACGCCAGGCCTCCCTGTTCATCACCATCTCCTGGAGTTCACTCAAACTTACATCCATCGAGTCTGTGATGCCATCCAGCCATCTCATCCTCTGTTGTCCCCTTCTCCTCCTGCCCCCAATCCCTCCCAGCATCAGAGTCTTTTCCAATGAGTCAACTCTTCGCATGAGGTGGCCAAAGTACTGGAATTTCAGCTTTAGCATCATTCCTTCCAAAGAACACCCAGGGCTGATCTCCTTTAGAACAGACTGGTTGGATCTCCTTGCAGTCCAAGGGACTCTCAAGAGTCTTCTCCAACACCACAGTTCAAAAGCATCAATTCTTCGGCACTCAGCTTTCTTCACAGTCCAACTCTCACATCCATACATGACCACTGGAAAAACCATAGCCTTGACTAGACGGACCTTTGTTAGTAAAGTAATGTCTCTGCTCTTGAATATTCTATCTAGGTTGGTCATAACTTTTCTTCCAAGGAGTAAGTGTCTTTTAATTTCATGGCTGCAATCACCATCTGCAGTGATTTTGGAGCCCCCAAAATAAAGTCTGACACTGTTTCCACTGTTTCCCCATCTATTTCCCATGAAGTGATGGGACCAGATGCCATGATCTTCATTTTCTGAACATTGAGCTTTAAGCCAACTTTTTCACTCTCCTCTTTCACTTTCATCAAGAGGCTTTTTAGTTCCTCTTCACTTTCTGCCATAAGGGTGGCGTGAGCCTGAGACAAAAGCTTATGGGTTAACTCTTTGGGGAATGGTGCAATCCCAGGGAAGCAGGAATGAGGGAGAAAGGAGAGTATAGCAGGGGAGGAATTCAGTAAAATAGGGGCTTCCCTCATAGCTCAGTTGGTAAAGAATCCAGTTGGTAAAGAACCCTGGTTCGATTCCTGGGTTGGGAAGATCTACTGAAGAAGGGATAGGCTACCCACTCCGTATTCTTGGGCTTCCTTTGTGGTTCAACTGGTAAAGAATCCATCTACAATGTGGGAGACCTGGATTCTATCCCTGGGTTGGAAAGATCCGCTGGAGAAGGGAAAGGCTACCCACTCCAGTATTCTGGCCTGGAGAATTCCATGGACTATGGGCTACAGTCCATAGGGTCACAAAGTCGGACACAACTGAGTGACTTTCACTTCACTTCACATGCATGCATTACTGTGCTGGCCACAGCTTCATACCAAGAACAGGTGATTGGTCTCTGGGGATGTAATCAGCATGGCTGTATGAAACTAGCACATCCCCTAACTGTCCATGGTGGGGAGGAAGGGAGAAGAATGTATCTGCTGCTTTCTGTATCTCACTAGACAAAGTGCACCCCTCAAGAAGCATCAACTCCCTCAAATTTCTGGAACCAGTCAGTCTGGAATCATGGGTGCTGAGTGGATCTTGCAGAACATTTTTGCCTCAGCACCACCCAATGGGCCCCAGGGCTAGTTCTCAGGCTTAAGAGTGGGTTGTGTCTGTGAGCAACTTGCCGGGGGTGGGTGGGGGGGTGGGGGCAAGAGTAGTCTCCACAGTAGGCCCTCCTGGACAGCTGGGGGAGTGCCAAGACAATATTGCCTCTGCCTTCAGAGCTTGGCCAGCCCCGCTCCTGCATCCTAGAGGAATGTGCTTACTACCAAGCAATCCTTCTGGGGGAGTCTTCAACAACACTGAGAAAAGTTCACTGAGCAAATCTGGGTCTAGCACTGATCTCAGTAAACCAGGACTTTCCCTTCTTTGGGTAACGTTTTGTAGCTAATAGTATAGGAAGATAGAATAAATTATGGAAATGCTAGCTTAATATTACATTAATGAAAAACTTTGAGATATTATTTTGGATAAAGCAACAGACTATTTTTACTTTATTATTATTAGTGGCCGCACTGTGTGGCTTGTGGGATCTTTGTTCCCTGACCAGGGATTAAGCCCCAGGTCTTAGGCAATGAAAGCATAGAGTCCTAACCACTGGGTCTAAAGCAATATGTTACATGAAACGAAGCGAGATTTAATTTTTATTCCCTTGTAAATGGTTTCATGAAAATTAATTAAAAAATTGGAAAATAGTCTGTTGTGATAATGTGTTTGAGCTGCGGCATGGGACTGAATTTACGGTCACTGGAATAATAAGCATACAGAATTGCTGCTATTGTTTAGTTGCTAAGTTGTGTCAACTCTTTGCAATGATGTGGAGTGTATGTAGCATTCCAGGCTTCCTCTTTCCATGGGATTCTCCAGGCAAGAATACTGGAGTGGGTTGCCATTCCCTTCTCCAGGGGATCTTCCCGACCCAGGGATTGAACCCAGGTCTCCTGCATTTCAGGTAGATTCTTTACCATCTGAGCCATAAGGGAAGCCTTAATTCTGGGAAGAGGATAAGATAATTATTTTTGTTAAAGAGCTGGTAACAAATTACTTTTGTTAAAGTTATGACCAACCTAGACAGCATGTTAAAAAGCAGAGACATTACTCTCCCAACAAAGGTCTGTCTAGTCAAAGTTATGGTTTTTCCAGCAGTCATGTATGGATGTAAGAGGTGGACTATAAAGAAAGCTGAGCGCCAAAGAATTGATGCTTTTGGACTGTGGTGTTGGAGAACACTCTTGGGAGTCCCTTGGACTGCAAGGAGATCCAACCATTCCATCCTAAAGGAAATCAGTCCTGAATGTTCATTGGAGGGACTGATGCTGAGGCTGAAACTCCAATACTTTGGCCATTGGAAAAGATCCTGATGCTGGGAAAGATTGAGGGCAGGAGGAGAAGGGGACGACAGAGGATGAAATGGTTGGATGGTATCACTGACTCGATGGACTCGATGGACTTGAGTTTGAGTAAATTCCGGGAGTTGGTGATGGACAGGGAGGCCTGGCGTGCTTCATTCCATGGGGTCCACAAAGAGTCAGACACAACTGAGTGACTGAACTGAAGTGAAAGAGCTGGTGCACCTTCACAGCTATCTGACCCACCTGGTGTCCTCTTAGTACTTTGTCTCTTATCTCCTTGGTCACCATGGTCCTGTCTTATAGCCTCTATTTCCCTTTTCTTCCCTTGAAGAGCCCCACTCCCTTCATTAAATTTAAAATCTGTTCTCATTTGATTATCTAAAACAACACATGACCCTCCTAATTAGTTACAGTTTTGCATGATAAAGACATTTATTTATTCCTCAACTGTAGCAAGTTACCTGTTTATTGTCACTTAGCTCCGAATCTGCACTTCTTTGCCCTGCTTTGTGAAATGAGCTGGACCCTGTAGACAAGTCTTCTTTGTCAGCTAAAGGTGTTGGAGAAGACTCTTGAGAGTCCCTTGGACTGCAAGGAGATCCAACCAGTCCATTCTGAAGGAGATCAACCCTGGGATTTCTTTGGAAGGAATGATGCTAAAGCTGAAACTCCGGTACTTTGGCCACCTCATGCGAAGAGTTGACTCATTGGAAAAGACTTTGATGCTGGGAGGGATTGGGGGCAGGAGGAGAAGGGGACGACAGAGGATGAGATGGCTGGATGGCATCACTGACTCGATGGACATGAGTCTGAGTGAACTCTGGGAGATGGTGATGGACAGGGAGGCCTGGCGTGCTGCGATTCATGGGGTCGCAAAGAAGCGGACACGACTGAGCGACTGAACTGAACTGAACTGAAAGCAATGCTAAGCCTAGTTAATAGAGGACACTGGAGGGACACTACACAAAGAGAGGCAGGGGCTTCTTGTCCCGGCCCCAGTGGACCTTTCTTCTTGGCCTTACATGGCAGCTGCAAGGGTAGTAGTGTTCACATTCCACTAAGACTTACTGGCATCCTCGTAATTGACCTCTGATCCTCCAGTCCAGGCTTGTGACACCTCAGTGAACTTCACCATCCAGTGGACTACAGATACACAGTCACCTGAATCTCACCCTTGTCATGGGATGAGGAAGACTGAGGAGGCTTGCAAATTTGTTCCTTTCTTAAGTACTCCCCTTCAAACTTAGATGTTAGCTTCTAATTTGCCATTTGCGACACTTGCTATTTCTATTTTCCTTGAGGTTTTATTTTACCCTTTTAGTAGATGACCACCTGATGATCAATTTTATGTGTGAACTTAGAGGGTGTTTTTGGAAGAGATTAACATTTCAAAGCTATGGTTTTTCCAGTAGTCATGTATGGATGTGAGTGTTGGACCATAAGAAGACTAAGTGCCAAAGAATTTATGCTTTTGAACTGTGGTGCTGCAGAAGATTCTTGAAAGTCCCTTGGCCTGCAAGGAGATCAAACCAGTCAATCCTAAAGGGAATCAACCCTGAATATTCATTGGAAGGACTGATGCTGAAGCTGAAGCTCCAATACTTTGGCTACCTGATGCAAAGAGCCTACTCATTGGAAAAGACCCTGATAATGCTTTGCTGGAGCAGCCGTGAAGAGATATCCCACATTCAAGGTAAGAGAAACCCAAATAAGATGGTAGGTGATGCAAGAGGGCATCAGAGGGCAGACACACTGAAACCATACTCACAGAAAACTAGTCAATCTAATCACACTGGGACCACAGCCTTGTCCAACTCAATGAAACCAAGCCATGCCTGTGGGGCAACCCAAGACAGGCGGGTCCTGGTGGAGAGGTCGGACAGAATGTGGTCCATTGGAGAAGGGAATGGCAAGCCACTTCAGTATTCTTGCCTTGAGAACCCCATGAACAGTATGAAAAGGCAAAATGATAAGATACCAAAAGAGGAACTCCCCAGGTCATTAGGTGCCCAATATGCTACTGGAGATCAGTGGAGAAATAACTCCAGAAAGAATGAAGGGATGGAGCCAAAGCAAAAACAATACCCAGTTGTGGATGTGACTGGTGATAGAAGCAAGATCCGATGTTGTAAAGAGCAATATTGCATAGGAACCTGGAATGTCAGGTCCATGAATCAAGGCAAATTGGAAGTGGTCAAACAAGAGATGGCAAGGGTGAACGTAAACATTCTAGGAATCAGCGAACTAAAATGGACTGGAATGGGTGAATTCAACTCAGATGACCATTATATCTACTACTGCAGGTAGGAATCCCTCAGAAGAAATGGAGTAGCCATCACAAAAGAGTCCGAAATGCAGTACCTGGATGCAATCTCAAAAACAACAGAATGATCTCTGTTTGTCTCCAAGGCAAACCATTCAATATCACAGTTATCCAAGTCTATGCCCCAACCAGTAACGCTGAAGAAGCTGAAGTTGAATGGTTTTATGAAGACCTACAAGACCTTTTAGAACTAACACCCAAAAAAGATGTCCTTTTCATTATAGGGGACTGAAATGCAAAAGTAGGAAGTCAAGAAACACCTGGAGTAACAAGCAAATTTGGCCTTGGAATGTGGAATTAAGCAAGGCAAAGACTAATAGAGTTTTGCCAAGAAAATGCACTAGTCATAGCAAACACCCTCTTCCAACAACACAAGAGAAGACTCTACACATGGACATCACCAGATGGTCAACACCGAAATCAGATTGATTATATTCTTTGCAGCCAAAGATGGAGAAGCTCTATACAGTCAACAAAAACAAGACCAGGAGCTGACTGTGCTTCAAATCATGAACTCCTTATTACCAAATTCAGACTTAAATTGAAGAAAATAGGGAAAACCGCTAGACCACTCAGGTATGACCTAAATCAAATCCCTTATGATTATACACTGGAAGTGAGAAATAGATTTAAGGGCATAGATCTGAGAGATAGGGTGCCTGATGAACTATGGAATGAAGTTCGTGACATTGTACAGGAGACAGGGATCAAGACCATCCCCATGGAAAAGAAATGCAAAAAAGCAAAATGGCTGTCTGGGGAGGCCTTACAAATAACTGAAAAGAAGAGAGGGGAAAAACAAAGGAGAAAAGGAAAGATATAAGCATCTGAATGCAGAGTTCCAGAGAATAGCAAGAAGAGACAAGAAAGCCTTCTTCAGCGATCAATGCAAAGAAATAGAGGAAAACAACAGAATGGGAAAGACTAGAGATCTCTTCAAGAAAATTAGAGATACCAAGGGAACATTTCATGCAAACATGGGCTTGATAAAGGAGAGAAATGGTATGGACCTAACAGAAGCAGAAGATATTAAGAAGAGGTGGCGAGAATACACGGAAGAACTGTACAAAAAAGATCTTCACGACCCAGATAATCATGATGATGTGATCACTAATCTAGAGCCAGACATCTTGGAATGTGAAGTCAAGTGGGCCTTAGAAAGCATCACTACGAACAAAGCTAGTGGAGGTGATGGAATTCCAGTGGAGCTGTTTCAAATCCTGAACGATGATGCTGTCAAAGTGCTGCACTCAATATGCCAGCAAATTTGGAAAACTCAGCAGTGGTCACAGGACTAGAAAAGGTCAGTTTTCATTCCAATCCCAAAGAAAGGCAATGCCAAAGAATGTTCAAACTACCGCACAATTGCACTCATCTCACATGCTAGTAAAGTAATGCTCAAAATTCTCCAAGCCAGGCTTCAGCAATACGTGAACCGTGAACTCCCTGATGTTCAAGCTGGTTTTAGAAAAGGCAGAGGAACCAGAGATGAAATTGCCAACATCCGCTGGATCATGGAAAAAGCAAGAGAGTTCCAGAGAAACATCTATTTCTGCTTTATTGACTATGCCAAAGCCTTTGACTGTGTGTATCACAATAAACTGTGGAAAATTCTGAAAGAGATGGGAATACCAGACCACCTAACCTGCCTCTTGAGAAATCTGTATGCAGGTCAGGAAGCAACAGTTAGAACTGGACATGGAACAACAGACTGGTTCCAAATAGGAAAAGGAGTACATCAAGGCTGTATATTGTCACCCTGCTTATTTAACTTCTATGCAGAGTACATGATGAGAAACGCTGGACTGGAAGAAACACAAGCTGGAATCAAGATTGCTGGGAGAAATATCAATAACCTCAGATATGCAGATGACACCACCATTATGGCAGAAAGTGAAGAGAGCTAAAAAGCCTCTTGATGAAAGTGAAAGAGGAGAGCGAAAAAGTTGGCTTAAAGCTCCACATTCAGAAAACGAAGATCATGGCATCTGGTCCCATCACTTCATGGGAAATAGATGGGGAAACAGTGGAAACAGTGTCAGACTTTATTTTGGGGGGCTCCAAAATCACTGGAGATGGTGACTGCAGCCATGAAATTAAAAGACACTTACTCGTTGGAAGAAAAGTTATGACCAACCTAGATAGTATATTCAAAAGCAGAGACATTACTTTGCCGACTATGGTTTTTCCTGTGGTCATGTATGGATGAGAGTTGGACTGTGAAGAAGGCTGAGCACTGAAGAATTGATGCGTTTGAACTGTGGTGTTGGAGAAGACTCTTGAGAGTCCCTTGGACTGCAAGGAGATCCAACCAGTCCATTCTGAAGGAGATCAACCCTGGGATTTCTTTGGAAGGAATGATGCTAAAGCTGAAGCTCTAGTAATTTGGCCACTTCATGCAAAGAGTTGACTCATTGGAAAAGACCCTGATGCTGGGAGGGATTGGGGGCAGGAGGAGAAGGGGACGACAGAGGATGAGATGGCTGGATGGCATCACAGACTCAATGGACGTGAGTCTGAGTGAACTCCGGGAGATGGTGATGGACAGGGAGGCCTGGCGTGCTGCGATTCATGGGGTCGCAAAGAGTCGGACACGACTGAGCGACTGAACTGGGAAAGATTGAAGGCAGAAGGAGAAGGGGACAACAGAGAATGAGATGGTTGGATGGCATCACTGACTCAATGGACGTGAGTTTGAGCAAACTCTGGGAGATGGTGAAGGACTGGGAAGCCTGGTGTGTGCTGCAGTCCATGGGGTTGCAAAGAATCGGACACAACTTAGTGACTAAACTGAACATTTAAATTGGTGAACCTTGGGTAAAACAGATTGCCCTCCATAATGTGAGTGGGCCTCATCCAATCAGGTGAAGGCCTGAATAGAAGAAAAAGACTGGCTTCCATGAGTAACAGGGAACTCACCAACAGGCTGCCTTTGGATTGGAACTGAAGCACTGACTCTCCTGGGTCTCGAGCCTTTTAGCCCATGCTGCAGATATGGACTTGCCTGCCTCCATAATCACATAATCCTTATAATATATCTATCTATTTATTTATTTATATTATGTATCTACCTACCTATCTGTATCATTTAGTAGTTAATAATTCTTATTTTTGGCCATGTGGCCTGCAGGATCTTAGTTCTCCAACCAGGGACTGAACTTGTGCCCCTGCAGTGGAAGCACTAAGTCCTAACCACTGGACCCCCAGGGAACTCCCAGTTGACAATTCTTTATACTAAACTTATGTTGTGTTTTCTGTCTCCTGAGCAGGCATTGATTGACATCGGCAGTGTATATGATACAGGGCATGTACATAGAGATTATGTAGTAAAATAAGATGAAATGCCTGCCCTCCGTAGTTGAAAGAAACAGATCAAGGAAAAGTTATGAAAACTTTTCATAAGGATAGTAATGGAGGTGTTTGTCTAGAGCCACAGAGATGCAGAGAAGAAGGAGCACTTACCTCTAGAGGTATCAGAGAGCTGCACAGGACAGGTGATGTCTCAACTGAGTCTTAAAGGAAAATAGGACTGTTCCAGGAAAACGGAGGTGGTGAGTAGTAAAATTCAGATGGAGGAAAGAAAGTACATTCAGAGGACAGAGGAAGCACATTATGTTTCGGCGGGTGTAAGTGAGGTTGCTCCACAGGCTGGGGGAGAGGAGGCTGGAGGGGATGGTAAGGAACGTCAAAGGTCCTTTGACTCACTGTGAGGAGTTTGGATTTGGGGCTCTAGGACAGAGATTTTCAACGTATTTTGCACCAAGAGAGACAGAACAGCTGATGTTCACATTCATGTTAATTCCTTATCTAAGCCAGGTTTTTGTTGAAACAACCCTCCCTTCATTTGAGAGTGTAATAAAGCATCTATGATTCAAAGATGCTGTAACTATCAATGGAGCCTCAGTAATAGTTGCTCATTACCATCTATGGTATAGATAAAACAGGCTCTGTGTATTGCTGCCTCGAACTCACTCTCTTCCACTTAAGAAGACAAATCAGAATGCATACATTCTCCTCCACCTTCAACTCTGCTGGGACAGCTGAACCACTCAGTAACTGACCAACTGTTGGAGTCTGGAGATCTTAGGTCCATCCAAGAACCTGAATTCCTGCGAAGAATTTGCAAAATGAAGCAGAGCTCAGGAGAGGTCAAAGGATGCAAGGTTGAAGACAGAATTTTCCCCCAGGAGGCAGCTGGGGCAATGATCCTGAGGCCTGCTGCTGCTGCTAAGTTGCTTCAGTCATTTCCGACTCTGTGCAACCCCATAGACGGCAGCCTACCAGGCTCTCCCGTCCCTGGGATTCTTCAGGCAAGAACACTGGAGTGGGTTGCCATTTCCTTCTCCAATGCATGAAAGTGAAAAGTTGTATTGCTCAGATGCAGGCAGCATGGGGGAAGCTGCCATGCTGGGCTCCGGCAAACAAAAAGGACAGGTCCACATAACTCAAGACAGAGATCCCAGCTTGCCAAATGTTTGCTCTAAGCCCACTGTAGAGAAACACACATACTATTCCACTAGCACTCATTTTTTCAACAAACACTTCCTAAGACTTGTCCCATAGGCTAAGAATACAATAGTAATCCAGGTAGACAGGCATGAACCATACATTTAAATTTGGGAGGATAGACAATAATAAAACATATGTAACATAACTTTCAGATGGTGATAAGGTTAGAGAACTAGGATAGAGACTTACTGGGTGGGGGAGTGCTGCTGAGGCAGAAACTGGCTTGTCAGACTTGAAGCTGAATGATTGAGGAATGCTGAATGATTGAGTGGAAAGAGGTAAATGAAAAAGGCGCCACATCTAGCCCAGTCCTGGTGAGATTTTTGAACCCCAAGGATCAAAGAAAATTTCACAAGTTTCTAGATAGAAAGAATAGCTTTCCTATCAAGAAAAGGGAACTGAACTGGCATCAAACGACTCATTAGCAGAACTGGAATCTAGAAGACAATGTAACATTACAGGCCTTGGTAAGAGGAGTGATCTGAAAGTTCTACCTTCAACCAAAATACTATTCATACGTGAAGGCTCATGCCTTACCTTTCTCCTAGTCTGTTCCAAAACCCTTATTTATACCATTTCCACCATTTGAACTTGGTTTCCCTGGCTTAACTTTGGGTTGTCTCCAAGGATTTGGCTTGGAAATCATCTTTGACTCTCTCTAGCTCTCTTGGGTGGAACAACCTCTTGTAGCTCTGGATCCTGAAGCCCAGCCACAGGCATCACCATTCCTGTTTGGAGGTCTGGCTAGCCCTCCACTGAGGTTCTCCTACAACCAGTTGGTTTTACCGAGTAATGTAGTCACACGAGATGTCTGCTACATCAGTGATGGCATTGTAGCAGTAGGACCTGGTAAAGAGAAACAACAAGTATTCAGATACATTAGCCAAACATAGACAGGCAAGAGGATACAAGGTAAACTCCCATAATGACTCAGGGGCTGCCATCTTGGGGAACTTTCTAGATTCCAATGGCCTAAGTCAGGGAACGATAGAGAGCGCCTTCAAGTAAAAGCAAGTTGCTGCACTTTCCAACTGACAATTATGAAGCACACTTGTAATTGTATGCCAACTCTACTGCAATGAAGAAGTGGAAGGGGCGCTCAAGAGGGAGGGGATATACACATACATAGAGCCGATCCACATTGTTGTACAGCAGAAACTAACACAACACTATAGAGCAATTATACTCCAATTAAAAACAAATTTAAAAACCAGTAAATATGTTAACAAGTAACAAATGTAAATAGTTTTCTTTATTCCTGCTGAAATTGAAATTCAGGTAATAAATGTGCTTTTAAATAGAGAAAAAAAGGAGAATAAGAAAAAGGAAAGGGAGGAAGGATAAGAGAGAGGATGTGGAGGGAAGGAGAAGGAGAAGAAGAAGGGGCTGAGGCTCACTTGTATGATTATGAATTTTGGAGGCAACATATAGCACATGTTGCTCTGATCCTTTTGCCAAGTAACCCGAAGGACCATAAACTTTGAGTTGGGCCCAGAAAAATAAAGGTATTTTTAACAGGAGCAGGCTGCAGTGCAAAGAGCAAGAATCCAGGCTATAGACAGACTGATATCAAGTGCCAAGGCAGTGCCACGTCCTGCTAGGAGATTAGAGATGGTAGCATGGGCTGACTATAGCAGGAGGGTATTCTGTCTGTCTTCCAAATACCCAAGGCTAAGGAATTACAAGCTAAGAGATCACTTCATGCCAGTGCTGCTTCTCTGGAAGAGCAGCAAGGTAAAAGCTCAGAAGGGCTGCGTGTCCACCAGGACAGCACGTGGGAAGGATCCAGAGTAGTTCAGTGGTGCCTGGCATTCCCTTCTCCAGAGCTAGTCCCCTCTCTCCCCTTAAACTCTATTTGACTGTATTAGTCATTTTTGCTGAAGTTACAACCAACTTCAATATCTCTGTAGCTTACAACAGAGGCTGGAAATTTTTTTGCATGAAGGGCTGGACAGCCAATGTTTTGGACTTTGTAGGACATAGGGTCTCAGTTGCAGCTCCTCAGCTCTGCCCTTGTGGCATTTAAGCAGCCAGAAACATATGTAGATGGATGAGTGTGACCGTGTTCTGACAATATTATATGAACACTAAAGTTTGAACTTCATATAGCTTTTACATGTCACAAAATATTATTCTTCTTTTGATTACTTTTTTTTGAGATACAATTGACATATAATATTATGTTAGAGTATACAACATAATGATTTGATATTTGTATATACTGTGAAAGGATCATTCCAATAAGCCTATTTAATATCCGTCACCACACATAGCTAGACAAATTTTTTCCCTTGTGGTGAGTATGTTTAAGATCTACTTTTCTAGCCACTTTCAAATGTACAAAGCAGTATTGTTAACTATAGTCACCATACTGTCATTACATCCTCATGACTTATTTTATAATTGGAAGTTTGGACTTCTGGGGTAGTGGTGGTGGTGGTGGTTTAGTCGCTAAGTCGTGTCCGACTTGCGATCCTGTGGACTATAGCCTGCCAGGCTCCTCTTTCCGTGGGATTCTCCAGGCAAGAATACTGGAGTGGGTTGCCATTTCCTTCTCCAGGGGATCTTCCTGACCCAGGAATTGAACCTGGGTCTCCTGCATTGCAGGCAGATGATTTACCAACTGAGCTATGAGGAAAGCCCAGACCTCTGTGGGGCCACCTATTTTGCCCATTCCCCATCTCCCTGCCTCTGGCAACCACCAATCTGTTCTCTGTGTCTATGAGCTCATTTGTTTTCTTTTGGTTTGCTTAGATTCCACATATAAGTGAGATCATACAGTATTTACATATCCTCTGACTTATTTCACTTAGCATGATTATGCCCTCAGGGTCATCTGTATTGTTGCAAATGACAAAATTTTATTCTTTTTGTGACTAAATAATACTCCATTTTATATGTATACCATGTTTTCTTTTTTCTCTTTTTTTAAGTGAAATGTATGCGTATGTGCTTAGTTGCTCAGTCCTGTTCAACTCTTTGTGATCCCATGGACTGTGGCCTGCCCGGCTTCTCTCGCCATGGAGTTTTCCAGGCAACAATACTGGAGCAGGTTGCCATTTCCTACTGCAGAGGTCTTCCCGACCCAGGGATCGAACCTATGTCTCCTGCATTGGCAGGCGGATTCTTTACCGCTGTACCACCTGGGAAACCCTTAAAGTTGAATACTTCTTTTTATTTTATTTATTATTTTGGCTTTCTCTCGTTGCAGAGAGTGGGGGCTACTCGTTGTTGTGGTTCACGGGCTTCTCATTGTGGTAGTTTCTCTTGTGAGGAGCATGGCTCTAGAACATAGGCTCAGTAGGCGTGGTGCATGGGCTTAGTTGCCCTGTGGCATATGGAATCTGCCCAGACCAGGGATCGAACACGTGTTCCCTGCATTGCCAGGAAGACTCTTAACCCCTGGACCACCAGAGAAGTCCCTACGTTTTCTTTTATTCATTCATCCATAGATGAACATTTAGCTTGCTTCCATGCCTTGACTATTGTAAATAGTGCAGCAAATGAACATGCGGGTGCATGTGTCTTTTGTCCAGCGTTTCTGTCTCCTTCAGATACTGGATCATATGGTAGTACTATTTTTAAATTTTTGAGGAGCTTCCATATTGTTTTCCATAATGGGTAGATCAATTTACATTCCCACTAACAGCACAGAGTGGCTCCCTTTTCTCTACATCCTCACCCAAACTCATCTCTTGTCTTTTTGAGAACAGCCATTCTAACAGATGTAAGTTTTGATCTGCATTTCCCTGATGATAGTGATGCTGAGCACCTTTTCATATACCGTTGGCCATTTGTGTGTCTTCTTTTTAAAAATGTATATTCAGATCCTCTGCCCATTTTAAAATCTGAGTGTTCATTTTTTTTGCTATTCAGTTGCATGACTTCTTTAATGATATGCAAATATTTTCTCCCATTCAGTAGGTTGCCTTTTCATTTTGTTCATTGTTTCCTCTACTATGCAGAAATTTTTGGTTTGATGTGGTCCCATTTGTTGATTTTTGCTTTCGGTGTCAAATCCAAAAAATCATCACCAAGACCTATGTCAAGGAGCTTACTGTCAAAGAGTTTTCTTCTAGGAATTTTATGGTGTCAGGTCTTACATTCAAGTCTTTAATCGATTTTGAGCTGATTTTTGTGTATGGTATAAGATAATGGTCTATTTTCATTTCTTTGCATGTGGCTGTCCAGTTTTCCCAACACCATTCATTAAAGAGACAGTCCTTTCTCCAGTTTATATTCTTGGCTCCTTTGTCATAAACTAATTGACCACATATACATGTTTTGATTACTTTTCAATCTTTCAAAAATGAAGAAAAAATCTAAGCCTTACAAAGACAATAGACTGGATTTGGCCCATGGATTGTAGTTTGCCAACACATGGTTTACAACAACCAACAAGTATTTTATTGCTTATTATATGTTGGTGATTGCAAGTCAGCTTCTATGGTTCTATGTGTTTCACTCTAAGGCATAGGCTGGGCTGTAAGAACAGCCCCTATTTGGGTCACACTAGTCTTGCAGCCTTTTCATACTGTTCGTGGGACTCTCAAGGCAAGAATGTTGAAGTGGTTTGCCATTCCTTTCTTCAGTGGACCACGTTTTGTCAGAACTCACTACCATGACCTGTCCATCTTGGGTGGCCCTACACAGCATGGCTCATAGTTTCATTGATTTAGACAAGGCTGAGATCCATGTGATCCATTTGCTTAGTTTTCTGTGACTGTGGTTTTCATTCTGTCTGCTCTCTGATGGATGAGGATGAGAGGCTTGTGGAAGCTTCCTGATGGGAGGGACTGGCTGTGGGAAAAACTGGGTCTTGCTTTGGTGGGAGAGGCCATGCTCAGTAAATCTTTATCCAGTTTTCTGCTGATGGGTAGGGCTGTGTTCCCTCCCTGTAGTTTGGCCTATGGCCAAACTATGGTAGGAGTAATGGTGACCTCCTCCAAAAGGACTTATGCCAGCATGCCTTGTCTCCCAGGACTGCTGCAGTCAGTGTCCCTAACCCTGCGCAGACCACTGTTGGTCCATGCCTCCGCAGGAGACTCCTGAGCCAGGAGACTTCTGAGCACTCACAGGCGAGTCTGTCTCAGTCTCTCGTGAGGTCACTGCTCCTTCCTCCTGGGTCCTGGTGCACACAAGGTTTGTTTTTGCCCCCCCAAGAGTCTCTGTTTCCCCAGTCCTGTGGGAGTTCTGTAATCAAATCCCACTGGCCTTCAAATTCGAATTCCCTGGGGTTTCTCAGTCCCTTTGTTGGATCCCCAGGTTGGGAAATCTGTTGTGGGCCTTATAACTTTTGCAACAGGTCAAGGACTTCTTTGGTATAATTGTTCTCTAGTTTGTGGGTCACCTGCTCGGTGGCTCTATGGTGGGGCTAATGGCGACCTCCTCTAAGAGGACTTATGCCACACTGCACCTCCCAGGACTGCTGCTGCCAGAGCCCCTGTCCCCAGGTCAGTAGGTGTCCAATATGCCACTAAAGAAGAGCAGAAGAAATAGCTCCAGAAGGAAAGAAAAGGCTGAGCCAAAGCAGAAACAACGCTCAGTTGTGGATGTGTCTGGTGGTGAAAGTAAAGTCCAATGCTGTGAAAAAATATCACATAGGAACCTGGAATGTTCCTATGAACATTGGTCCATGAATCAAGGTAAATTGGAAGTGGTCAAACAGGAGATGGCAAGAGTGAATATCGACATTTTAGGGCTCAGTGAACTACAATGGACGAGAATGGGAGAGTTTAATTCAGATTACCATTATATCTACTACTGTGGGCAAGAATTCCTCAGAAGAAATGGAGTAGACTTTCTAGTCAACAAAAGAGTCCGAAATGCAGTATTTGGGTGCAATCTCAAAATCAACAGAATGATCTCAGTTCATTTCAAAGGTAAACCATTCAAGTAATCCAAGTCTATGCCCCAACCACTAATGCTGAAGAAGCTGAAGCTGGATGGTTCTATGAAGACCTACAAGACCTTCTAGAACTAACACCAAAAAGAAAGGTGTCCTTTTCATCATAGGGGACTGGACTGCAAAAGTGGGAAGTCAAGAGATACTTGGCATAACAGACAAGTTTGGCCTTGGAGTACAAAATGAAGAAGGGCAAAGGCTAACAGAGTTTTGCCAAGAGAACACACTAGTCATAGCAAACATCTTCTTCCAACAGCACAAGAGACAATGACTCTACACATGGACATCACTTGATGGTCAGTACCAAAATCAGATTGATCGTATTCTTTGCATTCGAAGGTGAAGAAGTTCTATCCAGTCAGCAAAAACAAGACAGGGAGCTGATTGTGGCTCAGATCATGAACTCCTTATTGCCAAATTCAGATTTAAATTGAAGAAAGTAAGGAAAACCACTAGGCCATTTGGGTATGACCTAAATGAAATCCCTTATGATTATATAGTGAAAGGGACAAATAGGTTCAAGGGATTAGATCTGATAGACAGAGGGCCTGAAGAACTATGGACAGAAGTTGGTAACATTGTACAGGAGGCAAGAAAAAGAAATGCAAAGAAGGCAAAATGGTTGTCTGAGGAGCTCTTACAAATAGCTAAGAAAAGAAGACAAGCAAAAGGAAAAGGAGAAAAGGAAAGATGTGTCCATCTGAATCAGAGTTCCAAAGAATAGCAAGGAGAGATAAGAAAACCTTCCTAAGTGAACAATGCAAATAGAGGAAAACAACAGAATGGGAACGACTAGAGTTTTCTTCAAGCAAATTAGAGATACTAAGGGAACATTTCATGCAAAGATGGGCACAATAAAGGACAAAAACGGTATGGACCTAACAGAAGCAGAAGATAGTAAGAAGAGCTGGCAAGAATACACAGAAGAACTAAACAAAAGAGCTCTTAACAACCCAGATAACCATGATGATGTGATCACTCACCTAGAGCCCGACATTCTGCAAGTGTGAAATCAAGTGGGCCTTAGGAAGCATCACTACGAACAAAGCTAGTGGAGGTGATGGAATTCCAGTTGAGCTATTTCAAATCCTAAAAGATGATGCTGTGAAAGTGCTGCTCTCAATATGCAAGCAAATTTGGAAACCTCAGCAGTGGCCATAGGACTAGAAAAGATCAGTTTTCATTCCAATCCCAAAGAAGAGCAATGCCAAGAATGTTCAAACTACCACACAATTGCACTCATCTCACATGCTAGCAAGCTCATGCTCAAAATTCTCCAAGCTAGGCTTCAACAGTATGTGAACCAAGAACTTCCAGATGTACAAGCTGGATTTAGTAAAGGCAGAGGAACCAGAGATCAAATCGTCAAAATCCAATGGATCATAGAAAAAGCAAGGGAATTCCAGAAAAACATCTAATTCTGCTTCATTGACTATGCTAAAGTCTTTGACTTTGTGGGTCATAATAAACTGCAGAAAATTCTGAAAGAGATAGGAATACCAGACTACCTTACCTGCCTCCTGAGAAACCTGTATGCAGGTCAAGAAACAATAGTTAGAACCAGACATGGAACAATGGACTGATTCCAAATTGGGAAAGGAGTACATCAAGGCTGAATATTATCACTCTACTTATTTAACTTTTATGCAGAGTACTTCATGCAAAATGCCAGGCTGGATGAATCACAAGCTGGAATCAAGATCACCAGGAAAAATATCAACAACCTCAGATATGCAGATGACACCACCGTTATGGCAGAAAAGTGAAGAGGAACTGAAGAGCCTCTTGATGAATGTGAAAGAGGAGAGAGAAAAAGCTGGCTTAAAACTCAACATTCAAAAAACAAAGATCATGGCATTCGGTCCCATACCTTCATGGCAAATACACGGAGAAACAGTGGAAGCAGTGACAGACTTTATTTTCTTGGGTTCCAAAATCACTCCAGATGGTGACTTTAAAAGATGAAATTAAAAGATGCTTGCTCCTTGAAAGAAAAGCTATAACAAACCTAGACAGTGTATTAAAAAGCAAAGACATTACTTTGCCAACAAAGGTCTGTATAGTCAAAGCTATGGTTTTTCCAATAGTCATGTATGGATGTCAGAGTTGGACCAAAAGGATAGCTGAGCACCGAAGAATTGATGCTTTTGAACTGTGGTGTTGGAGAAGACTCTTGAGAATCCCTTGGACAGCAAGGAGATCCAACCAGTCCATCCTAAAGGAAATCAGTTCTGAATATTTATTGGAAGGACTGATGCTGAAGCTGAACCTTCAACACTTTGGCCACCATTCAAATGCCAACTCATTGGAAAAGACCCTGATGTTGGGAAGGAGTAAAGGCAGGAGGAAAAGAGGATGACAGAGGATGAGATGATTGGATGGCATCACTGACTCAATGGACATGAGTTTAAGCAAGCTCCAGGAGATGCTGAAGGACAGGGAAGCCTGGCGTGCAGCAGTCAAAGGGGTTGCAGAGTCGGACATGACTGAGTAACTGAACAACAAGTCTTGCAGCAGAGTGGAAGAACAAGAAAGTTGGTGGAAACATAAGATGCCTCTTAAAGCTCCTGCTCAGAGCTATAAATAAATAAAATACAAAATAATATGACAGTAAATAATAAAATTGTGTTGTATAGCATAGGAAACTATATTCAATATCCTATAATAAACTATGATGGAAATGAATTTTTTAAATGACAGAAGCAAATCCTAATTTAAATGTAAATACAATAAATGCAATTGCATTAAATTCAAAAGTAAAAGGCCCAGACCCTCAGAAGAGTTAAAAATCCAACAATATGATTTACCAAGGCATATTATTATTTTTTTTTAAAAAAGAAATGGTTTAAAATAAGATAGAAAAATCTATGACAGGTATTTTTGAACTAAAAGAATCCAGAAGATAGTAATCCCTAATATCCAATGTAATAGATTTAAGGAAAAAAAAGATTGTAAGAGACAAAAGACATCATGACATATGGAACACAGAATAGAGAATAGATGAAAGAGGTTATAAATGTTAACTATTGCCTTGTGACCAGTTTCAGAAATAAGGATTGTATTAGCTATACCCATTTTCTTTCTTGATTACAGAAAATCATATTATTATTGTGCAGATAAGATATGAACATTTCCCAGGGATTGATGAAGTTCCTGATGAGACACTGAGTATTCCCTTTCACAGACAAGGTGAGAAGATTTTTTCCTGTAAATGACAGGTGAATTATATTAAGTGGGAACATTTCATTGCTATTGGTGTTTTTTTAAGTATAGAAAGGTTGTATGAATAACTAGTATACAAAATGATGGAATGTATATTGGTTCACTACTTTCCAATCCCCTTCCAGTGTGCCTCCTTATATGCTGGAGTGCTAAAGACTACATTTTTGACTCCCCTGAAGCTATATAGTTCAAAGAGATGCATCCACATGAGTCTGGAAAGGAGGAAATGAAAAATGTGAGGCAGAAGATATGCCCATGGGTAGATCCGCTCTTCTTGCAAGCAGTCTGAAGGCATTTGGTTCTTCTGGGGCAGCTCTGGCAGTGACTGCCATTTCTATTTCTAATGTCATAGTATCAGGAAGCGGCAGCACTGAGAGTTCTATGACTATAGCCTGGTGATGCAGCTGACAGTTTCCCCTGGTTACTAATGTCCTAAACTTTGAGCAACTAAACATGATTCTCTAGACCACCTAGAGATTCACTAGCCATCTCATGTTGTCTAATAATGTCCCTTCTGTTTAAACTACCCAGAGTGGATTTCTATTCTCTACAAGTAACAATATTGATTATAGAAGACTATTATCTGTCCTTCACTACCTTTTCTCCCTTTCTTCTTTGGTCATAGAATGTGTAGCTATACACATTACTATCTTATTTAACAGGCTTCCCTGGTAGTTCAGCTGGTAAAGAATCTGCCTGCAATGCATGGGACTCCAGTTCGATTCCTGAGTTTGAAGAAGGAATTCATAGGGCCTGGACTCCATCTTAAGCCTGTTCATGCTGATCATGCTCAGCCACCTTTCCAATGGACTCTGAACTCTGTGTTTAGTGCCTATGAAAACAACAGAAGGAAGGATAAGACCCCCTCCAGACAGGGGAACCTTGAAGATCGTATCTAGGTTACTCATCGCCTAAGGGAAAACATACACTAATCACCCCTTCCTCCAGACAGGCCATAAATTTTTCTGTATCTATCAGAGTGTAACCTCGGGTTTATTGATTATTGGCTAATTGTTTGACTGTTTGAGCACATGAGCACATAGCACGTGAATGATGGGGTTATTGGGATTGTATTTTCCTTGGTTTATGTAAGTCTCAAGGAATTTGGAGCGGTGGGTTCAGACATGTACACATGGGGTATAAAAGATTTTCACAAATGCTGGTCGGGGTCCTTGGCTAAGAGGAGACTCTGAATTGGGCCCGCTGGTGTAATAAACTGCACTCCACTATCTGCATTGTCCTTCTGAGTCAGTTTGTTTCCCGGAACGTGTGGCTACAAGTTGAGAAGATCCCCCTGGAGAAGGGCTAGGATACCCACTCCAGTATTGTTGCCTGGAGAATTTCATAGAGGAGCCTGGCGAGTTACAGTCCATGGGCTCACAGAGAGTTGGTCACAACTGAGTGACACACA
>NW_024070211.1:14716084-14718655 GCF_014754425.2 Oryx dammah
CACACACACACCCCACCACACACACACACACACACACACACACACAGAGTAGCCTGCAGCAGACTGGAGCCACTCCCTATGCTGAGCCCTGAGGAAACTCAGGGTGTGAAAATATAAGATGCTGACTCCAGATAGCTGTGGTGAATATCAAAGGAATAATTTCAGTTAGTCCAGACTCTTGCATCTTCCCATATATAGAAAAGCACTAAATTTCTTAACTTGACATATCTGGTTTCTTTAATTAACAGTAATCTTTTGATGTTTCTGACTACCTGCCCTTTGTTAGAAAACTCCTATATATTTTAGCTTCTCCTCTTGGCTCCTCAAGGCAGTCTCTCAGTTATCTGAAATGCTGTCTTCTGGGTTGCAGTCCTCATTTTCCCCCACATGAAACTTGAGACTCATGTTGTGCATTTTTTTAAGTCAGCATTAGCTCACTAAGTAAAGAATCTGCCTGCAGTGCAGGAGACCCAGGTTCGATCCCTGGCTTGGGAAGATCTCCTGGGGAAGGAATTGGCAAAGCACTCCAGTATCCTTGCCTGGAAAATCCCATGGACAGAGGAGCCTGGTGGGCGGCAGTGTATGGGGTCATAGAGTTGGACATGACTGAGTGACTAACATACACTATAGAACTCCTCACTATCCCTTCCAGGTTGGGGCATACAGTTTTGAGGGCATTTTCCCTCTGTGGTCCCTTTTGCCGAGCAAAGCAATAAAGTCTGTTCTTGTATACTTTATCCAACATTTTGTCTCTGAGGTTCAACTCAGTACCAGGGTATAGAGGCCAAACTTTGGCTACACCAGCCTAGGTACTAGATCTGTGAATGAAGAAACCTCCAGATGATTCCAGTTTCCAGCAGTTCAAATCACTCTCAGCCACAAGAGTCGTCCCAGTTAGACTCCAGACACTGTGGAACAGAAACAAGCCATCTCTGCTGTGACTAGTCAAATTCTTGACCCATGGAATCCACGAGCATAATCAAAGTCTTTTGATATATGCCTCGATGTTTGGGCTGGCATGTTACACAACAATAGTAATTGGAATATCACTTTTGTAACCAAATCTCTCAAGAACTGCCTATTCTCACCATCTGCATTACTTCATCCCCACATAGTCTGATCATCTGGAATTTGCTCCCTTAAATCAAGCTTAATAGTGTTCTCTGAAATTAATGATTTTCAAGTTGTTAATAGATATTTTCTCTTAGAGTGTGAAGAGATGTATTGAACACTACTGTTCAGTTCTTCCTTCTTGAATTACTCTCTTTTAGTTTTTACAATACCACACTATCCCACATCTCTGCCTTTCACTCTAGTCACTTCTTAAGACTCAATCACAGTTTCACCCTCCTCTAGCCAGCCACTAGTTGATGAAGTTGGTGATGTTTGGTTTTGAGTTTCTCCTTTTCTTACTTCATAGGCTCTCTCTCCATCTATATCTATGGTTTTAATTCCCACCTATATAACAGGGATGACATTTTACCTCCAACAATTTCATCTGTTGTAAAAAGCTATATGGCTATATATCCAAATGCCTTTTCATATTTTGTACCAGGTAGGGTTCTTGGTTGCACAAAGACTGGCCTTGACTGATTTAAACAGAAGTGAATCATTAAAAGTCCATAGATTCACAGGAAAAGCAAAGCACGGGGGTTGGAGCTTATGTTAACCAGGAAGAAACAACAGCCAAGTCATACTGTAGAACTGGCCTGGTGAGGATACCAACATTTCTCCATGGCAGCTGGCCCCACTGATAGCACTGGCACTGGACACCTTGGAGATTCTGTCTTGCTGCAACTGTCACCACGGCTAGAAAAGATTCTTTGAGTTTTCCTGCTTCTTACAGCTCCCTCTTCAAAGTCCCTGGAGGGTGCATCTGACTATCAAAGTGTAGACCATGGCCATTGTCTTAACCACAAAAGATTCTGGGAAAGCAAACCACTGGCATTTCCAGATACTGTTGCAGATGGCCAATTCAACCTCCCACCAATTGCTCATAATGTAAGGAATTCTCCAACTATATAAAAGAGTTTCAGAAGCTAGAGGGGGAAGTTGAGGGAAAAAACTCTTACTATTTCTTCCATGGCTTTTGACTGTGTGGATCACAATAAACTGGAAAATTCTGAAAGAGATGGGAATACCAGACCACCTGACCTGCCTCTTGAGAAACCTATATGCAGGTCAGGAAGCAACAGTTAGAACTGGACATGGAACAACAGACTGGTTCCAAATAGGAAAAGGAGTACGTCAAGGCTGTATATTGTCATCCTGCTTATTTAACTTATATGCAGAGTACATCATGAGACACGCTGGGCTGGAAGAAGCACAAGCTGGAATCAAGATTGCCGGGAGAAATATCAATAACCTCAGATATGCAGATGACACCACCCTTATGGCAGAAAGTGAAGAGGAACTAAAAAGCCTCTTGATGAAAGTGAAAGAGGAGAGTGAAAAAGTTGGCTTAAAGCTCAATGTTCAGAAAATGAAGATCATGGCATCTGGTCCCATCACTTCATGGGAAATAGATGGGGAAACAGTGGAAACAGTGTCAGACTTTATTTTGGAGCCCCC
>NW_024070211.1:14718755-14721613 GCF_014754425.2 Oryx dammah
GAAATATCAATAACCTCAGATATGCAGATGACACCACCCTTATGGCAGAAAGTGAAGAGGAACTAAAAAGCCTCTTGATGAAAGTGAAAGAGGAGAGTGAAAAAGTTGGCTTAAAGCTCCACATTCAGAAAACGAAGATCATGGCATCTGGTCCCATCACTTCATGGGAAATAGATGGGGAAACAGTGGAAACAGTGTCAGACTTTCTTTTTTTGGACTCCAAAATCACTGCAGATGGTGACTGCAGCCATGAAATAAAAGACGCTTACTCCTTGGAAGGAAAGTTATGACCAACCTAGATAGCATATTAAAAAGCAGAGACATTACTTTGCCAACAAAAGTCCGCCTAGTCAAGGCTATGGTTTTTCCAATGGTCACGTATGGATGTGAGAGTTGGACTGTGAAGAAACCTGAGCGCCGAAGAATTGATGCTTTTGAACTGTGGTGTTGGAGAAGACTCTTGAGAGTCCCTTGGACTGCAAGGAGATCCAACCAGTCCATTCTAAAGGAGATCAGTCCTGGGTGTTCATTGGAAGGACTAATGCTAAAGCTGAAACTCCAATACTTTGGTCACCTCATGCAAAGAGTTGACTCATTGGAAAAGACCCTGATGCTGGGAGGGATTGGGGGCAGGAGGAGAAGGGGAAGACAGAGGATGAGATGGCTGGATTGCATCACCGACTCGATGGGCATGAGTTTGGGTAAACTCTTGGAGTTGGTGATGGAGAGGGAGGCCGGGCGTGCTGTGATTCATAGGGTCACAAAGAGTAGGACATGACTGAGCGACTGAACTGAACTGATTTCTTCCTTGCAACAAAGAGTTTATCACTAATCTGATGTGCTCTACTGAGCAACAAGTTTGTAGAACTCTTTTGCATGTTTCAATTAAAGCTAAAAAAAACCAAAACCCAAAATCTTTTGCTATAACAATGTCCAGGTCTTTCTAGGATGATTATCAATAGGGATGCTAGTAAAATAGTCTGAGTACATTCAACATTCCTGATACCTAACGGTTTTCAAACACATTTTTAATGATCTGTGCAGAATGATGTGAGGAAATGGAACTAAATAGCAAAATAACTGGAGAGTAATACAGAAGTGACATTAAGAGATAGTTGTGTTTTGTATCCTATGAACTGTAGCCTGCCAGGCTCCCCTGTCCATGAGATTGCCTAGGCAAGAATCCTGGAGTGGGTTGTCATTTCCTTCTCCAGGGGATCTTCCCCACCCAGGGATCAAAACTGCATCTCCTGCATTGTAGGAATATTCTTTACCACTGTGCCCCTAAGGAAGCCCTTCTAGTAGAGAATATGGTCCTCAAAGCACATAATTAATTATGATGAAACCGAAGTAACAAACTTTGTCCAGTATAACTGAATATGACATAAGAGAGAAGTCCATCAGAGACTAAATATTTTGAAATTTTGAGTCTTGTTTGTTTTACTATATCACAGAACTTTTCAGTACTTTGCTCCAACATAAGAAACTAGAAAACTAATTTATAAAATTGTTTCTATAGTTAACAATGAAAATTCAGTGACTATAAAGATTTTAGCAAATACATAGTCTGACGTCTGAACTCTGAATATTAGGGACATAAATATGTCAGAAGAAAGACTTGATCTACAATGAATTTTTGTATTTGAAAACACAAAATCTGCTATTCTTACTAGTTTTTTATTTTCTTTGAACTTAACCAAGAATTATTTTCTCTTATCTCAGCTTCTTGAGTTAGCCTCTTCAAAGAAAATGCAATGCTTGTGACCTGTAGAGATTTAGAAAAGGTATCCCCGACTAAAATGAGTGCCTTAATAAAAGGAAAAATTCTGTACAGATCTCTTCCATTTGACGCTGCTAAACTTAAGTACAATAATGTCACATGTACTTATACAGTAATTGTGGGCACGCCTAAGTCCCTCCCTCTTTCCTAAACCAAATTCCCCAGATCCTAGAAATCCAGCCCTTCTGCCCTCCGGAGGCGCCTTTCCCAACGTAAAGTACAATTTAAAATTTAAGCTCCTAAAAAAAAAAAAAAAAAAATTTAAGCTCCTGACTAAATAATGATTCCGTAGCCAACTGCTCGGGGATCTGGGCACCCCAGTGCCTCTGGAGCGTGCAGCGGGGTGTAGGGAAGGGCAGGGGGAGTGGGCGAAGCTGCTGGTTGGTGCCTGAAATCTGTGCGTTGCCCCTTTAATTGTGTCCCCAGCCCTCGGGCGTTTCTGTCCAACGCCCACGTCAGCAAATACCTTTTGTTTCTCTCACGTTGGGGCTACTTGTTTTGGGGCGCAAAGGAACGGCTTCGAAAGGGGGAATTTCCCCCGCCGAGACTCGGGAATCTTCCCCCCAGCCCGCGCGCGCGACCCGCCGTTGCGCCGCGGCCCGCGGTAAGTGGCTGCGCGCCGCGCGGGCGGAGGGCGGGCGGGGCGTCGGGGCAGCCTCGCACGGGCCCGCAAGCCTCGCTGCGGGCGGAGGCGCGGGCGAAGGCGCCGCGGGCTTTGCTCCCCGGGAGGCGGCGGCGGGATACGGCCCGGGCGCTGCGCCCCCAGACGTCCCCGGACTGGGAGAGCGGCGGGAGGCGCAGAGGCGAGCGGGCGCCATTTGCAGCCCCGGGCGCAGCGGCGGTGGCGCGCCGGTCTGAGGGGCTGGAGACGGTCACAAAGGAGGCGCGGCCGGGCGGCCGGCGCCGAGAACCTGGCCTCGCGGCAGTGGCCGGCGAGGAGAGGCGGGCGGCGGCGGCTGGGCGCACCGGTTCCCGGACTGCGCGGCCGCCGCGCCCGCCCTGCCGCCCGGCCCTGTCCGCCTGCGCGCCCGGGAGGGGCTGCGGGACAATGGCCGCGCCGTCACCGCCCGCGCCCGCT
>NW_024070211.1:14722013-14834367 GCF_014754425.2 Oryx dammah
GCCCGCCCGACCGCCCCCGCCGAGCGCCGCGCCCGCTTGGCCGCCCGGCCCGGCCCGGCCGTGGCGCGGGGAAAGGCGGGAAGGCGCGCGGAGCCTCCTGGCGGCGGTGGCGGGAAGGCGGCGCGGGGCCGGTGCCGGGCGTGTCTGGAGCCGTCGGGCGCCGCAGACTCCCGGAGGGTCGGCGGCCGGCGGGGCTCGGGCTGCGCGGCCAGTGATGGGTGGCCCGCCGGATGGGGCGGCCGAGGTCTGGGGCTTGTCACTTGCAGCCAGGAGTCCGAGTTTCTCCGTACATCTGCCATCCTTTGGTTTTATATCGTGACGCGACAGATCCGGGCTTAGAATCCAAGCAGACTTACTACACCTAACTAATATTGTGCTGTAATTACTCTTTTATGACGGACTCACACATACGCACCTTCTGCCCATGTAGACGGCATCTTTTGTAAGTTAATAGCGGTTTGACACCTTCGCCTTCAAATGCGCTTACTTATTATTGATTGTGCCAGTAGCCAGGTTCTGTGTCTTTCAAAGGCGGTTCCCCCCCGCCCCCGGCTTTCGTTTTTCTTTTTAAATTGAAATATAGTAGACATATAACCTTATGTTAGGCTTAGTCCAAAATGCGTTTGCAAGCGGTAGATTCTCACCTATTGGGCTTTTAAACTACACACATCAGTATTACTTCTGTTCTTAATAAGCCTTTATATTTGCAGAACTTTAGTAAATGGAGTGCTTTCGCCTATATGAATTATTTCACTTATTTTCACATAAAACAACCATCTAGTCAGGCCGGTGGTTTTTCCACTTTCTAGGTGAGGAAACGCATTAAGCATTTAAACGTTAAGCCAAGAGGTGAACAGTGGCAGGCTTCCAGCGCCCTTGCCTCCTGTTCTCGCTCTTCATTCCCTCCTAAAGTCACCTCCATAGTCTTTAAGTAAGCAAGTCATATCGTCCCCATGCTCTAAAGCCCTTAACCGATCTTATCAGAAACAAGTCTAAAATCCTCAGCAGAATAAACCTCAGGCTCAAAACTTCCTCTCTAATCTTCCCCGAGTCTCAGATAAGGTTTGAGTGTGTGGGACCCCTGGAGCAAGAGCCCTTCACTGAAGGGCTGTCAGGCAGACTATAACCAGGAATCAGATACCTTTATTCCTGGGAGTGCCCCTGGCCACACAAATGGTAAATGGGAAGTGAGAATCTAACCTGCCACCCTCGGCCAAATGGGCATGTTTGGGTTAGGCTGTGAAATATTAGACTGAGGCATCCTGATTACCTTGGCTTCTTTCAAGTCGTGACTTCCCCGTGAAAGAGAGCAGCCTGCCAGAACTTATCTTGCAGCCTTGAAATCACCAGCTCTGCTGTTGATGATGACTTGAGCCCCCAAACTTTGTAAGATAGGATAATACTTGATTCGTCATGTATCATTTAAATCTTATTTTCTAGATAAAATAGAATTTATGTCTAATAGGCTTAACCTTTTCAGTGACCTGTCTGTTTATAATAATTAAAGAATTTGGTGCAAGTGTTTTGATCCCCTTGAGGAAAGTTCCTGTCACTTTTTTGCTTAGAGTTGGTCAGTGGCTCCTCATCTTCAGTGGGTCCCCGTCTTACTCAGACCAAAAGCCCAAGACCCTAAAGAGTCTACCAAGTCCACAGGAACTGGTCCCACGATGTCCTGTGAAAGTCACTCAGTTGTGTCCGACTCTTTGGACCCCATGGACTATACAGTCCTTGGAATTCTCCAGGCCAGAATACTGGAGTGGGTAGCCTTTCCCTTCTCCAGGGGATCTTCCCAACCCAGGGACTGAACCCAGGTCTCCCGCATTGCAGGGAGATTCTGTACCAGCTGAGCCACCAGGGGAGCCCCGGGATGTCCTACTGTCCCACAATCTATTGTTCCTTTCTGACTCCTTCTTTCGTTACTCTCCCCAGCCCTCCATTTTCTACATTTCTTTTAGCTCTCTGACTCGGGATCCAACCCATACCCCCTACATTGGTAGCACTGAGTCTTAACCACAGGAGTGCCAGGGAAGTCCTCCCCAGCTCTTGATGTTTCTCCAACCTCCTTGCCTGCTTCTCTTCAGAGCCTTTGCATTTGCTGTTCCATCTGCCTGGAACACCCTTCCTCCAGATATCTGAATAACTCTCTTACCGTCTTTGGACTTTACTTTAAATGCCATCGTCTCATTGAGACTTTCCTCAACTATGGTTTTTATTTTCTTAACATTTTTATATTTAATTCTGATTCCAGTTTCTTAATTCTAATTTACAGGGTTAAAAGATATGTATCCATACAATTACCACGCCAGTTTGCTGAAGTTTCTCATGGCCCAGGGATTTATCCTAAGGAGACTGAACTTTGTATTTGTGACCTTTGTATTGGTGATACATTAAATTCTTAATTAATAGCTATGTACCTTTAAAAGGGGGGTTCCCTGGTGTTTCAGTGGTAAAGAACACACCTGCCAATGCCAGAGACACAGGAGATGCAGGTTTGATCCCTGGAGGAGGAAATGGCATCCCACTTCAGTATTCTTACCAATGTTCCACGGACAGAGGAGCCTGGCAGTCACAGTCCATGGGGTCACAAATAGTCAGACATGACTGAGCACACACATGCCTTTAGAAAGATGGTCTTCCAGCCCACAACCGTAATAAGAGTTATATTTTTACCTAAATCTTTTCCTTTAGTTGTGGAAATGCATGTCTTTTCCTTCTATTCCAAAGACTTTTTAACTTTAGTTCAGTTCAGTTGCTCAGTCGTGTCCGACTCTTTGCGACCCCATGAATTGCAGCACACCAGGCCTCCCTGTCCATCACCAACTCCCGGAGTTCACCCAAACTCTTGTCCATCAAGTCAGTGATACCATCCAGCCATCTCATGCTCTGTCGTCCCCTTCTCCTCCTGCCTCGGATCCCTCCCAGCGTCAGAGTCTTTTCCAATGAGTCAACTCTTTGCATGAGGTGGCCAAAGTATTGGAGTTTCAGCTTTAGCATCATTCCTTCCAAAGAAATCCCAGGACTGATCTCCTTTAGGATGGACTGGTTGGATCTCCTTGCAGTCCAAGGGACTCTCAAGAGTCTTCTCCAACACCACAGTTCAAAAGCATCAATTCTTTTTAACTTAATGATTCCTAAAATATGTATATTGTCTTTTTCATCCTCCTTTAAAGATCTTGAACTTGATGGGAATCATTAATTCTTTAATATTCTTAGGACTGTTATAAATTAAACTCTTACAGATATTTAAAATGTTTCAAATTTAATTTTTATGTATTTATTTTTGGCTGCACTGGCTTTTGCTGTGTGCGAGTTTTCTGTAATTGTGGCAAGCAGGGGCTACTCTCTAGTTGTGTGTGAAATCTTCCCGGGCCAGAGACTGAACCCATGTCCCCTGCATTGGCAGGCGGATTCCCAACCGCTGGACCACTATGGATGTCCTCAATTGAATTTTGACTGTCTCCATGAACTAGTATAACTAGCTGTTTCAACTTATAAGGTCAATCTACTGGAAAGAAAATTTGAAACGTATTACCCATTTCCATGACTTAATCACATACTTTGAGAATAACCTAAACCTTTCCTGCTGACTCAAGAATACAATTATGGCTCTTTCCCTCCGAGAAGGCTGCAGAGGCAGACTATACAGCCATGGCCGAGATAAAGGCTCAAGACCTTTGTGGCAAGAAGAATGAGGAGCTGCTGAAAAAGTTGGAAGACCTGAAGGTGGAGCTATCCCAGCTGCGTGTGGCGAAAGTGACAGGCAGTGAGCCTTCCAAACTCTCCAAGATTCTCGTTTGCAAATCCATCGCCAGTGTACTCACCGTCATTAACCAGACTCAGAAAGAGAACCTCAGGAAATCTGTAACGGCAAGAAGCCTCTGATCTGCGACCCAAGAAAACGTGAGCCATGCACCGAGCATGAACAGAACCTGAAGACCAAGAAGCAGCGGTAGAAAGAGTGGCTGTTCCCCCTCCGGGAATATGCGGTCAAGGCCTGAGCATCCAGGCATCAAAAAAACAAGCAAACTGGCAAAAAAAGCAAAAGTACAATTATGAGCGCAAGTTACGTTAACGCTTTGTAGGTGTAAATATTAGTATATCGAGTTGTAACTACCCCAATTTATAGGACAGTTCCTATTTTCTTGGAAAAATTCCTGTATATCACTTCTGTTTTTCAGTCTCTATGCCTTAATTTAGTTCCTCACCATTTCTTACTTTGACAACTTCATTAAGCCTTTAAATTAATCTCCCTGGCCCTGCCTCTCCCACTATTTCTCCATGCTGTTTTGGGTTTTTTTTTCAGGGTATACAAACTGGCTCATCATAACAATAATACCTAATAATTATTGAGCCCTAACTGCATGCTGAGCCACTGGGATATTAAAAAGCAAAGATATCACTTTGCTGACAAATGTCCATCTAGTCGAAGCTATGGTTCTTCCAGTAGTCATGTATGGATGTGAGAGCTGGACCGTAAAGAAGACAGAGCACCGAAAAATTGATGCTTTTGAACTGTCATGCTGAAGAAGACTCTTGAGGGTCCCCTGGACAGCAAGGAGATCAAACTAGTCAATCTTAAAGGAAGTCAACCCTGAATACAATATCCATTGCAAGGGCTGATGCTGAAGCTGAAGCTCCAATACTTTGGGCACCTGATGTGAAAAGCCGACTCATTGGAAAAGACTTTGATGCTGGGAAAGATTGAAGGCAGAAGGAGAAGAGGGTGACAGAGGATGGGATGGTTGGATGGCATCATTGATTCAATTGTCATGAACTTGGGCAAACTCCGGGAGATGGCAAGGGACAGGGAAGCCTGGCGTCCTGCAGTCCATGGGGTCGCAAAGAGTCAGACATGACTTGGCGACTGAACAACAACAAATGGCATGCTAGGCTTTCCAGGTGGCGCTAATGGTAAAGAAATAATGCCTCTCCTGCCAGTTCAGGAGAGGCAAGAGACACTGGTTCCATCCCTGGGTTGGAAAGATCCCCTGGAGAAGGAAATAGCAACCCACTCCAGTATTCTTGCCTGGGAAATCCCATGGACAGGGTAGCCTGATCCATGGAGTTTCAAAGAGTTGGACATGAATGAGCACACACACACCCACCTGCTTGCTAGGCCTTTTGCATACATTATGTCCAGAAGAAAAGTGCAGGACTTAAAAGAGTGCTGGTTTGGGGTCAGTCAGCCTGAATTCCAGTCTCTGTTCACTTGCTTCATGTACAGTCTTGGAGAAGATTTGTTTTTATTCCTCTGTGTCTCTCTTTCTTGATCTATACCATGTGTATCCCAGTAGCACTTATTTCATGAGGCTGTTGTGAGGACTGAAATAAGATAATGGGTGTAAAATGCTTACTACTGTGCTTAGTAAACCTTCAAATATTAGCGATTTACTTTTATGAAGATATAACTCATATACCATAAAATTCACCTTTTAAAGTGTACAATTCAGTGTTTTTTAGTGTATTCACAAAGTTATGCGGCCATCACTACTCTCTAATTATAGAACACTTTACTGCATAAAGAAACCCCACATCCATTAATAGCCCCTGACAGCACTAACCTACTCTCTGTCTCTCACCTGCCCATGCTGGATATTTCATATAAATGAAATCATAAAATATATGGTGTTTTGTGACTGGCTTCTTTCGCTTAGCTTGAGGTTTTTAAGTTTCATCCATGTGGTAGCAAATAGGAAATCAGTTTTTCATTCCTTTTTAATGGCTGAATAACTTTCTGTTGTATGGATCTACCACATTTTGTTTGTCCATTTCCCAAATGCTGATGGACATTGAGTTGTTTCCACCCTTTCACTGTTAAGAATAATGCTGCTATAAACATTTGTATACAAATTTCTATGGGCATATATAGTTTCATTTCTCTTAAACATAAACATAAACCTAGGAGTGGAATTGCAGAGTCTTATGGTAACTCTACGTTTAGTCATTTAGGAACTACCAGGCTGTTTTCCAAAATGGGTGTACCATTTTACATTCCAACCAGCAGTACGCGAAGGTTCTGATTTCTACACATCCTGGCCAACACTTGTTATTTTCCTGTGTGTGTGTGTGTGTGTGTGTGTGTGTTTATAGTAGTCAGCCTAATGGGTGTGAAGTCATATCTCACTATGACTTTTACTTGCATTTCCTTAATGACTCCTGATGCTAAACTTATCTTCACGTGCTCATTGTTGTTTGTCTTTATTTCTTATTGCTGTTAATCTTATTTATCTTAGCTATTATCTTACTTAATCCTCTCAACAGACTTCCTTAGCGCCTCTTAACAGTCAGTGTCTCCATTTTACAAAAAGGAAACTGGTGCTTAGGATTAAGTAACTTGACTAAGTCACATAGCTAGTCATTGGTAGACCTATAACCATGTCACTCTTCTTAAAATCCTTCAGAAGTGTCCAGACCCACAGAAGTGGAGGGGTTTCAGGAGCTGACACCTACACACTGTTCTCTGTTCATCTCCCACTGTCCCTTCACAGACCCTGAGTCTCTAGCCATAGCAAACTTTTTTGAAGAGGTCATGCTTTTTAATACTTGCTATGCCTTTGCCCTTGGGGCTTCTGTCTAGAATGTCCTTTGTCCTATTCTCCATTATGAACTTTTATTCATCCTTCAAGACTCGACTGTTACTGCCTTTTGGAAGCTTTTGTGGACTTGCTTCTCAGGTGGCACAAGTGGTAAAGAACTCTCCTGCCAATGCAGGAGACTTAAGAGACGTGGGTTCAATCCCTGGATCAGGAAGATCTGGAGAAGGACATCGCAACCCACTCCAGTATTCTTGCCTGGGGAATCCCATGGACGGAGGAGCCTGGCAGGCTACAGTCCATATGGTCACAAAGAGTTGGACGTGACTGAGGCGACTTGGCATGCACGGATGTGGACATTGCCAGGCAGTCATTTGCTTCCTTGGTTTTATAGTTTCCTTCTCCTAGGAGTACTTTCGTTCTCTTTCTCTCCCTCTGCTGATGGACACTGAGGTGTTATAGAGCACTGATCTCTGATGTGTCATCCGATTTGTATTCCCAGGGCCAGGGATCGCCTGGCATTGAGCAGGTGCTCAATAGATATTGAATGAATACATTTCACATTTCAGAATATCTGTTCTCATGAAAATAAAAGATTTTTTCTTTAAAAAAAGGGAAAGAGAGACTTGCCTGGTGGTCCAGTGGCTAAGACTCTGCACATTCAATGCAAGGGACCCAAGTTCCATCCCTGCCCAGGGCACTAGATCCCACATGCCACAACTAAGAGTTTTCATGCCCAAACTAAAGATCCCAAGCGTTGCAGCTAAGACCTGACACAACCAAAATATCATATTTTTTTAAAAAAAGAACAAAATATATATGACAGTGAAAGTCACTCAGTCGTGTCCAACTCTTTGCAGGCCCTATGGACTGTACAGTCCATGGGATTCTCCAGAATACTGGAGTGGGTAGCTGTTTCCTTCTCCAGGGGATCTTCCCAACCCAAGGATTGAAATGGGGTTTCCTGCATTGCAGGTGGATTCTTTACCAACCAAACTATCAGGGAAGCCCAAAAATATATATAGCTGTATGATTTTCAGAACAGTGTAAAAGTAGTTATTGTATCAAAGCATGAAGTTTCTTTCTTTCCATTGTTTTTCTAACCCTTCAGTAAATCTCCATTGCTCTGAGTCTTGGACTTTCTGCAGCATCTGAACTGTCGAGGGTACAGCAAACACCTTTGTATTGGCTTCAGGGCCCTCTGTCTCACTGGTTGGTGGATAAGGTGAAACACAGGGTTCTTACAATTTCAGCATATTGTGGGGGGAGCTTTATTCCAAAATCTTTTTTTTATCATCAGAATACACTTTTTTTTTTTAACACAGAATTCACTTCTGCACACCAAACCAGGCCATACTTTTATCTAAGACCTTCTTAATAAGCACATTAGAATAGCATTCTAAGCCTAAACTTAGAATTTTAAACTTTTAAAATTTTAAACTTCCAATTTTCAAATCTTACAGAGTACTGATCTCATTCTCATGAAGTCTCCTCTCATAACATTTTTAAAACAATCTAAGTTTTAAATAAATGTCTAAGTGTCTGATAATGGATGAATGGATAAATAAAATGTGGTTTATATATAATGGGATAATATTTGGTCATGACTAAAAAGAAATCCTGTCACGTGTGACAACGTGGATGGACCCAAAAGATAATATGCTAAGTGAATTAAGCTAGGTGAAGAAAGACAAATACTGCATGTTATCACTTATATGTGAAATCTGAAAAGTCCAACTCATAGAACAGAGTAGAAAAGTAGCCGGGGACTGGAGGGTGGGGAAAATAGGGTGAGATTGCAAAAAAGGCACAAAATTTTCAGCTATAAGATGAATAAGCTCTGAGGATCTAATGTATACCATAGAGACTATAGTTGATAACACTGTATTGTGTAATGGAAATTTGCTAAGGGAGCAGAAATTAAATGTTCTCACCAAAAAAAGAAAGAAAAGGTAAAGACGGCGCAGCGGTCAAGAATCTGCCTGCCAGTGCAGGAGATGCAAGTGACACAGGTCTGTCCCTGGGTCGGGAAGATCCCCTGAAGGAGGAAGTGGCAATCCACTCCAATATTCTTGCCTGGAAAATCCCATGAACAGAGGAGCCAGGTGGGCTGCAGTTCATAGGGTCACAAAGAGTCAGACACAACTCAGCAAATCAGCACGCATTAATTAACTAGGTAGGAGGAATCCTTTCACAATGTATGTGTATATCAGATACCATAATGTACACTTTAATATCTTACATTTTTATTTGTCAGTTCTATCTTAATGAAGCTGGGAAAAAAATCTGAATAACACACACCCTGGTTTATCAGTTCAGTTCAGTAGCTCACTTGTGTCTGACTCTATGCGACCCCATGGACTGCAACACGCCAGGCTTCCCTATCCATCATCAGCTCCCGGAGTTTACTCAAACTCATGTCCATTGAGTCGGTGTTGCCCTCCAACCATCTTATCCTCTGTCGTCCGCTTCTCCCACCGTCAATTTTTCCCAGCATCAGGGTCTTTTCAAATGAGTTAGCTCTTCACAAGCAGGTGGCTAAAGTACTGGAGTTTCAGCTTCAACATCAGTCCTTCCAATGAACACTCAGGACTGATCTCCTTTAGAATGGACTAGTTGGATCTCCTTGCAGTCCAAGGGACTCTCAAGAGTCTTCTCCAACACCACGGTTCAAAAGCATCAATTCTTCTGCACTCAGCTTTCTTTATAGTCCAACTCTCACATCCATACATGACTACTGGAAAACTATAGCTTTGACTAGACAGACCTTTGTTGACAAAGTAATGTCTCTGCTTTTTAATATGCTGTCTACGTTGGTTGTAACTTTGCTTCCAAGGAGTAAGCATCTTTTAATTTCATGGCTGCAGTCACCATCTGCAGTGATTTTAGAGCCCCAAAAAATAAAGTCAGAGCATAATTAATGAGGTAGTATTTTAATGGGAAAATGGCAAAAATTGTTACTAGAAAATTACTCTTCCTTAGGGTGAGACCCTCAAAAACTAGTTAGAGTAACTAATTAGTTGGCTAGTTTGCTATCTTCAGGTACACTGTGGTTCTGAAATGGTCACTCTTTCTGGGTATACATATATAATGAAACCAGTCAGATCTTTTCTGTGACCACTTGTGTGTAAGTTAAAATCCTTGAGGTCACAATAAAATGTATGGTAATTCTAAAATTAAAAATTCTAAATGTTTACATTTTCTACTCAATTAAAGCAGTGTTTTAAAGTGTTCTGCATAACTAGTAATATTATTACTGTGATAATAGCTAACATCTCTTGGGCTTTTTCTAAGACTGCTGCTAAGTCGCTTCAGTCGTGTCTGACTCTGTGCGACCCCATAGACGACAGCCCACCAGGCTCCCCCGTCCCTAGGATTCTCCAGGCAAGAACACTGGAGTGGGTTGCCACCTCCTTCTCCAATGCATGAAGGTGAAAAGTGAAAGTGAAGTCGCTCAGTCGTGTCCGACTCTGAGTGACCCCATGGACTGCAGCATGCCAGGCTTCCCTGTCCATCACCAACTCCCAGAGCTTACTCAGACTCATGTCCATAGAGCTGGCAATGCCATCCAACCATTTCATCCTCTGTCGTCCCCTTCTCCTGCCTTCAATCTTTCCCAGCATGAGGGTCGTTTCCAATGAGTCAGTTCTTTGCATCAGATGGTCAAAGTATTGGAGTTTCAGCTTTAGCATCAGTCCTTCCAATGAATATTCAGGACTGATTTCCTTTAGGCTTGACTGTTTTGATCTCCTTGCAGTCCACGGGACTCTTCAAAAGCATCAATTTTTTGGTACTCAGCTTTATAGTCCAACTCTCACATCCATGCATGACTACTGGAAAAACCAGTACTTTACTTAGATTATCTTTTCATTTATTATGTCCCATAACTGGAAGATATTATTGCTAGTCCCATTTTACAGATGAAGAAACTAAGATACAGGGATGTTAACATCCCAGGAAGGTTAATGTATGGCAGAGCCAGAATTTGCACCGTGGCAGTCTGATTCCAGAGCATGTATCATCAAGCACACTGCTCAGTACTGCAGCTCACAGACAGACCAATCACCCTTCTGCTTATGTATTGAGGCAACTGGTGTGCTAATATGTCATCTGGGCCCAGTTGCAGGAAAGAGAAACAACTCTAGCATTTTAGTCTGTTTGCAGAATCACTGGAAGGGCTGGGAGGCGTGGGCCTTCAGAAATTATTCCCAGCACCAGACTACCTATCAGGCCCTCCAGGGGAGGGTCTCAGGAGGCCACCCCAGCCACATCTGAGTTCCAGATGACATTGCTTGCTGCAGTTCAAGGGTCAGGAAATTGCTATTCTGAAACTGCCCCTCAACACCCACCAACTAGAGACGGCTATCTCCACCAAACTTGTCTCTTGACAGTTGTGAAGTTCGGGACGCTGGAACACTGCAGAAAAACCCAATGTTTCCATAAATGTGCTTGCCAGGATTAATAGCCAGAAGAGCAGAAAGATGGCTCCCGCCCCATTTCTGCCTTCCAAATCTCACGAAACAGCTGACAGATAGACCTCATTTCACATGGGGAAACATAACTGTAGAGGAGTCTGGGAAATGGACATTTTAATTTTCCACAAGGAAGTTAGAAAGGATGCTGGGGGTTAATACGCAAATCTACTCAGATAATTTTCTGCTAGGGTAGAATTTGGTGGTTATCACTAAAGATGACATTTCATCAGTATATATGAACTGTTTCTGGTACAGACTAAGTTCAAAAATCGATTCTCTTTTAAAAAGCCCCAGAATTAACTTTACTTGCCTCTGTACAGACCCAGTACAGTGGACAGTGCTAGTTAGTTTTCTTAAATAACATTGTTGAAATAGTTAAAGCTAAATAGTTATAGCTATTAAAGCTATCAAAGTGAATACCCTTTACTGAGTGCCCTTTTCACTCACTGGGGCTAGGAGTGGATGAGATTTTAGGGTTGGGAGGAGTTGTTCTCCAAAGTTATTGGGCTTCCCTGGTTGCTCAGTGGTAAAGAATCCTCCTGCCAGTTCAGGGAGCAGAGGTTCAATCCCTAGTCCAGGAAGATCCAACGTGCCACGAAGCAACTAAGCCTGTGCGCCACAACTGTTGAGCCTGTGCTCTCGAACCTGGGAGCCACAGCCACTGAAGCCTGCACACTGGAGAGCTCATTCTCCACAACAAGAGAAGCCACTGCAAGGAGAGTAGCCTCCGCTTGCTGCAACTAGAAAAGAGCCCATGCAGCAACAAGGACTCAGCACAGCAAAAAAAAAAAAAACAAAACAGGTTATTTATTTTGTTCCCCCAACTACAGAGTCCTCGTTTACCTCTGAATTAGACCTGCTGTTTTAATGATAGGTATTTCTTAAAATCCTTTTCACAGCCAATTCTATTCTTGCTGTACTTCAAATGTAAACACATAAAAAGTGTTGATAACCCATCTCCACAGGTTTGCTGCTTCCCAGCTCCCTAACCTTTTGCTCTCAGCTTGTTTTTTGTCCCTTTATTTAAAAAAGATTTTTTTAAGTCTCCCATTCTTCCCAGCTGTAGAGACTGTGGGAATGTTTTTTTACATAAACTTTGCCAATCATAAGAGGAAGTCACATTGCACTCATGGAATACTCAGATCATCTTGGCTCTTTTCTGTTTTGGTTGCTGCTCAAAATTTTTTGTTGTTGTTAACTTCCAGGTCAGTGTTTTGAATGCTTTAATTTGCCAGAATTCAGACCTCCTCATGAGTGGGTAACTGATGTGTTTATTTTATTAACTAAAGTATATTTGAGCAGTTATCTTTTGTCTGGTGGTGTTTTCAGGATGCTTATTTAAACGTTATTTCATTCCATTTTCTTCTTTATAACTGCTTATATTTGAAACTTTTTCTAAAAGTATATAGTGCCTTTATTTTTAAATTTAATTAATTAATTTATTTTTGACTGCGCTGGGTCTTCATTGCTGTGCGGGGGCTGTTCTCGTTGCAGTGTGCAGGCTTCGTATTGCAGTGGCTTCTCTCGTGGCGGAGCACAGGTTCTAGGGAGCGTGGGCTTCAAGCAGTTGCAGCACTCAGGCTCAGCAGTTGTGGTGCACGAACTCAGTTGCTCTGTGGCACATGGGATCTTCCTGGACCAGGGATCAAACGTGTGTCCCCTGCATTGACAAGCGGATTCTTTACCTCTGAGCCACCAGGGAAGCCCTATAATACCTTTTTAAAATTAGAAATAACCTGTATTATTTTAAAAATGATTTCACTAATTTAGTCAAAATTATTTTGATGGGAGTTCCTAGCTTAATTGATTGATTTAAAAAGCATTTAATTCATTTTCCCACTGCCTATGAATGTAAAGCCTTAACAGTCTCTACATTAACAAAACTTCATCAGTGAGCAAAATAGTTGAACAGATTGTTTTTGGTAACGAAAAAGGTTTGGATTAGAGTAGAAACGCATAGGCTCAGTTACTCTATGGCATGTAGGATCTTCCCATACCACGGACTGAACAGGTGTCCCATGCATTGCAAGGTGGACTATTCACCAGTGGACCATCAGGGAAGCCCAAAACTGAAACATTTTTAATACAAGAATTAAATTTGCAGCTGCTCCTGCAAATTGAGATACACTGGTTCAATCTGGCAAACAAATGAAAGATCTGGGTGACTGTAATATGCCAAAGCCTTTGACTGTGTGGATCACAATAAACTGGAAAATTCTGAAAGAGATGGGAATACCAGACCACCTGATCTGCCTCTTGAGAAACCTATATGCAGGTTAGGAAGCAACAGTTAGAACTGGACATGCAACAATAGACTGGTTCCAAGTAGGAAAAGGAGTATGTCAAGGCTGTATATTGTCACTCTGCTTATTTAACTTTTATGCAGAGTACATCATGAGACACGCTGGGCCGGAAGAAGCAGAAGCTGGAATCAAGATTGCCGGGAGAAATATCAATAACCTCAGATATGCAGATGACACCACCCTTATGGCAGAAAGTGAAGAGGAACTAAAAAGCCTCTTGATGAAAGTGAAAGAGGAGAGTGAAAAAGTTGGCTTAAAGCTCAACATTCAGAAAATGAAGATCATGGCATCCGGTCCCATCATTTCATGGCAAATAGATGGGGAAACAGTGGAAACAGTGTCAGACTTTATTTTTTTGGGCTCCACAATTACTGAAGATGGTCATTGCAGCCATGAAATTAAAAGATGCTTACTCCTTGTAAGGAAAGTTATGACCAAACTAGATAACATATTAAAAAGCAGAGACATTACTTTGCCAAAAAAGGTCCATCTAGTCAAGGCTATGATTTTTCCAGTAGTCATGTATGGATGTGAGAGTTGGACTGTGAAGAAAGCTGAATGCCAAAGAATTGATGCTTTTGAACTGTGGTGTTGGAGAAGACTCTTGAGAGTCCCTTGGACTGCAAGGAGATCCAACCAGTCCATTCTAAAGGAGATCAGCCCTGGGTGTTCATTGGAAGGACTGATGCTAAAGCTGAAACTCCAGTACTTTGGCCACCTCATGCGAAGAGTTGACTCATTGGAAAAGACTCTGATGCTGGGAGGGATTGAGAGCAGGAGGAGAAGGGGACGACCGAGGATGAGATGGCTGGATGGCATCACCGACTCAATGGACATGAGTTTGAGTGAACTCCAGGAGTTGGTGATGGACAGGGAGGCCTGGCGTGCTGTGATTCATGGGGTTACAAAGAGTCGGACACGACTGAGCTACTGAACTGAACTGAATGGGACTTTGTGAACATATGTAGTAGGACTTTTTCCTCCACTTCCCTGTTAACCATAGAGTTTTAAAGAAATGTTTAACTTTGTAAGTTGAATCTTTAAAGCTATTCTGTTTGGTTTTCTTGCAAATCATATTGATGTCATTTGTAGGAAAAGGGTAATAGAACATATGTTGCTGTCTTGGTATTTCATCTGTTGGCCAGCCTTTGAACAGCTGTTGTCTTAAAAAGTTTATTTTATTCTTAAAGTTGAAAAGTATGTTTGCTTTCAGTCTGGCATAATATATTTTAATTTTGGAAATCTTTATTACAGACTTTAATATTAAGAGGTTCAGGATTCCCATTAACTAATATTCTGTGCTAGATGATCTGTTTTTATGTGCTAAAGAAATGATACTTGATAAATTCTCCTATATAATTTATTTCCATAAATATTTATGTACCTCAGCAGTTCTTTCTGTCTCTTTATTACAAATGTTTATTATAAATAGCTCTTTTCTCTCTCTACAGGACAATCCTTCATATACAGACTGTGTCACTTGGACTCTTCTATTTTTATTCTATTCAACCAGCTTAGCAGGGTTTCAAGAACAGTATTTATAAATTTCCAGGTATGAAAAATTTTAATTGTTGATATTATACCTAACTGAAATATAGAGATGAAAAGTCTTTCAATTATAGATTTTATATGTCAGAGTATGGGTTTATTGCTTGAAAATTCACTATATAAAACATTCAGCATTCTGATCTTGGTCTGGTCTCCCTGCTCACTTATGGCTAAATTTTCAGTTCATTGCCCATCTTGTATATATATATCTACCATTCTGCCTTAAAAATGTTTTATTTATTTATTTATTTGGCTGTGTTGAGTCTTAATTGTGGCACATTGATTCTCTAGTTGTGGCCCATGCACTCCAGAGTTCACAGGCTCAGTAGTTGCTGTTCATGTGGGATCTTAGTTCCCCAATCAGGGATCAAATCGAAGTCCCCTGCATTGCAAGGTGGATTCTTAACCGCTGGACTGCCAGGGGAGTCCCTCTTCCATTTGGCTTTAATCAAAGACTCATATTACATAAGAGCTAGAGATTATCTAGACC
Source organism: Oryx dammah (assembly GCF_014754425.2). Classification (NCBI taxonomy): domain Eukaryota; kingdom Metazoa; phylum Chordata; class Mammalia; order Artiodactyla; family Bovidae; genus Oryx; species Oryx dammah. The sequence continues at coordinate 14,737,363 of NW_024070211.1, forward strand.
AATCCCCTCAATTTTCAGAGAAGGAAATGAAACCTAGAAAGGTGAAGTTGCTTGTCCCTGCACATATAGCTAATTTAGTGGCAGAACTCGTGCCAGAACTCTGATCTCCCAGCTCTCCCAAGAAAGCAATGAAGGACTATAGCTCATCAGTTACATCCTGCAGCTTTGAAGTCACTTTCTGAATTAATATCCTCCCCACTTTTCTTTCCTCTAGGCTTCACTGCAACTTTTGGGATTTTAGTTCCCTGACCAGGGATTAAACCCTCAGCCCTCAGCAGTGAAAGCTTAGAGTCCTAACCACTGGACCACCAGCGAATTCCCTGGGTTAATACTCTTTTCTGTAAAATGGAGCTAACAATACTGTCTACCTTCTAGGTTGCTGTGTGTCAGCATTCAGGAGATAGAGCACATTGCTACTATTATTATTGCTGTGACCCTTTCATTTCTCAATGTGTAGACGCCTTCACTGCTTCTTAAAGCTCCTCACCCTTGGTGTACCTGTCACATGCTCTTATATTTCTCTGTCTGTAACTCTGCCTTCTCTTCCCTATTCTGCTCCACAGTCAGGGCAGTCCTCCAGCTTCTCCCCACAGATCTCTCCCACATCACCACCTTCAAGTCTGACGTCCCGTCTGAACTTCAGACTAGGATTTCCAGTAGCCCTCTGGCCATAGCTACCTGATTTCCCACTCACATCAGACACCATGTACTTAAAACCTAAGTCATGGCTTTTTCCCTAACTTGGCTTTCTTCCTTCTGGCTTTCTAATTTCTGTTAGTGATACTGCTAAACATCAAATCATTGGGTTCTCTTTCTTTCTCTCTAGCCTTCCACAGCCAATTACAAATCATGGTACACTTTGGTACAATTAGGCAAGTCGAATAAGAGTTATGAGAGCTCTGGAGACTGCCTTGGGGCTCTCTGAACATACGCAGTAGAATTTTTCAATCAGCCATTAAGACCCATGGATTTATATCCCATTCAGGTCATTTGTATCTTTTCCTTCCTTCCCATTCCTGCCATCATCACTGAGTTCAGACCAGTAAGCAGATTGACAATTGCAGTAGTATAGCTGTTTTTTCACCTAGCACTCGCTTGGTTTGTTCTCTCTTTCTTCCACGAAATATAACTTCCTGACGTTTCATAATGGAATGTGAGCTTGTCATTTGTTCATCTGGCACATGAATCTTGACATAAGTAGACACAGAATATTATTACTCTGTGAACTCCCAAGATATCTTCATCATGAATTACAACCTAGATCTGGATAAATAGGAGACTGATAGTATTTCACCCACTTGTTTGACACACTTAAAAATTTTTTAATATATAGTCATATGATTCCAAACTCAGAATGTTAATAAAGTATACCATATAACATCTCCCCTCCATCTTTGCCTCTATCTCCCAGATCCCAGCTTGCCTCCAGTTAGCAACCACCATCCTGGTTTTCCAGAGTTTCCACTTTTTTCCCTTATATTTTGTGTGTGTGTCCCTTGCTTTTTAAAAAGACTTAGCTATGTGTGTCCCGTGTCATATTTGTATCTTAGCCGTCTTTCCATATGGCTTTCCTCCCCTGCTGATGGGCATTTTTCTAGTGTTCTGCTGTTGTAGACAGTGCTGCATGAATAACTATGTGCACGTGTCACCTCGATCATGCACCAGTATGCCAGTGCTAGGGCTCAGTCGCTCAGTCGTGCCCGACTCTTTGCGACCCTGTGGACAGTGGCCCACCAGGTTCCTCTGTCCATGGGATTTCCCAGGCAAGAATACTGGACTGGATTGCCATTTCTTCCTCCAGCGAATCTTCCTGACCCAGGGATCAAACCCATATCTCTTGCGTCTCCTGCATTGGTAGGCGAATTCCTTACCACTTTGCCACCTGGGAAGCCCCATGTACTAGTATGCCTGTAGGATAAATTCCCAGGAGTGAAGTTGCTTGGTCAGAGAATATATGCATTCATCGTTTTGAGAACTGCCAAATTGCCTTCCATGGAATGACACCAATTTATATTCCTACCAGTCAAGATCGAAAGTGCTTACTTTCCCACAGTCATCAATATTATCAAATGTTTGTATTTTGTTGCTCATTTGAGAGAGGAAAAATGAAACATCAATATAATTTTAATTTGCATTTATAGTTTTATGACTGAGGTTGAACATCCCTTCATATGATATTTGTATTTCTTTTTCTGTGAACTATTCTTTGTCTTATTTTTTCTTAGGTTATCAATCTTTTCTAGCAAATTTCTTAGAAGCTTAGTGTATATTATGGAGATGGCCATTTCTCTAATAGATGTTTTTGCCATGTTGTCATCTGCCTTTTGCCTTTTTGTGGTATATTTTGTCATACAGAATTTTGTTGTATCTTTATGTCATTACATGTATCAGTCATTTATGGCTTTTATATTTTGAGTCATGGTTATAAAGGCCTTTCCCAATTTGAGTTTATAAACCTTCTATATATTTTCTTAGCACTTTAATGGACTTATTTTCACACCTAAGTCTTTGATCCATATGGCATTTATTGTGGTATGAGATGGGGGTGTAAATCCAGCTTATTTTTTTTTTCCAGAAGGCTAAAAATTGTCCCAATGCCACTTAGTAAATTGCTCATCTTTTTAACACAGGTTCATCATATATTAAATTCCCACATATATTGGGATGCTTTACTGGATTTCCTAGTATACTCCACTGGTTTGTCTTTGTCTTTATCATCAGCGTCACAGTTTTAATTATTGATGAAGTATACAACTGAATGTCTGTTGGTGCTAATTCCTTCTCTTTGTTCTTTTTCAAAATTTAACTGGCTGTTGTATATTTATTTTTCCATAAAACTTTAGCATCAACTTGTATTGATCTTAAAATGACCTCCTGTTATTTTTATTATGATCATGTTATATTAGAAAATGACTTAGGAAGAATTGATATCTTAATAATATGTTGAACGTTCCTATTCAAAGATTTTGATTTTCTGCAGTCTTCTCTTGTGTCCTTAAGTTTTTTTCATGAGTCTTATGCATTTCTTATTAAATTTATTCCTCCGTATCTTATATTTTTAATGCTGTTAAAAATAGGAGTCCTTTATTTCATTATATTTCTTACCTGGTGTGTTTTTTTTTGCATATATATATATAAAAGTTAATGAGTTAATGATTTCTAATATGAATTTCATAATCTCCTGCCCCTGTTAATACTCTTTTTGTTTGTGGTAATTTTACAGTTGATTCTCTATCATCTTGGTATACAGTCATATCCACAAACAGTGGTAATTTCACCTCCTACTTTCTAGTTTTCCTTTCTCTAGTTTCTTTCTCAAGTCTCACTGCATTGGCTAATGTCTCCAAAACGTTGTTAAACACTATGTAGTGGGAATAGATGGCATCCTTGTTCTGTTGCTGACTTTACTGGGTAACTTCTATTAAATGCTAGGTTTGGGACTAAAACAGATATATTTTTATCAGGAACAAACTTTTAATAATTATAGACTAGACTCTGTGCCATAAAATGGAGATTAAAAAAACAAAATGAATATGACTATACCTGCCTTCAAAGAGTTTATAGGAAAAGATAAGTACAAAAATTAGTGTGAAAGGTGTCACAGTAAAGTTACGTATAGTTCACAATGGGGACACACAAAAAAGGTGATAGCTAATCAGCTTGAACCCCATGTCAAGAGAAAATCCTAAAGAACAGTGTACTCTAAACGTATTGGCTTAGTTTGCCTTTGAAATGTTTTCATTGAATTAATTATAGAATGTCCTTAACTTTAAAGTCAGGATATAGGGAAAGTCGTATAAATAACCTTTGTTATTCCTGCCCTGCAAATAGGTTCATTATTACCATTTTTCTAGATTCTATATATATACATTAATATACAATATTTGTTTTTTTCTTTTTGACTTCACTCAGTATAACAGGCTCTAAGTTAATCCACCTCACTAGAACTGACTCAAATTTGTTCCTTTTTATGGCTGAGTCGGAGAAGGCAATGGCACCCCACTCCAGTACTCTTGCCTGGAAACTCCCATGGACGGAGGAGCCTGGTTGGCTGCAGTCCATGGGGTTGCTAAGAGTCAGATATGACTGAGCGACTTCACTTTAACTTTTCACTTTCATGCATTGGAGAAGGAAATGGCAACCCACTCCAGTGTTCTTGCCTGGAGAATCCCAAGGATGGAGGAGCCTGGTAGGCTGCCGTCTATGGGATCGCACAGAGTCTGACAGGACTGAAGCAACTTAGCAACAGCAGCAGCAGCAGCATGGCTGAGTAATATTCCATTGTATGTGTGCAGGGCAGTAATAGAGACATATAGATACAGCAGGGGATGGAAAGGGTGGGACAAATTGAGAGGGTAACATTGAAACATATACATTACCATATGTAACATAGCAGGAAGTTGCTGTGTAACACAGGGAGCTCATGACAACCTAGAAGGGTGGAATCCTCGAGGTGAGGGGTGGAAGGGAGGTTCAAGAGGGAGGGGATATATGTATACTTATGGCTGATTCACATTGTTGTACAGCAGAAACCAACTCAACATTGTAAAGCAATTATCTTCCAATTAAAAGTAAATTTTTTAAAAAAGAACCTTGTTCAGAAAGAAGATTAGTGAAGATATTTATTGAATGTCTCAAACATTAAATCAAGGCTGGGCTTCCCTGGTGGCTCAGTTGGTAAAGAATCCTTCTGCAATGCAGGAGACCCAGGTTCAATCCTTGGGTGGGGAAGATCCTCTGGAGAAGGGAATGGCTACCCACTCTAGTATTCTTGCCTGGAAAATCCCATGGGCAGAGGAGCCTGGCTGGCTACAGTCCATGGGTTGCAAAGAGTCAGACACAACTGAGCGTCTAAATCACCACCACCATACACATAGACATGGTCTCTCCTCGTGTGATTATTACAGTGTAGCAGGGAAACACACATCCAAGTAGGCAAATAAAATGCATTCCAGCAATTGCCATGGCATACATGTATACAGTGCAATGGGTCCTGGAAGAAATAGCAATTAGCATGAACCCAGGAAAGTCAAGGAAAGCTTCCCAAGTGATGCTGTGTTTGAGCTGACTCTGAAGGAAGAGTAAGAGCTTCTTAGACTGAGAAGGGTGGTTTTAATTGTAGCATAGGAACAATATATAAAAAGCTTGGCAGCGTGAAGGGTATAATGTACCTGGGAATGGCATAGATCTTAAGAGTGGGAGGTAGGTAGCTGGAAGGAGATGAGCATACAGAGACTGGCAGAAGTTGGGTCCCAAGGGGTATGAAATCCATTCATAGAAATATGGACTTTATCAAGGAGGCAGGAAGGAGCACTAAAGAATTTTAAACAGGAGAATCTGGAAAAATCACATACTTCAGGATGGATTGAAGGGTAAAAGATAAAAGGCAAGGAGACCAGTTAGGAAGTTGATTGTATTGGTCTGACTATTCTCTATAATGACATTTAATGCCTTCAGAAGAATTCACATACAGATTCCTCCTAGGAGTTAGTGCCAGAAAAATTCATAGTGCCACTATTTCATAGTGGGCAAATGTTGCGAGCATTATATAAATTGTTTTTATTTCTCTGTTTTGTTTTGTTTTGTTTTTGCCTTGGATTACAGTACAAATGGTGCTCAATGTAAACCTACAGAAACCATCTCATCTCCATTTTAAATTTCTAATTTCTATTGTAAAGTATGCTTCATATATATGTATTTAAAACTACTTTTAAAAAGATGTATGATCATTTTGGAAAATATACACGAATGTAATGAAAAAATATAAATTCCTGACATCATCTACTGCCACCGCTCCCCAAGTGTTTCCATCCTAAATCAGTGACATTCTACCTCCATCTCAACTGCAAATAGAACTCGTTACTTTGCAAGGGGGCAAATTCTGTGTTGAGCAGCTTAACCTGGTATTACTCAAAACAGTTTTTTGTGTTTTTTTACCAAAACAGTAAGAAACACTACATTTAACATCTTGACCAGGACTTACCTGGTAACTCAGCTGGTAAAGAATCTGCCTACAATGCAGGAGACCCTGGTTCAATTCCTGGGTCAGAAAGATCCCCTGGAGAAGGGATAGGCTACACACTCCAGTATTCTTGGGCTTCCCTGGTGGCTCAGATGGTAAAGAATCGGCCTGTAATGCAGGACACCTGGGTTTGATCCCTGGGTTGGGAATATCCCCTGGAGGAGGGCATGGCAACTCACTCCAGTATTTTTGCCTGGAGAATCCCCATGGACAGAGGAGACTGGCAGGCCACAGTCCATGGGATCCCAAAGAATTGGACACGATTGAGCGACTAAACACAGCACATCTTGACCTGTACACACCTGGGATTCTGTATATTAATCTATCTCTCTATCTGAAACAGAAAATTCATGTAAGAATTCTTACTACTTGCAATAAGCTCTAATATTTTAAATTCTATTTTGTGTTCTTTAAAATCCTACTTGTACCCACTAAATTGATTTCACAGCCCACTAATGGATTGAGATAAGCAGTAAAATAACCACCGACTTAAAACTTCCCAAACCTTAGTTTGCTTGCATATAAATATGAAGACACTAGATCAAGACACCTGAGTTCAAAAAATCCCATCAAGTTCTCTTAACTGTTCTTCATGTTGAGTTAACATCTGCCTCCTTTTAGTCCTATCCATTGGTCCATTTTGCTTTTCAGAACCACACTGAAACATTTATTCAACAAATATGACTGAGCACCTGTGTGCCAGCCATGCTCTGTGCTAGGGATGCTGAACAGTCAGCCCTTGTGGAACTTAACGTTCTAGTGATCAGTCCAGAGGACTCGTCTACCAGAGCTGCTGGAAGAATAATTCTGCTTCCTCTTCCACATAATTGTTCTTCAGTATTGGAAGACAACTATCATCTTTCCTTTTAATCTTTTCCTTTTAATCTTTTCTCCTAGTTTCTAAACTGACATAGTTTCTATGACAACAGCTGTTGAGTCATAGTGATCAACTGAAACTTCCCATACTAAAGATGGACTTGCCAAGGTAACCTCTAATAGTGATATTAAAGCAAAGATTTGTTTAAAGTTGGGGAACAAGTTATGTGAAGATCTGGGTGAGGAGGGTTCCTGACACAGGGGCTATCAGGAGTGCATTGGCACACTGGGAAACATCAAAACCATTGAGGCTAGAGCTAGGGGCAGATAGGGGATGGGAGGAAAGACCTTGCAGTCCTTTTAGATGAGAGTAATGATTTTGGTCTAGTCAAGGCTATGGTTTTTCCAGTAGTCATGTATGGATGTGAGAGTTGGACTGTGAAGAAGGCTGAGTGCCGAAGAATTGATGCGTTTGAACTGTGGTGTTAGAGAAGACTCTTGAGAGCCCCTTGGACTGCAAGGAGATCCAACGAGTCCATCCTAAAGGAGATCAGCCCTGGGATTTCTTTGGAAGGAATGATGCTAAAGCTGAAGCTCCAGTACTTTGGCTACCTCATGCAAAGAGTTGACTCATTGGAAAAGACTCTGATGCTGGGAGGGATTGGGGGCAGGAGGAGAAGGGGACGACAGAGGATGAGATGGCTGGATGGCATCACTGACTCAATGGACATGAGTCTGAGTGAACTCTGGTAGTTGGTGATGGACAGGGAGGCCTGGTGTGCTGCGATTCATGGGGTCGCAGAGTCGGACAAGACTGAGCTACTGAACTGAACTGAGCTGAATGATTTCAGAATTCTTTCTGCAAAGAAAACCTCTGGAAGTTTTGAGAAGAGGAATGATATGACATGACTTATATTTTAGCAGATCCCTCTGGTAAAGCAGAGCCAGAAAGAAAGCTAAGGCATTAGTCTGTTTATTCAAGTGTTCTTTTATGATCCTCCTTATAGAGTTTTATCATATGCTTCTTAAACTTCCTGCATATTTCTTAAGATATTTAATTTTAACAATTTTGCGAGAACCTTTCATTGCATGGGATAGCTAGCTACTCATTTTTGTGTGTTCACTTTGTGTGTTTTATAACTGGATATCTTTGTATATTCTCTTGTTCCTAGGAGTGTTTTTTTTCTTTTACTTTATTAAGGTATAATTTACATACAGTAAGAGGTACTGTGTTTAAGTGTACAAGTTCAATGGATTTTGATATGTATTCATGTGTAACAATCACCATAAATAAGATAGAACATTTCTATCACCCAGAATTTCCCTCTTATTCCCCCCCCCCATGCCTTTTATCAGTCTCCTTTCTTTCACTCTACATTAGTCTTGCCCATTTCTAGAATTTCATGTGACTGGAATCACACACTATTGACTGTTTTGTATCTAGCTTTTGTTGAGGCTAATGCTTTTGCGATTCATTCGTGTCATTTTGTGTATCAGAGGTTTGTTCTTTTCTGTTGCTCACTGCTGTTTTTTGGTATGGCTGTACCACAATTTATCTATTCACCAGTTGATGGACATTTCTTTTTAGATGAAGATGAATGTGAATGAAGCAGCTCTAATTTCTTGTACAAACCTCTTTTGTGGACATATATTTTCATTTCTCTAGGGTAAATACTTAGAAATGAAATTCTTGGGTCCTGGAGTAGGTTTAACTTTACTGGAACTGCTAAACAGTTTTCCAAAGTAATTGTACCATTTTACATTCCTACCAGCGATGTATGAGATCCAGTTTCTCCACATCCTTGTCAACACTTGGTACTGTCAGTCTTTTTAATTTTAGCCATTACAGTGGGTGTGTAATGACGTTTCATTTTTCATTGTGTACTTCCCTAATGGTTAATGATATTGAACATTTTTTCATGTGCTAATTTGTGTATCTTTTAGTGAAGTATCAGTTCAAATCATTTGCCAATGAGTTGTTTGTCCTCTTATTGAGTTTTTTGAAGTCTTTATCTATTCTAGATACAAGTCTTTAAAAATCATCTTTATTTACTTATGGCTATGCTGGATCTTCGTTGCTGTGTGAGGACTGTCTCTGGTTGCGGAGAGCAGGGGCTGTCTCTGGTTGCAGTGCATGGGCTTCTCACTGTGGCGGTGTCTCTTGTGGAGCATGAGCTTCAGGGTGCACTGGCTTCAGTAGCTGCTGCACGAGGGCTCAGTAGTTGCAGCTCGCAGGCTCCAGAGCACAGGCTCAGTAGTTGTGGCTCATGGGCTTAGTTGCCCTGAGGCATCTGGGATCTTCCTGGGCCAGAGATGAAACCCACATCCCATGCATTAACAGGCAGATTCTTAACCCCTGGACCACCGGGGAAGTCCTGTCTTTCACTTTAGATTGGACTGATCCCGACATGTCCCAGATCATTTGACCTCTGAAAATGTCAATGAGAAGGCAAAACTCTCAGTCTTCATGGTGTTTGTCTCCTACCTTCTAGCATACATTTTTCTTATTATGGTATCTAAGATACTTGCTACTTTCTTCTCATTATGTCCAATCAGCATTATAATATCGATGTAGTGAACTGTTGTCCCTGACAGGTGAAAACAAACTGCTACTAATCCATATAGAGACAAAACATCTCTCAAGTCAATGACTGTATTCCAAGGGCCTGGTACCATGTTGATTTGCTTCAGTAGAAAGATCGTATCTGGAACAACAGCTACAATCATAATTACCCATACTAATGGGGAAGGAAATGGCAACCCACTCTAGTATTCTTGTCTGGAAAATTCCATGGACAGAGGAGCCTGGTGGGTTACAGTTCATGGGGTCACAAAGAATCAGACATGACTGATGGACGAACAAGCATACTAAAATCTACACTCAGTGCCCAAGACCTGTCCACCTTCTGCAGAGGCCAGAGAGGCAGATTAAATGCACAAGTGATAGGAATCGCTACCCTAACATCTTTGGAGCCTTTGTTGGTGGCACTAATCTCTGTTATTTCAAGGGATTTAGTGTTGGTTTTGATTTATGCTGGTAAGAAAGGAAAGTTAAGAATTTATATTTGTTTCAAAGTCTCTGAGTCATGTCTGACTCTTTGTGACCCCGGGGACTGTAGCCCCCCAGGCTTCTCTGTCCATGGCATTCTCCAGGCAAGAATAGTGGAGTGGGTAGCCATTCCCTTCTCCAGGGGATCTTCCCAACCCAGGGATTAAACCCTGGTCTCCCACATCGCAAGCAGATTCTTTACCATCTGAGCCACCAGGGAAGCCCAAGAATACAGGAATGGGTAGTCTATCCCTTCTCCAGTGGATCTTCTCAACCCAGGAGTCGAACTAGGATCTCCTGCATTTCAGGGGGATTCTTTACCAGCTGAGTTACCAGGGAAGTCCCTTATCATAATAGCCCCCATACCATGATCAGGGAGCTACAGTGGGGTTTTTGCCAGTTGCTAAGTAGGGTTTTTGGAAATGTATTTCAGAAATAGGAAAAATAACCATAGGGTGAGATAGACACAGGCCCGAACTCCATTAACATTGCCTCAATAAATGCCTACTTTGATTGGTGGATCACAATGGCGTTTTGGGTACCCCGGGATTAACGCCCATTCAGAACCAGTATCTCTCAGTCCCTGAAAGATCTAGATAGTTCCTTTCTCCTAGTGTTCAGTCATCCTAGTAAATGGCTTCACTTGTATTCATTTAGTAATGGCCTGCTGCTGCTGCTGCTGCTAAGTCACTTCAGTTGTGTCCGACTCTGTGTGACCCCATAAACGGCAGCCCACCAGGCTTCCCCATCCCTGGGATTCTCCAGGCAAGAACACTGGAGTGGGTTGCCATTTCCTTCTCCAATGCATGAAAGTGAAAAGTGAAAGTGAAGTCGCTCAGTCGTGTCCGACTCTTCGAGACTCCATGGACTGCAGCCCACCAGGCTCCCTGTCCATGGGATTTTCCAGGCAAGAGTACTGGAGTGGGGTGCCATTGCCTTCTCCATAGTAATGACCTACGAGGACATTATTTCAGGTCCCTTGAGGAAGACTTGGAGGAGATTTTTAATATGTACTTGTGAGAGTGTAGTATCCTTCTTCAATCAAATGTTCTATAAATCCAGTTCCGTAAAGCAGCTTAGGTCTGAGGTATTGATGGCAGGCTATCATACTCCAATGTGACAAACCAAATCAGATTCCTAAAAAAAAAAAATCAGATTCCTGCTCAGTAGACCTAGAGTTTCTGTTTGGTGGTTGGCTGTTTTTTTGTTATGTAGACCGAGTTAATACTCCAGTAAGCTGTTTGTTTAGACAGTTCCCAGAGACAACAACATCAGTTAGCCATACCAAAGATCCATTCCTGCTGTTGTTGTTTAGTCACTAAGTCATGTCCAACTCTTTGTGACCCCATATACTGCAGCATGCGAGGCTTCTCTGTCCTCCACTATCTCTCAGAGTTTGCTTAGATTTATGTCCATTGAGTCAGTGATACTATCTAACCATCTCATCCTCTTCCAGTCCCTTCTTCTTTTGCCTTCAGTCTTTCCCAGCATGAAGGCCTTTTCCAATGAATCAGCTCTTTGCATCAGGTGGCCAAAGTATTGGAGCTTCAGCTTTAGCATCAGTCCTTCCAATGAATATTCAGGGTTGATTTTCTTTAGGATTGACTGGTTTGATCTCCTTGCTGTCCAAGGAACTCTCAAGAGTCTTCTCCAGCACCACAGTTTGAAAGCATCAGTTCTTCAGTACTCATCTTTCTTTATGGTCCAACTCTCACATCCATACATGACTACTGGAAAAACCATAGCTTTGATTATATGGATCTTTGTCAGCAAAGTGATGTCTCTGCCTTTCAATACGCTGTTCTAGCTTTTCTTATCATAGCTTTCCTTCCAAGGAGCAAGCATCTTTTAATTTCATGGCTGCAGTCACCATCCACAGTGATTTTTGGAACCCAAGAAAATAAAATCTGCTACTATTTCCACTTTTTCCCTATTTGCCATGAAGTGATGAGACTGGATGCCATGATCTTAGTTTTTTTAATCTTGAGTTTCAAGCCAGCTTTTTCACTCTTGTCTTTCACCCTCATCGAGAGTCTCTTTAGTTTCTCCTCACTTTCTGCCCCAATATTCTTGCCAGGAGAATTCCTTGGACAGAGGAGGCTGGTGGGCCACAGTCCATGGGGTTGCAAAGAGTCGGACATGACTGAGCGACTACACTTTCACTTTTTCACTTTCTGCCATTAGAGTGATATCATCTGCATATCTGAGGTTGTTGATATTTCTCCTGGCTTGACTCCAGGAGAGTCTTGACTCCAGCTTGTGATTCATTCATCCTGGCATTTCACATGATGTACTCTGTATATAAGTTAAATAAGCCAGGGTGACAATATATAGCCTTGATGTACTCTTTTCACACACAAAGGCTTTAGTGTAGTAGTGAAGCAAAAGTAGGTGTTTTTCTGAAACTCTTTTGCTTTCTCCATGATCTAGTGAATGTTGGCAGTTTGATCCCTGCTGTAGACTATGGTAATCATATACACATTGTCGCCAGCATTTAACCACTGTCACCTGGCCTTTTCCACTCTGGGGTCTTATCATCCTATTTCAGTGAAGACTTTTTCTCCTGTCATCCCCATCCTACAGATGATAACGTCCATATCTAAGTGAAGGAAGTGTCCTCTGGACATTTGGGTTTCTTCCTCTACATTCCAGAATTTTTGGCATCTCAACTTCATTGAATATAGTCTTGAGTTCAGGTTGTGGTCAGCCAGTGAAACATTTTCAGAGACATTCCTAAGTGCTTTAACTCACTAACAACTCTTCCTGCCTGGTAATTTTACATCATCCTACCTGGGAAATACTGGGATCTGACTCTGGCCATGGTCTGGTGGTAGTGGGAAGTGAGGAGGTGTGTCTGGAGGAAAATTGGCATCTCCTTGCAAAGTAGTTGCCTCAGGTGAGTTTTTTCTGTCTTCAGGAAAAGGAAGGCTGGTCTCCTCAGACTAAGAAGGACAGGCAGCTTCCTTGGTGAGGGAGGCTCTTGGGAATTTAGAGGTTCAAGGTTCTCAGAATCTATTCAGATGTTCCCATTCCACGTCTTAGGGTCTCCTGCACCATCCGTGCCTGTCGCATCAGAGACTTGGTCAGGATGTTAAAACAACCTCTGTTGTTATTTTGCAACCCACACATTTGGGGTCTAATTTTCAGTTATATGCACCATGTGATTTCACAGAGAGCTTAGTTTAGGGTCATCATCAAAGTTCTCTGATTCTCTGATGGTGACTTGCGTTTACAGACTGGAACGTATCGTTTCCTCTCTGTAAGTGCTTCAGTACAGTCAGAAGCAGATGGTCTCCCAAGTGCTTGTAGTCATCATTACTATCATGATGGTCAAATGCAGCAGCCACTTGGTCTCCCAAAGCATTGCCTTTGATAGGACTTCATCCTAAGCAAACATGAGTGATGAGGTAGGTAATCATAATGCCACTACATTTCCATTTTCCATTGACAGTAAGCCCATCACTCTGTTCAAGCTCAAACAGTCAGCAAACCAATCCCCAAATCCTATTTTGGAGGGTCTATTTCCTGGGGCCTTTTCTGTTGTTAAGATTGTATAGTAAGAGTCCTATCCAGAAAACGGAAGTCCTTCCAGACATTCCAAACAGAGATAAGATACTACAGGAAATTGCAAGGATGTGGGAAGGTCTGGAAGAGCACAAATCAGGATGGGGGCTGGAGGAACAACAAAGAAGGAGATGATACTCAGAGACCACAGGGCTTGAGAGTTCACAAGCCCTTAAAGCTCAACCCACAAGCATGTGCTGCCTGCTGCCCTTCTGGAGACACAATCAGTCTTGGATCTGCTGAAGAGTTGCCACCTCAATCAGAACTTGAATCACCAAAAAGATTCTGTATCTGCCTCAGCTGCTGTCCAGAATCATCCCATCGTGCTACTATTACAACTGTGAGAGCTAGAAGCTGGAAATTTCTCTCTTCCTTTGGTCTTCTGTTTCCATTCTGACCCATTTAGCATATCTTACAGGAAATTAACTGATGAGAGATCCTGGGTCATGAGATTTCAGACTCTCGGCCCCAGACTCTACTTATCAGAACATAGCGGAATACAAAAGGGCAGTTGTTTGGCTTAAATAGGTATGCAATAGGTAAAAATGATCAGTTCAGTTCAGTTCAGTCCAGTCGCTCAGTTGTGTCCGACTCCTTGCGACCCCATGAACTGCAGCATGCCAGGCCTCCCTATCCATCACCAACTCCCAGAGTCCACCCAAACCCATGTCCATTGAGTTGGTGATGCCATCCAACCATCTCATCCTCTGTCGTCCCCTTCTCCTCCTGCCCCCAATCCCTCCCAGCATCAGAGTCTTTTCCAGTGTGTCAGCTCTTCACAAGCAGGTGGCCAAAGTACTGGAGTTTCAGCTTCAACATCAATCCTTCCAGTGAACACCCAGGATTGATCTCCTTTAGGAAGGACTGGTTGGATCTCCTTGCAGTCCAAGGGACTCTTAAGAGTCTTCTCCAACACCACAGTTCAAAAGCATCAATTCTTCGGCGCTCAGGTTTCTTTATGGTCCAACTCTCACATCCATATATGACCACTGGAAAAACCATAGCCTTGACTAGATGGACCTTTGTTGACAAAGTGATGTCTCTGCTTTTTAATATGCTGTCTAGGTTAGTCATAACTTTCCTTCCAAGGATTAAGCGTCTTTTAATTTCATGGTTGCAATCACCGTCTGCAGTGATTTTGGAGCCCAGAAAAATAAAATCAGCCACTGTTTCCCCATCTATTTGCCATGAAGTGATGGGACTGGATGCCATGACCTTAGTTTTCTGAGTGTTGAGCTTTAAAGCAACTTTTTCACTCTCCTCTTTCACTTTTATCAAGAGGCCCTTTAGTTTTTCTTCTCTTTCTGCCATAAGGGTGGTGTCATCTGCGTATCTGAGGTTATTGATATTTCTCCCGGCAGTCTTGATTCCAGCTTGTGCTTCATCCAGCCCAGCGTTTCTCACGATGTACTCTGCATATAAGTTAAATAAGCAGGGTGACAATATACAGCCTTGATGTACTCCTTTTCCTATTTGGAACCAGTCTGTTGTTCCATGTCCAGTTCTAACTGTTGCTTCCTGACCTGCATAGAGGTTTCTCAAGAGGCAGGTCAGGTGGTCTGGTATTCCCATCTCTTTCAGAATTTTCCACAGTTTATTGTGATCCACACAGTCAAAGGCTTTGGCATAGTAGGTTCAAGCTGGTTTTAGAAAAGGCAGAGGAACCAGAGACCAAATTGCCAGCATCTGCTGGATCATTGAAAAAATGGATCAGTACAGAAACCAAAATCTGTTGCCTTAGTTACGAAAGCCTGGCAAGAGCAAAGAACAAACTTACTTTACCCTAGATGGGTAGGTTAAGGAAAAACAGCAATTTTTCCTGCCTGTCAGTTGCTATAGTCTAGCAATGCAACAGTTTCACCAATACAAATCCACTGAATATTTATTATCTACTATGGGTTAAGCTCATTTTATCTTGTGATACTTTAATCTTGTGATTTGAGTGAAAAGTATAAATCAGAGTAGATTAAAAATCAGATAAACATTTTTATATTTAATGACTGTAATTCTACTGTATTACCCCATCCGCATCATTTTCACAAATAGTGATAGTTACTTAGAGACCAAAGGCGTCCGTAATGAGCTCCCATCCTACTCCCTTCTCAGGGAGTACACTTTGTCTGTATACTCTGTCACTGTCTGTTCCTGTTGCAAAGAGGGTATCCACTCCTCCCACCCCTCACTAATCCTTTCTAATAGTAACCATTTTCATGTGTTCTCAATCTCTTCCTGTTTCATCTGGAAGTTTATTTCTTCAGTTATCTTTTTTTTTTCTCTACAAAATATGCAAATTCTTCTTCAGCCTTGACCCCTTTTTCCCTTACTATCGCTTCCTTCCTTATTCTCTTTCCCTTTACAGCAAAACTCTGAAAAGAGTTGTGTGTGCTTCTCTCTCTCATCCCATTCTCCCTTAAACCCACCCTAACACACACACATACACACACTCCCTGATAAACCCAGTGGTCCACCCTTAGTCCTCATCTTTCCAAAACTAACACAGTTGATCTACCCTTTCTCTCTTGAAACACTTTCTTCCCCTCCAGGATATTTCTTTTTATCTTTCTGGCTATCCTTTCAGGTATCTTTGCTTGGTCCTCTTCATCCCTGTATTCTCTAAATGTTAAGAGTGCCGAGGACTTGTATCTGTTCTATGTAGTCTCCTCCTTTGTAATCACATCTAATCTCATGACTGTAAATACCATCTATATGCTGATGGTTCCCAGTCTTATATCCCCAGCCTGGACCTATTTTCTTAACTCTACTCATGTGCCCAGCTGCCCACTCTTCATCTCTTATTGGATGAATAATGGGACATGTTAAACTTAACATGTCCAAAATTGAGCTCCAGGTTCCAGCCCCTACACCTGTTTCTCACCTAGTCTTTCCCATTTCAGCAAATGGCAAGTCCCTTTTGCCAGTACTCAGGCCATAAAGCTTGGGGTCATCCATAATTGCTCTCTTTCTCTTTCCTGCCCTATGTTTGTTAACTGGTTGTGTGTGTGTGAATTACCTCCTTCCTTTTATCTATTGGAGTCTTTTCATTAAGCCCCTGGAACTCAGTCTCCATCCTGTCGTGAAAGTATACTTTTCTTTTCAGGACTGGAGTACACAGCTCTAGGAGTTCATCTGCCAACTTGAGGTATTTCACTTTAGGGAAGAATCATGTGACTGCCCTTTGACACAGTCTGTTGCTAAAATCATTCCTCCAGCTCTCAGCCTTTTCAGAGGTCCTCTGTTCTTTCTTCTGCTTTTCAAAACAGTGTTCAAGTCTCTGCAGTCAGGAGAAGATAATTTTCCTCTTTACTTTCACTGTTAACATCCTCCCACTCCCCATCAACTCTCAGTGAGGAGCCTGTTTAAATTTGTACACAGTGACTACTGTTTGCAACTCTTAACAATACTGATGCTCACTTTGAATGTCTACAAATTGCCTGCATAGCAAATTCTTGTTGAAACTTAAGACTGAAAAAGAAAATCTGTTTCTCCCCCAAGGAATTAACTTTTATTAAATCTTTTAAAAATAGAATTCGTGTTTATGTAAGACATGTCTGAAAAGGAACTGGCAATGACTTGGTCATCAATTTATCTTTCCTCTGTGAAACCAACTTTGATTCCTTTCAGGATTAAGAATGGATATTAAAGAATAGTTACACTAATAGATGAAAGTTAACAAAGAATTCAGAATCTTCAGATATAACATAAGTTGAGATTATTTGGTTACAAGTTAAAAGGAAAACCACCTCAGATTGACTTAAGGAAAAGGACATTTATTGGCTCAAGTAACTTAAAAGTCCAAGGATCGATATAGCTTAAGGTATGACTGAGCCTAGGGCTGGGGTCAGCGAAAGGAGCCAGTGTCTGGTTTTGTTTGTTTGATTTTTGGCCACATTGCACAGCATGTGGGATCTTAGTTCCGGACCAGAGGTTGAACTGGAGGCCCATATGTTGTAAGTGTGGAGTCAATCACTGGACCGCAAAGGAAGTCCCCTGTCTGTGTCTGTTTTTGTAAATAAAGCTTTATTGGAATACAGCCATGCCCATTCCTTCTCATATTGTCTTGATGTTTTTATGCTCTGAATTGAAGCATAGTGGTGAAGCTGAATAGTTGTGAAAGAGATCTATGACCACTATGTTTTGCAGGTTTTCCCCCTAAACCCCAAGTCCCACAAGAGTGCCCCTATTTCAGATGCTAATCAAAAGTCAGATTGCCCCTATTTCAGATGCTAATCACAACTCAGATTGTTCCCTATGCTTCTGACCAACTGGCTATAAATCAGAGGTTCCCAGGACCCCCTCCTTGATTAATCTACGAGAGTGGATCACAGAATTCAGAAAACTAGTTACTTACTGGTTCATTACAAAGGGTATTAAGTGGTCATGCATCAACAACTGGATGAACAGAGACCTAGGACAAGATGCTGAAACCAGCAGCTTCTGTCCTGTGGAGTTTGGAGCTGGCAAGCAGGTGAGTTCTGGCTCACCAGCCTGCAAGTTCAGAACCCCGTCCTTCTTGGTTTTTATGGAGGCTTCATCACATAGGCGTGATTGATTAAATCATTGGCCATTGGTGACTGATTCAATCCCCAGCCCCTCTTTCTTCTTCAGAGGTCATGAGGTGGGACTCTTAATCCACTAATTGTTCTCCCTGGCAATCCCCCATTCTTTAGGAGACTTTCAAAAGTCACTTTACTGGGACTTCCCTGGTGGTCTGGTGGTTAAGACCCGGCACTCCCAATGCAGGGGGCTCAAGTTCGATCTCTGTTCAGTGAGCTTGATCCCGAATGCTACAACTAAGATTCAGTGCAGCCAAATAAATAGTCAAAAAAATGTCACCTTATTAACATAAACTCAATTATGGTTGAAAGGGACTTGTTATAAGTAACAAGATGCCCATTTCACCTTCATGGCTCTGATATGATTTCAAATATTATAACACAAGATGCTTCCATTGCTCTCACCGCTTAGAAAATTCCAGGGGTTTGGAGAACTGTGAGCCAGGAACCATGGACAAAGTCCAAATATTTATTATAAATCACATTTTCACACCCACAAACCCTGAAGTGTTTCCCATCTGGCCCTTTACAGAAATGAATGACCAGCCTCTGGTCTAGAGAAAAATGATGTCGATTGGATCTGGTCTTTCTGTTTCTCTGCTCTGCTTTCCCCAGTGTTGACCCCTTCTCATGTAGGTTCTCTTATGGTGGCAGAAAGTCTGCATAGCTCCAGACTCACATCCTCATAAGATTGGTGGTCTTTTCTAGTTGCTCCAGGAAAAAAATGGTAAAACTTGCTTTGATTGAACCTCCTTTTATGGCCTTGTTTGATATGTCCATCCCCAAACCAATAACTGGCCATGGGAATGCAGTACTCTGATTTGCCAGGTCAAGGTCACAAGTTGCCCTCTGAAGTGATGAGTCGAGTGAATATCTTCCAGACCCATAAGAACTGAAGAGGTGAAGGGTTGATCTTCTTAAGAAAAGTTGAAGAGTTATTTCCAAAAAAAGGTATTGAATGAGTAGGGGGAGTAGTAGGAATAGAATAATGAGTAAACAGAAGGGAAATTACAAAACAGGCTGGTAACCAAAAGTGCCCTTTGAAACAGTTGGAATAGCAACTTTAAATAGCTACAGCTTCTTCCGTTAATACGGAAACAAATACTTTCCCTTTTCACCAATTCATTTATTTTTTTAAAAAGTATTTATTTATTTATTTGGCTGTGCCGGGTCTTAGTTGTGGCACACGAGGTCTTCAGTCTCGGTTGCCACATGCAGGATCTTTAGCTGCAGCATGCAAACTTTTAGTTGCAACATGTGAGATCGAGTTCCCTGACCAAGGATCGAACTCGGGACCCCTGCACTGGGAGCATAGAGTCAACCATTGGACCACTAGGGAAGTCCCTCACCAGTTCATTTTAAATCAAGATTTAGGTCAACTAAGTGAAATTACTGTTTTTATTTATTACAGTTTGATATTGGCAATTTCGTGCAGTTTATATTAACTTCCTAGGGTGGGCTACAACAAAGCACCACAAAGTGGGTGGCTTAAAACAACTGAAATATATTCTCTCAGTCTGGAGATTGGAAGTCAGAAACCAAAGTGTCAGCAGGGCCACACTCCCTCCAAAGCTCCAGGGAGAATCCTTCCAGCTTCTGGTGGTTTCAGGTATTTCTTGACTTGTAGTTGTGTAACTCCAATCTCTACCTCTTCACGTGGCTTTTCGTTCTTGTGTGTATTTATGCATCCTCTCTTCTTGGTATAAGGACACCAGTCATTGGACTTAGGGCCCACCCTAATCCAGTATGGGCTTCCCAGGTGGTGCTAGTGGTAAAGAACCCACCTGCCAATCCAGGAGACATAAAAGACACAGGTTTGATCCCTGGGTTGGGAAGATCCTCTGGAGGAGGGCATGGCAACCCACTCTATTATTCTTGCCTGGAGAGCTACAGTCCATGGGGTCACAAAGAGTCGGACATGACTGAAGTAACCTAGAACGCATGCTCTAATCCAGTATGAGTTCATCCTAATTATATCTGCAGAGACATTCTTTCCAATAAGGTTACATCCTGAGCTTCCAGGTAGACATGAATTTTGAAGGGACAGTATTCAACCCACTACTTGGTTTATACATATATTATTGGAAAATTGAAAAAGCAGAAGATTTATCTTTTCAGCCTCTAAATAAATAGAAAAATAAAGACTGGGTTAGTGTGTATTCCAGGAATGCAAAGATGATTCAATATCCAAAAAATCCATTAATGTAATATATCATTTTAATAGATTGTTATGGGTTGAATTGTGTTCCTCCTAAAAAGATATATTGAAGTCCGAACCTACAGTACCATCTTTGAAAATACGGTTGTTACAGGTGTAATTAATTAAGATGAGGTCATACTGGAGTATGGCTCTTTCATTCAAAATGACTAGGGTCCTTATAAGAAGACATTGTGACGATACAAGAGAGATCTCCCTGTGGAGACACAGAGACACACAGGGAGAAGATAGCCCTGTGAAGATGGGGCGAAGGTGGAGGTTCTGCAGCCGCAAGCTGAGGAACACTTGGGGCCACCAGAAGACAGGGAAAAGCAAAGAAGGACTCCTCTCTTAAAGACTTCAGAGGGAGCCTGGCCCTGCTGGCTTTGATTTCAGATCTCTAGACTCCAGACTGTGAGACAGTATGTTTCTGTTGTTTTAAGTCACCCAGTTGATGGTATTTTGTTACAGCAGCCCTAGGAAACCAATAGCCAGATTAAGAGAAAAAAGCATATAAGTACAGAATAAGCATTCAATACAATTTAGCGCCCATTTCCGGTACCAATTTTTGATTAATGTATTTGTTTATTTATTGCTGGCTGTGCTGGGTCTTTGTTGCTGCTCAGGGTTCTCTCTCGTCGTGATGAGCAGGGGCTTCTCTCTACTTGCAGTGTACGGGCCTCTCACTGTGGGGGCTTCTCTTGTTGGGGAAATGGCATCTAGGACTGATGGGCTCAGTAGGTGCTGCACATGGCTCAGTAGTTGCAATGCCTTGGCTCCCGAACACAGGCTCAATAGTTGTGCCCAGGCTTAGTTGCTCTATGGCACGTGGGATCCTCCCGGACCAAGGATCAAACCCCTGTCTCCTATATTGGCAGGTAGATTCTTTTACCACTGAACCACCAGAGAAGCCCCTAAACATTCTTAATGATAAGATTTTAGCAGCATTTCCACTCAGCCCATGAAGCCTACTGGCCCATTCACTATAGCAATAGAACCTATAAGCAACAGAAATAAATCTAACAAAAAACATTCAAGATCATAAAGAAAATAAGGAAACATTACTGAAGAGTATGAAGGAAGACCTAAATGAGTGGTGAATTATACCATATTCGTGGACAATAGGACAATATTAGAGGTATTTCCCTGGTGGTCCAGTGATTGACTCCATGCTTCCATGGCAGGGGGCATAGGTTCAATCTCTAGTTGGGGAAGTTCCACATGCTGTGAAGTATGGCCAAGAAAAAAAAAGAAAGAATATTTTTTAAGAAAAAGACTCAGTATTATAAAGATGTATGGTCTCACATAATCTCTAAATTCAATTCCAGAAATAATCTTTATAGGATATTTTAAAAGTGAAATATGATAAGCTTATCATAATTTTTATATAAAAGAACAAGAGACAATCATATTTTTTAATGTTATTTGAAGAAGACTTATGAGGGAGAGTTTTAGTTTTAGTTTTCTAAATTTAGTTTAAATTTGGAGTTTAAATTTAAACTCAATTTAGAGTTTTAGTAATTAAAGCTGTTCAGTATTGGGGGAGAGAAATAGATGAATTGAACCAAAAAGGGAGCTTAGAAATAGACCCATGAATTTATGGAAACTAGATGTATAACAGAAGTAGCATTACAAATTAGCAGGGAAAGGATTTTCTGTTCAATAAATAGTGCCAGAAAGATTGGTATCTTTATGAAAAATATTAGAATACCATATGCAATATCAATAGTTGGTTAAAACCCTAAAAGTGAGAAACAGAACTTTGTTAATAATAAAAAAAATATTCTATGTCCTTGAGATAGGGATTTCTTAAACAAGATAGAGAAAGCACGTTAACAGACTGATACATTTGACCATACTAACACTAAAAGCTGCTGTTTAATAAAAACTCTACCGTTAAGGGAGTTAAAAAGACAGACCACAGATGGGAGAAGATATCTGCAAGACTTATAACTAATAAAGGATTAGTTTGTTGGATATATAAAGGATACCTATAAATCAATAAGAAAAAGATAACCAGTTTAAAAAATAAGGAAGGATGTTGTGTAGACAGCATTATTGGCCCCAGTTCATCACTCCCTACCAACATTCACACTCTTTGCTGTATGACTTTGCAGTTCTTCCCACTAACAGACCAGAAGATATTTCTTCTCCTCGGTATTTAGACTTGGCCATGTGATTTGCTTTAGTCTGTTAGGATGTGGTACCTGTGACATAGTGGCAGCTACAAGCCTAAGCTTTAAGAGACCTCATGTAGTTCCACTTGGGTTTATGTCCTTTAGCCACTGTTGTGAGAAGAAATTGTCCAGGCTGGCCTACTAGTCCCAGGAGGAAGATGTAAGACCATGGAGTAACAGCCGCTTCAGACAAGCTGCTGCATTTAACCCACAAGCGCATGAGCTAAATAAATACTTAATTATTGTATAACATTGTTTTGGTGGTTAGCTGATATGCAGTGGTACTTAGCAACATTGTAATGAGCAAAGAAATTCACTTAATCAAGGTCAACAAACATTAAAAGTTGTTCAGCCCATTCAAATAAAAGCAATAGCATACCATTGTATGTTTTGTTGGAGAAGGCAATGGCACCCCACTCCAGTACTCTTGCCTGGCAAATCCCATGGACGGAGGAGCCTGGTGGGCTGCAGTCCATGGGGTTGCTAAGAGTCGGACACGACTGAAGTGACTTAGCAGCAGCAGCAGCAGTATGTCCATAAGATTGGCAGAATTTAAAAAGTCTGATGATATTAAATGTTGGCAAAAACTGAGAAGTAGAAATTGATATATACCATTAGTGAAAGTGCGCACCTAAAGACTAGGTGACATGATTCTAGTCACTGAGTTGCAAGTTCCCTGGAGGTGGCATCTGGAAAAAACTTTTTTTTTTCCCTAATAAAAAAGATTAAAATTGCCTGGTAAATTGCCTTTTGTCTTTTCACCTTCTTCCTGCCAGGAATGTGGATGTGAAGCTGCAAATGGGGCACTCATCTTGCAGCATGAGGTGTTTTAATTTCATTACTTATATTTTTCATATGTTCATTTGATTCCTTTTCAAACCTGCCTTTTCTTTTTTCTCCCCATTCTTGTGGATAATAATAATAAAGTAAAAGAAGAATAGCTAAAGTAGTACCTCACAAAGAACTACATTTGTGAAGTACTTACTGTGTCCCAAACACTGTTTCAAGTGCTGTAGATACGGGGTTGGCCAAAAAGTTCGTTTGGATTTTTGCAGCTGATGTTGTGGAAAAACCTGAAAGAATTTTTGGCTAACCCAGTCCTTCAACTCATTCAATCCTCACAGTAATCCTATGAAATAAATGCTATTTTTGCTTCTATTTTACAGATAAGGAAACAGCGATACAAAGGTTAAATATTAATACATTGCCCACGTTCACATAGCTATTAAGTGAAAGAGCTAGACTTTCAGTCAAGCTGCCTGGTTCTAGTGTCTGTGTTCATGACTATATGCTAGTGTATGTCACATTTTATCTTTGATCATTTTAAACATGCTTATTTAATAGCCTATTAGATTTTTATTCTGTTTTACTCAAATTTGGGGGGTTCTAATTCCCTACTTGTCATGCCTGCTAATTCTTTTTTATAATGAACAATTTCCTTATATCTTTTAATATTTTTGACTCTTTCATTCAACAGGATTGATTAAGCACCTTTTGTTATCAAGTGCTGTACAGGGACCTGGGGATATAAGTAAACAAAACAGGCAAACTCTCTGCTCTTGAGGACCTTAAGTTCTAGAAGGAGAAAATAGAGAGTAATCAAATAAGTGGATAAAGAGTAGGGGGAGCTGCATAGAATGGTAAAGGAAAGGCCCTCTGATAAGGTGACATTTTAGCAGAGATCACAAATGTGAGAATGGGAGCTATGTGTGTATCTGGGGGAAGAATTTCCAAGCAGAGGGAGTAGTACCACAAGGCTTCATGGCAGGAACTTGCCTTACATGTTTGGGAATGAGCTTTGGAGCTGGAATGCAGTGTGTGAGGGCTAGAACCGAGGAGATGCGGGCAGAGGGGTACTGCGAGGGACAGGGAGCAGATGGTGTAGGGCCTCGCACGTCAAGAGAGGCACTTTGGGGTTGGATGGGGAACTTTGGAGGGTTTCGTGCAGAGAAGTGACTTGATTTCACTTGCATTGTAGAAAGGTTGCTCTGGCTGCTGTATTCAGATTAGACACTCCACGCATTCATTCTAGGAGAGAAAAGTGTTGTGTAAGATATGAAGTGCCATTTTTAAAATTACATCTTAAATATAATGGTTATTTGGGTTTGTTTGTTTTGAACTTTTTCTTTTGTATTGGGGTATAGAAGATTAACAGTGTTGTGATAGTTTTAGGTGAACAGTGAAGGAACTCAGCCATACCTGTATCCGTGCTCGTGTGCAGGCTCAGTCACTCAGTCGTGTCCAACTGTTTGTGACCTGATGGACTGTAGCCCGCCAGGCTCCATGGAGTTTTCCAGGCAAGAATACTGGAGTAGGTTGCCATTTCCTACTCCAGGGGATCTTCCCAACCCAGGGATCAGACCTGCATCTCTTGTGTTTCCTGCAGTGGCAGCCAGATTCTTTACCACTTCACAACCTGGGAACCCTCCATGCTGTGCCATGCTCAGTCGCTTCAGACTCTGTGACGCTATGGACTGTAGCCTTCCAGGCTCCTCTGTCCATGGGATTTGGGATTCTCCAGGCAAGAATACGGGAGCAGTTTTCATGTCCTCCTCCAGGGGATCTTCCCAGCCCAGGGATTGAACCTGCATCTCCTAAGTCTCCTGCATTGGCGGGCGGGTTCTTTACCTCCATACATGTATCCATTCTCCCCAAAACCCCTCCCATCCAGGATGTCACATAACAGTGAGTAAAGTTCCATGGGTTATACATTATTAGATCCTGTTTGTTATCCATTTTAAATATAGAAGTGTGTACGTGTCCTTCCCAAGCTCCCTAACTACCCCGTGCCCCCAGCAACCATAAATTCCTTCTATAAGTCTGTGAGTCTCTTTCTGTTTTGTAACTAAGTTCATTTGTATCATTTCTTTCTAGATTCCACATATAAGGGATATCATACAATATTTCTCTTTGTCTGACTGACTTCACTCAGTATGACACTCACTAGGTCCATCCGTGTTGCTGCAAATGGCATTATTTCTTTGTTTTTAATGAAAAGAAAGCTGAGTAATATTCCATTGTATATTTGTACCATATCTTCTTTATCCATTCCTCTGTCCATGGACATGTAGGTTGCTTCTATGTCTTGGCTATTGTTACAGTGCTTCAGTGAACACAGATGTGCATGTTTCCTTTTGGATCATGTTTATCTGCAGATATATGCCCAGGAGCTGGATTGCAGGGTCATTTGGTAGCTCTATTTTTAGTGTTTTTAGGAACCTCCATACTGTTCTCCATAGTGGCTGTACCAATTTACATTCCCACCAACAGTGTAGGAGGGTTCCCTTCTCTCCACAACCTCTCCAGCACTTACTGTTTGTGAATTTTTTGATGATAGCCATTCTGAGTGGCTTAAAGAGAAGCGTTATAGTTTTGATTTCTGTTTCTTTAGTAATTAGTGATGTTGAACATCTTTTCACATGCCTATTGGCTATCTGTTTGTCTTCTTTAGCTCAGCTAGTAAAGAATTTGCCTGCAGTGCAGGAGTCCAGTTCAATTCCTGGGTCGGGAAGATCTGCTGGAGAAGGGATAGGTTACCCACTCCAGTGTTCTTGGGCTTCCCTTGTGCTCAGCTGGTAAAGAATCCTCCTGCAATGCGGGAGACCTGGGTTCAATCCCTGGGTTGGGAAGATTCCCTGGAGAAGGGAACAGCTACCCACTCCATTATTCTGGCCTGGAGAATTCCATGGATTGTATAGTCCATGGTGTCGCAAAGAGTTGGATACAACGGAGTGACTTTCACTTTCAGGTCTTCTTTGGAGAAGAGATTATTTAGGTCTTTTACCCATTTTTTAAGTGGGCTGTTTGTTTTGATGCTGTTAAGTGTCATAAACTGCATGTAAATTTTGGAGACTAATCCCATATCAGTCGCATCATTTGCAAATATTAATATTTTCTCCCAATTCGTGTGTTGTCTTTTCATTTTGTTTATTGTTTCCTTTGCTATGCAAAAGGTTTGAGTTTAAGTAGGTCCCACTTGTTTATTTTTGTTTTTATTTCCATTCTTCTGGAAAACAGATAAAAAAAGATATTGCTGTAATTTATGTCAGAGAATGTTCTGCCTATGTTTTCCTCTGAAAGTTTTATATTAAAAGTGTCCAGTTCCACATGTAGGTCTTTATTCCATGGTTATTTTTAACATGATAATTATGGCATAAGCATAATTTGAATATTATGCAGCCTGGAGAAAATCTGTACTTTGTGAAGGATGATTCCATGACATCAAGGTTAACTATAAGGAGGACAAGAAAAAAGCAACTTCTTGAAGACAACACTCAACAAGAAAACCTTGAAGATGCTGGCACCCCAGGTCTTTCCAATGTCCAAATGAAGCTGCATGGTCAACAAATGCCTAAATTGGTATTTATGGCACCAGAATTTATATCAAGTTTTCCTTACCTAGCTTAGGAAAACTTCTTGTGCAAAGATGTCCCATGGTTTTTTAAGGATACCTTCATTTTTAAGATTTGGGGATTCTGATTCTTTAAGTAGTTACTAACAAATGACCAATATTTGTTAAATATTTCTTTGTATGTACCAAAAAGTATTTAAAATTCTGCCAATTTCACTTCAAATCAGTTACTTCTACCTATTACTCAGTCCTAACTTGACTACTTATTTATTCATTGTTTCAACCAACACATCTTGACCACCTACCATATGCAGTGTGGAGGCTGTTGATAATAGGTGCTGGACTGAAGCGGTATCTGCAGTAGTGGACAGAAGTGGTAGGATTTTGGATTTATTTTGAAGGTAAAGCTGACAACACCTAATCAAAGATGACTCTTAATGCTTTAGGTCTAAATAAGTGGGATGAAGTTACCATTTCCTGGGATGGATAAGACCGTATAAAAGGCAGGTTTAAGATGAGGATGAATGAAGAGTATGGTTTTGGATATGTTGAGCTCAGGATGCCTATTAAATATCTAAGTGGTGATGCACATAAATATAAAAGTCTGGGGCTCAGGGAAGAGGTCAGGGCTAGATGTGTCAATCTGTGAGTTATAAGCTCAAAGATGGTATTTAAAACTATGAGCCTGGATAAGATCACATAGGGAATGATATAAGTAGAGGAAAGGTCTGAGCCTGAGGCCAAGGACATTCCAGCTATTGAGGAGAAAAAATTTTCCTTGACCTTCTTCCTCACCTGTGTCTGAAAATTAAAGTGACAGATTAGCAGGAGAAATGTATATGAATCTACTCAAAGTAGGTAGGCTTCAGAAGGAAATGAAGACCCAAAGAGACAGATCTGTGTGTTTTTTGCTAGGCTTGATGAAGAGTGGACAGTCGTGGGGAAGAATGTGGTAGATAAGGAGTAAGAGGTAAACTCAGTGAACTGGGGACACTCAGTACAGCCTGTTTGTTCAGATTTTTCTCAGCATCCCTTCATTTCCTGAGATAAGGAGGCTCCTTTCCTCTGTGTCTAGGGAGGACACCTCTCACCTGGGTTTTGTGATCTGATGCAGCAGAGAGGGGAGGGGGTATCAGAGTGACCTTCCTGCTTCTGCCTATTTACTCAGACTCCTTCAGTTCATAATATTCACTAGCAAGTTGCCGTATTTGGGGGTAGCATGTCCTGAATCCCGTAGCACTTAGAGTTTAGACAAGGAAGAATCAGGAGAGGAGCCTGAGGAGTGGGCAATTGAAGAACCATGAAGGAGTGGTATCCTGGCAGCCAAGTGAAACAAGGGTTTCAGGTTGAAAAGAATGATCCACTGTATCAGTGAAATGAGGACAAAGAAGTGACCACTGGATCTGACAACATGCAAGTTACTAATAATGGTCTTTCCCAAAAATGGGCTTTGATGGATGGGCATGAAAACCTGAGGAGAATAGCAGCAGTGAAGCTAGCAAATGAAAAAAACCAAGACAAAAACTCTTTCCATGAATTTTGTGTAAAGCAAGCAGAGAAATGGAGTGGAAATCTACTTGGAGTAGAAATCTATTTCTGGCTAGAAATAGATGTGAAATCAATGGGAGTTTATTATATTTTTGTTATTTTTTTTTGTTTGGCTATACTGGGTCTTCACTGCTTTACGTAAACTTTCTGTAGCAGCAGCTAGTGGAGTCTACTCTGAGCCGTGCACAGGCTTCTCGTTGTGGTGGCCTCTTGTTGCGGAGCTCTAGAACGCGGTGGCTCGATAGTTGTGGTGCATGGGCTCAGTTGCTCCAGGCATGTGGAATCTTCCTGGACCTGGGATCAAACCTGTGTCCCCTGCATTGGCAGGCAGATTCTTAACCACTGGACCATCAAGGGGAGTTTTTAAGGTAGGAGATATTAGACATCATGTTGGTACAATACTGGAAATGAGCCAGCCACTCTATATAGTGAAGAGAATGACTGAGTTCAGTTTAAGCAGAGCTTATTTTCCACCTGGTTCAGTATCCTTGCCTGGAGAATTCTGTGGACAGAGGAACCTGGTGGGCTACAGTCCATGGGGTCCCAGAGAGTCAGACATGACTGAGTGACTAACACTTTCACTTTTTTTGGGTTCTGAGAGCTTCCCTCCTAAGCAGTTTCGCATTTGCTTCTGCAAGGTGTCCCCACGGACACCACCAGCCCAAGACTCATTCCCATGTTAATTTTTCAGCTTGAGGTTTTCCACACCAAGCAAGCAAAATGAATTTGGACTCCAGAACTTCACAAAGCACAACCTTGGATTTGATATCTCACCTAGGGACTTTTTTCCTCTCAACCAAGGCTCTGCAAAGACAAGCTTTCTTTGCCTTTTCTCTGGACTTAGGGGCAAAGTTTACTATTCCATTTTCAATAAGGTTGGACCCTTCAGTTCAGTTCAGTTCAGTCGCTCAGTCGTGTCCAACTCTTTGCGACCCCATGAACTGCAGCACGCCAGGCCTCCCTGTCCATCACCATCTCCCGGAGTTCACTCAGACTCACGTTGATCAAGTCCGTGATGCCATCCAGCCATCTCATCCTCGGTCGTCCCCTTCTCCTCCTGCCCCCAATCCCTCCCAGCATCAGAGTCTTTTCCAATGAGTCAACTCTTCGCATGAGGTGGCCAAAGTACTGGAGCTTCAGCTTTAGCATCATTCCTTCCAAAGAAATCCCAGGGCTGATCTCCTTCAGAATGGACTGGTTGGATCTCCTTGCAGTCCAAGGGACTCTCAAGAGTCTTCTCCAACACCACAGTTCAAAAGCATCAATTCTTTGGCGCTCAGACTTCTTCACAGTCCAACTCTCACATCCATACATGACCACAGGAAAAACCATAGCCTTGACTAGAGGGTTCCAGTTTCTGTTACTGATGAAAACCAGAGCCCATGTTGCTGCCCCAGCAACTCAACCATACCTTTAAAGTTTTGACTGAATTTTAGCCAGCATCTCTAGAGATTTGTGACCAGAAGTTTCAGTACTTTCTAGACCACCATTTTGCTGAAGTCAGAAATCATCTCCCTTCATTCTTCACCTGGCTAATTATGCCTTTGAGGTCTCAGCTTAAATGTGGCTTCTCAGAGAGGTCACACTCTGAGACCTCTAACACACTCCATCCCAATCTAAACTAGTTTATACTTTTATACCAAGAGCACCCTCCTTCTGTCTTAGCACTTTTCATTTATAACTCCACATGAATATTTGTTTAATGCTGATACTCCCTTTAGGTCAAAAATTACATAAGAGGCAAGAAAGAAGCCTATTTAATTTACCATATAGCAGAAGGCCTGATTTATAGAAGATGCTCAAGCCCGGTTCTGTGACTGAACAAATAATTATCTAAAAATCAAACAACTAAGAGTAGAATTAACTACCCTTCCCTGGTGGCTCAGCTGGTAAAGAATCTGCCTGCAATGAGGGAGACCTGGGTTCGATCCCTGGGTTGGGAAGATTCCCCTGGAGAAGAGAACGGCTATCCACTCCAGTATTCTGGCCTGAAGAATTCCATGGACTCTATAGTCCATGGGATCACAAATAGTCAGAGGACTTCCCAGGTGGCTCAGTGGTAAAGAATCTGCCTGCTAATGCAAGAGACGCAGGAGATGCCAGTTCCATCCCTGAGTCAAGAAGATCCCTGGGAGAAGGAAATGGCAACCCACTCCAGTATTCTTGCCTGGAAAATCCCATGGACACAGGAACCTGGCGGGCTTCAGTCCATGGAGTCTCAAAGAGTCAGACACGATTGAGCACTCATGCACAAGAGTAGAGTAGGGACTTCCTGCCTGTTCAGTGGTTAAGACTCTACACTTCCACTGCCAGGGGCATGGGTTCGATCCCTGGTCAGGGAACTAAGTTTCCACATAAAAGAAGTATTACATGGTATCCTAAAACCTATTATCTTCTGTGTCTGGGAGATGATATTCTCTAAGGAGAAAGTGTTTTTAATGGAAAAAGGACAGAGGTTTCTGTCATTTCACTTGGCTCATCTTAGAGAAGCAGTGTTACTCCAGTGTTGGTAACCACTGTGTCTTTTCCTCTCTAGAATGGAGATCTCCTCTCATCAGTCTCACCTCCTGCAACAACTGAATGAGCAGCGCAGGCAGGATGTATTTTGTGACTGCAGTATTCTGGTTGAAGGGAAAGTCTTCAAAGCACATCGAAATGTCTTATTTGCTAGTAGCGGCTACTTTAAAATGCTCCTTTCTCAGAACTCCAAGGAGACAAGTCAGCCAACCACAGCAACATTTCAGGCCTTCTCTCCTGACACTTTTACAGTTATCCTGGACTTTGTCTATTCCGGCAAGCTCTCTCTCACAGGTCAGAATGTCATAGAAGTGATGTCAGCTGCTAGCTTCCTTCAGATGACTGATGTCATCAGTGTATGTAAGACCTTTATTAAATCTTCTTTAGACATTAGTGAGAAAGAAAAGGATCGCTATTTCAGCCTCTCTGATAAAGATGCCAATTCTAATGGTGTAGACCGCTCCTCTTTTTATAGCAGTGGCTGGCAAGATGAAAGCAATTCTCCTCGTTCTCACCTAAGCCCAGATCAAGGAGCAGGTATAATAAGCGGGAAATCTTGGAGTAAGTATAATTACCATCCAGCCTCCCAAAGGAATACTCAACAGCCTCTGACCAAGCATGAACAAAGGAAAGATTCCATTAAAAAGTCCAAACATTTGAGGTTGTCACAGCCTTCTGAAATGACTCATTATAAATCAAGCAAGCGAGAAGCACGGACATCTGATTCTTCCAGCCACGTTTCCCAGTCTGAAGAACAGGCACAGATGAATGTCGAAATGGACTCTACTCCTGTTAGCTATCAATATGGTCAAGGATCTGATGTCACGTCAAGAAGTTTTCCAGGTACCCAAATAGAGAATTAGTCCTTTCAATCAGGTTCCAAGACTCCAATGTAAATTAATCCTGTCTCAACATGCCCTTGGTTTTAGGGCAGTTGAACCAAGTCTGTTTTTTTTTTTTTTTTTTTTTAAAAGGTCATACTTCTCTAATGAAGAGAAGTACTTCTTCTATACATAAAAGGTAAATTTTTAAAATTAAAATATTGGATAAATTTAGTAAGTCAAAACAATAGAGTTCTGAGGGTCAGAAACCCATGATTTTCCAGACCTGCTTTTCTGTAGATGATTAGATTACTGTTAGATGTTTAAAATTCTTTTGTAAATGGCTCAATCCTTAAGAAACATATTTTTAATTTATTTTTTAAATGGCTCAGTCCTTAAGAAACATATTTTCAATTTATTTCTTAAAGTTTTATATTGGAGTACAGCTGATTAACAATGTTGTGTTAGTCTCAGATGTACAGCAAAGTGTTTCAGTTATACATCACACTTTCACTTTAACTAGTTTATTTTTTTTTCTGAGTATTCACTCAGGAGGAGTGTTTTTATATAGAAAAATTAAATAGAGCAATCATGGATATTGGCAAAGGTTTAGGCCATAATACCTAAAAGAAATTAAATCTGACTTTATTAAGATATAAATGCATAATTTTTTAAAACGTAACATTTATACTGTAACTCTGTGTGCAACACCATGAGATATCTCATTTCTATGATAGTAAAATGCAGAGAGATTATGTAGGCTGATAGTTTCAAAGTAGAGAACAACGATTAGAAATGCGTACCATCTGTTGCTGTTGCTGCTAAGTCGCTTCAGTCGTGTCCGACTCTGCGACCCCAGAGATGGCAGCCCACCAGGCTCCCCGTCCCTGGGATTCTCCAGGTAAGAACACTGGAGTGGGTTGCCGAGTGAAAGTGAAGTCGCTCAGTCATGTCCGACTCTTAGCGACCCAATGGACTGAAGCCCACCAGGCTCCTCCATCCATGGGATTTTCCAGGCAAGAGTACTGGAGTGGGGTGCCATTGCCTTCTCTGGCATATCATCTAGTCCCCCCAATTAATCGTTAGCAGATTTGCTTAGTAGTTTGAAAAGTGAAAGTTGCTCAGTCACGTCCCAGTCTTTGCGATCCTACGGACTGTACAGTCCATGGAATTCTCCAGGCCAGAATACTGGAGTGGGTAGCCTTTTCCTTCTCCAGGGGATCTTCCCAACCCAGGGTCTCCCACATTGCAGGCAGATTCTTTACCACCTGAGCCACAAGGGAAGCCCAAGAATACTGGAGTGGGTAGCCTATCCCTTCTCCAGCAGATCATTCCAACCCAGGAATTGAACTGGGGTCTCCTGCACTGCAGGCAGATTCTTTACCAAATGAGCTATCAGGGAAGCCATGCTTAATAGTTTACATGTGAATTTAAAGGAAAATTGTGATAAAATTAAACTGCAGAGCATAAGATTTAGACTATATATTTAAATTTTTTAATTTTAGAAAAGTTCCAAATATATATATATAAGTACAGAGAATACTATAATTAACCCCATGCACCCATTATTACCCAGTCCCATTCATGACCAGTCTTGTACCTCTGCTCCTGACTCTTCCCCCTTTTTATTTTAATAATCTTTTATTGTACATAGGATATTCAGAATACAAACAATTTTTATGTACAATATTTTAGAACAGCATCCACTGTTCTGCTTTGCATCTGCTCTGCTCTGTTCAGTCATGTCCAACTCTTTGTGACCCTTTGGACCCACCAAGCTCCTCTGTCCATGGAATTTTTCAGGAAAGAATACTGGAGTTGGTTGCCATTTCCTTCTCCAGGTCTTCCCCTTTTTAAGTAAATCTCAAACATCACATGTCTTCATCTGTAAATATTTCAGAATGTGTCCCTAAAATATAAACTTAAAGAAACTTCAACACCATTATTAAATTAAGTCGCTCAGTTGTGTCTGACTCTTTGTGACCCCATGGACTGTAGCCCACCAGGCTCCTCCATCCATGGGATTCTCCAGGCAAGAATACTGGAGTGGGTTGCCATTTCCTTCTCCAGGGGATCTTCCCAACCCAGGGATCGAACCCAGGTCTCCTGTATTAGAGGCAGACGCTTTTAACCTCTGAGCCACCAGGGAAGCCCATGTAAATAAAATTAACAAGTCCTTAATATCACTAAAATCCAGTCAATATTCACATTTCCCTGGTTGTGATATAAATTTTAGAAAATAATCATGTTGTAGATAACATATTTAAAAATAATATTCACCCCGATTGACTTTTACTAATCACATTTTCCTGTAGGATGCTACCATGAAAATACTTAAGATTGTATCATATTGCAAAGCTTACTGAAAATCCTGAGGCGCTCTACCACTGGCCAAGGCAGACAGAAATAAAAGAGCAAATATGGGAAATCTTTGTTGTCTTTTAAAACAGCAAAAAAGTTATCGTTTCTTGGGCTTTGCCCTTTTATAATTCTAGGTTATTTAAATCTGACTTCAATAATGAACCGTTGGGGGACCTCCTTGGTGGTCCAGGTGTTCAGACTCTGCACTTCCAGTGCAAGGAGCATGAGTTCAATCCCTGGTGGTG
Source organism: Oryx dammah (assembly GCF_014754425.2). Classification (NCBI taxonomy): domain Eukaryota; kingdom Metazoa; phylum Chordata; class Mammalia; order Artiodactyla; family Bovidae; genus Oryx; species Oryx dammah. The sequence goes on from NW_024070211.1 coordinate 14,771,584, forward strand.
GAACTAAGATCCCACGTGCCACACAGCACAGCCAAAAAATGCAAGCAAAATAACAGTAAGAATAAGAAAATAATTCTTTAAATAAATAATGACTGCTGAATTTAACTATTACTAAATTGATGATGTTTGCCTCCAACTACAAGTAACATTTTGAATCCATGAGTTTTAAAACTAAAGGGTAAAATATCCTTGAAACTTTTTCACCTTTGAAAGAAAAGCAGTACAACTGTGTGAACAGTAAGAGCAGGGGGGATAAATATGTGTAAATAAAATAAGTTACTTAAAAACATAAACAGTGAACACTTTAACTTTTGGAATGTGTCTACAATTTTAAGATCATAAAGAATCCACCTGCCAATGCAGGAGACACAGGTTTGACTGCTGGGGAGGGAAAAATCCCCTGGAGAAGGAAATGGCAACCCCACCCCAGTATTCTTGCCTGGAAAATCTTACGGACAGAGAAGCCTGGTGGGCTACAGTCCATGGGGTTGTAAAGAGTAGGACACAATTGAATGATTAAACATGCAGCTACCACTTTACATTGCAAATCTAGTGACTCTAAGACATCAAATAAAAAGATAAGATGGACAGTGTAAATTACCCAGACTTTGTAAATAAATCAGATCCTGAAGTTATAGTTCTGTACTTAGGATAACATCAACAATCTAGTCTTCATAAAATGTCTTCCTTCTCCTTTTTGCCTACCCTTCTGAGATTGGACTCGCCAGCCCCTTTTGGATTCTTGATGTTATTAGAATTGCGATGACGAACTTTCTGGTGATTTCATCAAACTGTCTCCTGACAGATGACCTGCCCAGGATGAGGTTCAAGTGCCCGTACTGCACACACGTGGTGAAGCGGAAGGCAGACCTCAAGCGCCACCTTCGCTGTCACACTGGAGAAAGGCCCTACCCCTGTCAAGCCTGCGGGAAAAGATTTAGTCGGCTCGACCATCTGAGTAGCCATTTTCGAACAGTATGTATATGGTTTTTCATTGTTTCACTTTTAGGAAATACATGCATTTATCTGCCTTAGGATAATTTAGTTTACTAGGAAAATCTTTTCATATAACTCTGCAATATCTTTTGAAGTTTCTAATCTAATGTTTTTACTTTGCACATAATGCATTATCTTATTTGTTGATTTTATTTTTTGGCTGCTCGGGATCTCTGTTGCTGCGTGAAGGCTTTCTCTTGCGGCAATCAGGGGCTACTCTCTAGTTGTGGTGTGCTGGCTTCTTACTGTTGCGGCTTCTCTTGTGGAACATAGGCTCTAGAGGACAGGCTTCAGTAGTTGTGACGCACCGGCTTAGTTGCCCACCAACATGTGGGAGCTTCTTGGACTATGGATTGAACCCCTGTCCCCTTCATTGGCAGGGGTATTCTTAACCACTGGACCACCAGGGAAGTCCCTATACATTTTTAAAAACAGATTTTTTTAGTCTCCTTTGAAACCTTGAAGTACGGGATGTTCTTTTTTTTTAAAGCTCTTATTTATCTTTGGCTGCGCTGAATCTTCGTTGCTGCGAGCAGACTCTGTCTAGTTGTGAGGGGGCTACTCCTGTTACGGTGTGTGGGGTGGCTTCTCTTGTTGCGGGGCAGGGGCTCTAGCGCACAGATGCAGTCGCGCACAGGCCCAGTCACCCCGTGGCATGTGGAATCTTTCTGGACGAGGGACTGAACCTGTGTCCCCTGCATTCGTAGGCAGACTCTGGACACTGGACCGCCAGGAAAGTCCAAGCAACTTTCTTTTGAATATCCATCTCAATTCACTTAAAATCTAACGTGTTTTTATATCCCAGTCATTTCAGAGCCGAAGACAACATAAGCTGTAAAAATGTCTAGGTCAGAATCACCACTGCAGATACTCGGCATCCACTGGTGACTCTTGAATCCTTTTCTGGTAGGCTGTCAGTCTGGTTTCTGCTGTCTGACATCTCTACACTACACCCTCTCTGTCTCACCTCTCCAGTTTCTCTAGTATCCTCAAGGAAGGGAATAAGAAGGGTTAGAGAGCGACTCTCAATCAGGGAGTGGGCTGTCAACAGTCAGAAAGATCTCAGGGAATTTTCTGTTCGGTGCTCTGGTGGTTTAATAAGGTAGTGACATAGGATTTATTCCACTGTTCATCTTGCAGCAAGAATTTTTTTCAAAATCTGTGAAGTATTATTCATACTTTTATTCCATTTATACAAACTCCTTTTAATTTTGAAGGGCATTGGGTCACTTGGTGCATTACTTTATAGTTACTTATTCAACAAATATATATTGAGCACACTCTGGGCCAGACCCTTTTCTACATGCTAGATATACAGCAGTGAGCAAAACAAACTCTCTGCCTTCCTTAATTTCTGAAGCTAAATTTTTAAAAATTAAAATAACCTTTTATTATTATAGAAGCAATAAATATGCTTTATAAAAAGTAAGAAAATAAACAGAAGTAAGAATAAGAAAATAAAAATATCATATTTACCACCTAGATAGTACCATTCTTAACACTTTATCATGAGGCTTCCCTGGTGGTTCAGTGCCTGAGACACGGGTTTGATCCCTGGTCTGGGAAGATTACTGAGTCAGTTGTTTTACAGAATATCCTACATCTGGGTTTCTATGCTTGCTTCTACATGGTGTCATTTAGCTTGTCCTTCTATCCCCCCTGCATTTTCCAAAAACTAGAAGTTTAGTCTAAAGGCTTAATGGATTCAAGTTAAATACTTTCATCAAGGAAGAAATTATGTATTTCTTATTGTATCACCTGAGGAGGGGCTTCCCTGGTAGTTCACCTGGTAAAGAATCCACCTGCAATGCAGGAGACCCTGTTTTGAACCCTGGGTTGGGAAGATCCCCTGGAGGAAGGCATTGCAACCCACTCCAGTATTCTTGCCTGGAGAAGCCCCATGGACAAGTGAAGCCTTATGGGCTACAGTCCATGGGGTTGCTGAGTCAGAAATGACTGAGCAGCTAAGCACAGCACATTAGGAGACACATAATATCTGGTGGACCCATCATTCCTGTTACAATCGATCTCTGGATTAGGGTGATGATACCATTGCATTATAATTAGAAAAGAATCTCTGTGGAACTACTTTGGTGTTATATGACTATTTCCCCATTAGTATTCATTTAATAATATTAATACCAATTGGTAATCTCTGTCCACATGATTAATTTTACTTGGAGTTGTGAAATGATTTACTGATTTTATCCTTCCTTCTGTATTACTAGCTGGAATTCTATAAAGTAAAGCTTTCCTTCATCACCTAGGGCTATTTGGTTACTTTGAAATAGGGTTCCTACAGGAAAAAGCATATAAATGTTTATTTTCCTTTAATTAGCAATTTTCATAGTAGCCTTTCATAGATTTAATAGTAGCCTCAAATGATGTATGAGTTTCTTCTGGCTTTATTTTTTTTTAAATAACATACAGTCTCATGAATTTTCATTGATTCATTGTGTTTGGATCCATAACAGTTATTCTTTTTGATACTCAGGTTTTCAAATTTGTGCAGTGGGTACCCTTGAAGCTGGCTCACAACCCATTAAATTTTCAAAGTGTCTTAGTTTTCTGGCTCTAAAAGAGCCCTAGGCCAGTCTTGTACTTCCCCAGACACAAAACTGGAATCAGCCTTTTCTCAAAGGAGCTATGGTACATTTCAGTGGGGGATGAAATTAGAAACCAACATTTGAACACCCAGGGCGCTCACTGTTATTAGGGCATTCTTTTTATATTCTTTCTGAGCTGGTGGTGGTTCAGTCGCTAAGTCATGTCCTACTCTTACAACTCCATGAACTATAGCCCACCAGGCTCCTCTGTCTGTGGGATTCTCTAGGCAAGAATACTAGAGTGGATTGCCATTTCCTTCTCCAGGGGATCTTCCTGACCCAGGAACTGAACCTGGGTCTCCTGCATTGCAGGCAGATTCTTTACAAACTGAGCTATGAGGGAAGCCCCTTTCTGAGCTAGAAGATGCATATTTTAAAAATAACGAGTCCATGATAATATTTTCAATTTTAACATTACAGTGTTTCACTTAATTTCATTGTCTTCTTAATTGTGTTGGATTTGAAGGGGGGTGAACATGAATCTGTGTCAGAACTTTATAACAAGAATAATGCCTCATATGATAACCATAATACTGCTACTGTCTCAGGAGAAATAAAGATACACTTAAATTATGTACTTTCAGCATTTAGTGAGTAATATGTCAGTGGTTAAGCAGAAGATAATAAGTGTACTGAGTGTAAGTCCCATACATATTCTTAGCTATGTTACCAGACTGCATTAGTTTTCTTGGGTTTTTTGATTACTTGTATTTGGTGGTCTACTTCATAGCATTCCAACTTTATCTGAATGAATATGCCATAAACATTAATTTAGCATTATATAGTTAATATTATGTAATAATTTTTAGGTTAGAATCTATAATCTACTACTCTGATAGTTATTTAACAAAGTTATTTATTACTAACTATAATATATAATTATCAGTTATAACCTCTTCCCAAAGCATTTCACACATAACTCATTTGGTCCACACAAACTGAAGTATATCCCTATTGGTAATAAGGGAGCAGTTGCAAATAATAACAGACCAATATGTAGCAGAACCACCATCTTGGTTGTTTATAACCAGTATCCGTTCTGGTCATCAGGCTTCTATTCTGTTTGCATGGTACCTATACCTTACCAGTTTTAAAATACTTTGACAGTCACCCTGGAGGCAGGTTTCTGTTTTAAATGACTTGCTTCACTATACATTGTCAGTAAATGACAAGATTAGAAAATAACAGAAGTAGAGCTGGTACCTAAGCCTTCCAATTCTAGACCAGTCTTCTTTCTACTACATCTTTCATTAATAAAAGTGGCAATAATCCTTACATCAAAAAATATTCTTTTATAAATTTACATTTGGGACATTATTTTTTCTTCCTCAAGCAAAATAACAAAATAGTTTTTTCTCTTGAATTAAGATATGTAAAGTCCTTAGAATAGTATATGGCAGGTATTAAGTGTTTACAGTTATTATTCTGGGAATATGTCCCATGTTACCTCAATATAAAAATACTGTTGGATTAAGGGATATGTGAAATTATTAAGTATGTAATATTAACCATGAAAACATAATAGACATAATTTAGAGAAAGCTAGTGTTTGATATTTCTGTGACATAACTTTATTACCAAAACCTGTGACCTTTTTCTAATAAACTAGATGTTAATTTAATATTAATGCTTGGCTTTGAACATGTTAAATTTATAAACTGATACTTAAAATATCAAACTATTCTGCTTTTGAAAAATCTTTTTTTTTTTTTAATCGCTATTTAATTCTCTACACAGATTCACCAGGCATGCAAACTTATCTGCAGAAAATGCAAGCGCCATGTGACTGATCTAACAGGTCAAGTGGTACAGGAAGGAACCAGGCGCTACAGACTCTGTAATGAGTGCCTTGCTGAAGTTGGCATAGACAGCCTCCCCATTGATTTGGAAGCTGAACAGCATCTTATGTCCCCATCAGATGGAGATAAGGATTCCAGATGGCACATGGGTGAAGATGAGAACAGATCGTACGTGGAGATAGTCGAGGATGGGTCTGCCGATCTGGTCATACAACAGGTGGATGATAGTGAAGAAGAAGAAGAAAAGGAAATAAAGCCCAACATCAGGTAGCTGGAATGTGAACCAACAGAGCCTGCAGCTTACACTGACGTTCTTGTGTCACTCTCTTTCCACGGTCAGAGTCTAATCAACAAATTATTAGATCAACTTAAAAGTAATGGCCTGACACCACTTGCATGCTTTCTGAACAGGCCATTGTATCCATTCTGAACTTTACCGCCCTAAAATCTGTTGCTGCACTAGAAAGAAAGACCTAGCTTGAGTTGACACGCTGGATGAACAATTAATCCTCTTACTTTTATTGTGTTACAGAAATACCTTTTTAAAAAATATATTGAAAAATCTACTTAGGGAACTTTTTTCAAAGAAAATATTTTCAATAAACTCACCACAACCAAACTTTATATAAAATAATTTCAAAGTATTTCAAAAACATATAAACTACCACTATTGAATTTTCGCAGGAAACTAGGTCAGAGCATATTTAAGGGTCTGGAAACCTACCTGACTTAACTAATTAGACTTTCTATTAACTTTGGATCTAAAATGACCTATCATAATTCCAATATCATAAGTGTTTTAGGATTATGGCAGAAGGCAAGTCTAAATGTTTGAAGTTGTTCATATTTGAAATTTTTGTCATTAAATTAGAAGTTACTCTTATGTAGTCAGTATTAAAAAAAAAAGAAGAAGCTGACCAGAGATTATATATAGACATCATTTTCTTAAAGCAGGAACCTAATATTGTCAACGTAGTTTTTGAAGATCGGTCAATATAGCTGTCTTCCTCTCTAAAGAAAAAAAAGAGTGAAAACTGGAGGTTCTTACCAGTTCTTAAGAGTAATTTCCTACATTTATATACTGCTCTATTATTTATAAAGTGCTCTTTCTTGTATTTCCCCACCTAATCAGCAAGGTAGATAGCACTCTCTCTAATGTACAAATAAGGAAATTAAGGTCAGAAAGTGTAAGTGGTGGGACCAGAGATTGGACAGGTTTTGATTTTAAATAGTCCTCTTTCAACTGTCTCTCCTTGAATTGTCAAACGTCACCAATCTGCAATAATTATAAAGAAGCCTATGAGAATGAGAACTTATGAAAGAAGAATTTAATCACCTTCGACAACATATAATACCTTGCATTAGAGCTATTCAAGAAGTGTCAAGCAATGTCCCTACAGGATCTATTGACATGTTTTTATGTTATTTATATGTAAAATTTATATATAAAACTATTTGAACAAGTTAGTCTCCTAAGTTCTTTAAACATCTTTGCTTGTTTATGTAATTTTTTAAAACAAACTTTTCTACTAGGATACAAAATGAACTTTTAACTCCTCCCCTGCATAAATTATAAAACATTCCAAAATTACAGTCAAAGTGAAGAAGCATTATTTTAGTTGTAAAGATTAAATACTAGAAGTAAAAACTGTCCTTCATAAAAGTCTTGGCAAGTTATCCCAATTAAGCTTCTTTTAACTTAATTTTGATAGAGAGAGGCTCCATATATTACTCTGTATTTTTAACTGCCATGACATACCTCAAGATAGTTTTTATATTATTATTTTCTCTTATTCTTTAATTAACGATTGCCCTTACACCAATTTGTGGGCTAAAGTGGTTAATTTGTTTCATTTTTTTAATTAATAGGTGATAACCACTTTGTTTTATGGTACTTAATTCTGATATTTTTTTTTTCAAGATTCTCCTGATGGTAAATTTCCAGTTGCTTCAAGACTGGATAAGTGTGCATTGCGTTTGTTGTCTCCCAGTATGACCATTCCTGAATCAGGAGTCTTAACAATTAAACTGTTACACATGAGAGAGGGAACATAAGTATAATAGGATTCTGAACCATTGGAGCCAATAAGAAAAATGACTGATTTGAGCTTTATTTATAGAAATGAAGTCATGCTTGCATGTGTATACTTTAACGCACTTTAGTCTATGACCTAAATGTTCTTTAATGCTACTATATTCTGCATGCAAACATCAGCATGAATGTCAGCAAAGTCCACGGAACACAGTGCCACCAGCACTTGTAGAGCCTTATCAGAGATATGCTTTCTCATAATTGTTTATAACAAGCATTGAGCAATCCCCACAAAACAGCTATCAGATTCACCAAATTAGATAGCGCATCTGTTCTGTTATTTTAGTATATAAAAGAACATTTGTGACATGTTTGTAAGTTGTAAATACAGTATCATATCATGTTTATCTAAGACTTTAGAGACCAATTCTTTTCTAGAGTGAAAATGTCGATTAATGGTTTCTAAGAAAACTGAATTCTTTGGCTCTTAAATGTGGGAAAATGTTACATAGGGGTATAATCTGTTAATATAAACTTTATTTATGCCAAGATTTTTTTTAACATTAGGAAAATAATGGAAGTTGGTTAGACCAAAGTTTGCTCTTACGATAATGCTGTTTGCCAGCTTCTGAATACCCTTGTAAGGCTATGGCCCTCAAGAGTATCTGGTTGACGGGATGAAGTTTTGCAAAAAAAAAGCACCACTGCAGTCATGCCTAGTGTCTGGAGGAAGCGAAATAGACTAGGTTGGTGGTTTAAAAGGGTTTGTGTTTTTTTTTTAAGTCACGAAACCCTTTTCTTGAAATAAATTGTTTCATAGAGAAGTTCAGCATTTAAAGGAAACTAATAACAGAGCTGCTCTGGTTAAGGCTCCTTGCAAGCCTTTCCCCACACACTTCTGCAGAGCTCAGGAGTCCAACACTGAAAACCCTGGACTGGGTCACCTTTTAAATTCCCTTTGAGCATTACACTCTCACTTCATCACTCCTGCTGCTCCCGGCGCTTCTAAGCTTGGAACCATAGAGTCTCTTAGAGCAGCAAATCACATCCTTACAAGGTTTCTTCTATAGTTACCACATCTTAAGACCTTTTTCAGAACAAATTTTTCAATATTGTATGTTTGAATGATGAAATCAAACATGGTTACTTCTTTTATGTGGCCAAGTTACCACTGAATGGATAAAAAGTTTACTGTTTCAGTTACTTATGAGCTCAGAACTCAATTCATTAAAGTTATTTTGCCAAGTCTTGCTATGATGTATTGAAATTTCCACTCATACTGGTTATATGTATTTGGAGTCCTAAACTTCATACTATGGAAAAAATCACTAAAAAAAAAAAAATATAGCATAAGATGTGTTTAACTGGGAAGCTTGATATTAGTAGGTACTGGAGGACCAAACTTTATAAATGGAAAGTTGTATGTTATTTTATATTAGAATGGATCAGTATTACTATTTATCATTTATATAGCATTTTATATTTGCAAAGTATTTAATAATTTTTATGTTATTCTTTAAGTATCTATGAAATAGGATGTTTATCACATGAAAAGCAAAGAAATTAAGGCACAGAACAATAAAGCAACCTACCTAAGACAACCCAGTGAAACAGTGCAGAAATTGGAATTAGAATGATCAGATTTTCTGAATCCTAGAATATCAGCTTAAATCACTGAGGTGTGTTGTGTATTACTCTATTTTATAAGATGAGTTTATACAAGTAACAATTGTTTTAAAGCTGACGTCATTGTATGTGGATAATAAATCCTATACAGAATAAATATTATGTAAAGGGTGTGACTTTGGTTACAAGAGTTTCAATGATAAAGATTCAGATTGTTATGCCAGTGGCATTATTTAGCCAGCTGCTTTATATATTGTAAAGTATAATTAATATTTTATTTTGATACAGGAGTTTCTTAACTATTAATGCTAATTGTGCCATGAAGAGACCAGAAAAATGAAATCCACAGAGAATCTAACAACTTCATTTTCTAACTTGTCAGCCTTCTCCATAAAGTATTAGTGCCAACAAAAAGTGAAATATATTAATAAGACAGACAGAAGAAGCCAAAGGACTAACTTCTAAAGGCAAATTTTTTAATTTCTTTTTTTTTTTTGCAGTGGAAAGTTCATTTTACTGTATTTTACTTTATTTTGGCCATACTGACCAGCATGCGGAGTCTAAGCTTCCCAACCAGGGGCTGAACCCATCCCCCTGCAGCGGGAGCACTGAGCCCTCATGACTGCACTGCCAAAGTGAAGGAAGGTGAAAGTCGTTCAGTCGTGTCCAACTCTTTGCGGCCCCATGGACACAGTCCATGGAATTCTCCAGGCCAGAATACTAGAGTGGGTAGCCTTTCCCTTCTCCAGGGAATCTTCCCAACCCAGAGATCGAACCCAGGTCTCCCACATTGCAAGTGGACTCTTTACCAACTCAGCTATCAGGGAAACCCTGGACTGTCAAGAAATTCCCCAAAGGCAAAACATTTTGAAATGTACTTATTTAAAAGCATGATAAACACTTTTCCTCATCTCTTTTTACTGCATATTTCATCATTGTTAGATAGGAAGCCAGTGACCAGGGTAATGCCAGTCATGTCTTTACCTTTGGGCTTGATTTGATTATTTGCAAACATTATTATATTAAAGACAGCTTGTCAAGTACCTCTGAGAACTGATTATACTTTACTTCACTCTTTCAGATTTCTAAATACACAGATCCATTATACAGTTTCTTGATTTGCTCATTGGGAAAATCTTTTGAATTCCTTATTGATATTATTTACAACTGTTTAATTCTTTTATTAACTTATTCAGCCCATAAGGGAAAAAATGGAACATTTTAACCTAGATCAGTAGTTCTCAACCTTGACTGCACTTTAGAATCACTTGTGGAGCTTTTAAAATTACAGATGCCTAATTAAAGCAGAATCTCTGGCAGATGGGGCCTGCGTATAAGTTTTTTTTTGTTTTTTTTTTTTTAAATATTCCTAGTGGTTCTTTTATGTACAAAATAGCTCCCCTAGTCAAAGTTTCCCTTTGTCCTCCCCCGATAGGTGCTAAGGATGGGCAGTAGAACAATTTCACCTTCCAGTCCACTGGTTCTCAAGCCTATAATTAAGGCGGAAGAATTTAAATGTGGATGCTGAGTTCAAGAAAACATTTTTTGTGAAGTTTCAAGATACTGTGCATGTTCCCTCATCTGAAGTTTTTATTAGGATCAAATAATATGGACACTAAATTAGTGGGTAGTCTTAAAATAACCCATTTTTATTTTGGGATGTATTTGTATTTTTATTTGATTTTCAGTACCTATTGCAGTCTGGGAATTCACAAAGTACTTCAGAGTAATAAAAGAACTATATTAGGAATATGTGACTGAAATACTATGTTCTGGAATTTTGCAAGCTTTAATGTTTCTTCACTTTTTATAAAGAAACCAGAATACTCTCCAAGCACTGTAAAACTTAATTGTTACACATTTACATTCCATCAATGAATTGAATTAAATCAGTTTTTAGTCAAGTTAAATCTCATACCAGAGAAATAGAACTCGAAAGCAAGATGTCTTATTTAAAGAAGGCTTCAGATTAATTTGGAAACAAAAGTCTTTGCTTTATTTACTTCAAGTATTGCCATTAAACTTTTTTTTTTTGAAAATAACTTGAAACGATTTTTGCTTCGAGCATCATCCTCATTCTCACAGTTGAGGTTATGTTTGCAATTCAAACATGAGTATATCTGTTCAGTACTAGTGTGTGTTGCAGACACCACTGCTTAATCTCTTACCAAAAGAAAAAATTAATCCAATAACAAAGTGGCACTCTCTTGCAGAATTCAAAAAGGTTAAATGCTGAAATAAAAGAGATAGTGTGCCTTTTGTTGCATATTTGAGTTGATTTAAAACTTTTGTTTCTCCTGGGGGAAAAATTCACAAGGAATACAGCAGTGGGAAACGGAGCCTATAAGCACTGGCAACAGATGCTCCAGTATTTGGGGGCCGTGTTAAAAAAATGAAAGCCCATGTTTTTCCCTGACCACCAGCAATACTTATTTGTGCTCAGACAGATGGTCGTGTGGCTTCATATTCTTATTTTCAGGGAAGACTACACCAGTGAGTGGGATTGAAGAGTAAGAATCTTTCTTTTCCTTTTCAGTCCTATTTCCCCTACAACTACTTTTCCTAGAAACCTATCAGAGAATCTGACAGTGAGACCCCCAAAGAGGGCCCCAACCTATCAGACACCCCTAAAGCTAGATTCTGGAAAGCAGGATGGTGAATAGAAAATGCTGTGTTGTGCGTAGTGGGCGCCTGATAAAGAGCCTCAGTTAGCCGGGTCTTTACTAGATCTAATGCCACTAAGCTAGGCACTTACTCCTCCTAGTTTAAAACAGGAGACTGAAGCTTAAGAACTGACCACAAAGTCATCACAAGTCTAGCCTGCACAGTGGGTTGGCTTAGTTCAGTTCAGTCCAGTCATTCTGTTGTGTTCGACTCTTTGCAACCCCATGGACTGCAGCATGCCAAGCCTCCCTGTCCATCACCAACTCCCGGAGTTTACTTAAACTCAAGGCCATAGAGTCAGTGGCACCATCCAACCATCTCATCTTCCGTTGTCCCCTTCTCCTCCTGCCTTCAATCTTTCCCAGCATCATAATCTCTTCTAGTGAGTCAGTTCTTCACATCAGGTGACCAAAATATTGGAGTTTCAGCTTCAGCATCAGTCCTTCCAATGAATATTCAGGACTGATTTCATTTAGGATAGACTGCTTGGATCTCCTTGCAGTCCAAGGGACTCTCAAGAGTCCTCTCCAACACCACAATTCAAAAGCATCAATTCTTTGGTGCTCAGCTTTCTTTATAGTCCAACTCTCACATCCATACATCACAACTGGAAAAACCATAGCTTTGACTAGACAGACCTTTTTCGGCAAAGTAATGTCTGCTTTTTGAAATGCTGTCTAGGTTGATCATAGCTTTTCTTCCAAGGAGCAAGCATCTTTTAATTTCATGGCTGCAGTCACCATCTGCAGTGATTTTGGAGCCCCCAAAATAGTCTGTCACTGTTTCCATTGTTTCTCCATCTATTTGCCATGAAGTGAAGGGACGGATGCCATGATCTTAGTTTTCTGAATGTTGAGTTTTAAGCCAACTTTTTCACTCCTCTCACTTTCATTAAGAGGCTCTTTAGTTCTTCTTCACTTTCTGCCATAAGGGTGGTGTCATCTGCCTATTTGAGGTTATTGATATTTCTCCCAGAAATCTTGATTTCAGCTTGTGCTTCACCCAGCCCAGCGTTTCCCATGATGTACTCTGCATAGAAGTTAAATAAGCAGGTTGATAACATGCAGCCTTGATGTACTCCTTTCCCGATTTGGAACCAGTCTGTTGTTCCATGTCCAGTTCTAACTGTTGCTTCTTGACCTGCATAAAGATTTCTCAGGAGGCAGGTCAGGTGGTCTGGTATTCCCATCTCTTGAAGAATTTTCCACAGTTTGTTGTGATCCACACACTCAAAGGCTTTGGCGTAGTCAGTGAAGAAGTAGATATTTTTCTGGAACTCTCTCACTGTTTTGATGACCCAGCAGATGCTGGCAATTTGATCTCTGATTCCTCTGGCTTGGAGAATTTTGAGCATTACTTGGCTAGCATGTGAGATGAGACAGTTGTGCAGTAGTTTGAACATTCTTTGGCATTGCCTTTCTTTGGGATTGAAATGAAAATTGACCTTTTCCAGTCCTGTGGCCACTGCTGAGTTTTCCAAATTTGCTGACATATTGAGGGCAGCACTTTCACAGCATCATCTTTTAAGATTTAAAATAGCTCAATTGGAATTCCATCACCTCCATTAGCTTTGTTCGTAGTGATGCTTGTTAAGGCCCACTTGACTTCACATTCCAGGATGTCTGGTTCTAGGTGAGTGATCACACCATCATGGTTATCTGGGTCATGAAGATCTTTTTTGTACAGTTCTTCTGTGTATTCTTGCCACCTCTTAATATCTTCTGCTTCTGTTAGATCCATACCATTTTTGTCCTTTATTGTGCCCATCTTTGCACAGGCTTCAACAGTATGTGAACTGTGAACTTCCAGATGTTCAAGCTGGATTTAGAAAAGACAGAGGAACCAGAGATCAAATCGCCAACATCTGTTAGATTATTGAAAAAGCAAGAGTGTTCCAGAAAAACATCTAGCTTGTACTTCATTGACTATGCCAAAGCCTTTGACTATGTGGATCACAACAAACTGGAAAATTCTTCAAGAGATGGGAATACCAGACCACCTGACCTGCCTCCTGAGAAGTCTGTATGCAGGTCAAGAAGCAACAGTTAGAACTGGACATAGAACAACAGACTAGTTCCAAATAGGAAAAGGAGTACGTCAAAGCTGTATATTGTCACCCTGCTTATTTAAGTTATATGCAGTGTACATCATGAGAAATGCTGGTCTGGATGAAGCACAAGCTGGAATAAAGATTGCTGGGAGAAATGCAGATGACATCCTTACGGCAGAAAGCGAAGAAAAACTAAAGAGCCTCTTGGTGAAAGTTAAAGAGGAAAATGAAAAAGTTGCCTTAAAACTCAACATTCAGAAAACTAACTTCATGGCAAATAGATGGAGAAACAATGGAAACAATGACAAACTTTATTTTGGGGGGCTCCAAAATCACTGCAGATGGTGACTGCAGCCATGAAATTAAAAGACGCTTGCTTCTTGGAAGAAAAGCTATGATCAATCTAGACAGCATATTAAAAAGCAGAGACATTACTTTGCTGACAAAGGTCCATCTAGTCAAAGTTATGGTTTTTCCAGTAGTCATATATGAATGTGAGAGTTGGACTATAAAGAAAGCTGAGCACCAAAGAACTGATGCTTTTGAATTGTGGTGTTGGAGAGGACTCTTGGACTGCAAGGAGATCCAAGCAGTCTATCCTAAATGAAATCAGTCCTGAATATTCATTGGAAGGACTGATGCTGAAGCTGAAACTCCAATATTTTGATCACCTGATGCAAAGAACTGACTGGGAAAGATTGAGGGCAGGAGGAGAAGGGGATGACAGAGGATGAGATGGTTGGATGGCATCACCAACTCGATGGACATGGGTTTGGGTGGACTCCGGGAGTTGGTGATGAACAGGGAGACCTGGCGTGCTGCAGTCCATGGGGTCCCAAATAATCGGACACTACTGAGTAACTGAACTGAACTGAACTGAACTGGCATGAAATGTTTCCTTGGTATCTCTAAGTTTCTTGAAGAGATCTCTAGTCTTTCCCATTCTATTGTTTTCCTCTATTTCTTTGCACTGATGACGGGAAGGCTTTCTTATCTCTCCTTGCTATTCTTTGGAACTCTGCATTCAAATGGGTATATCTTTCTTTTTCTCCTTTGCCTTTTGCACTCTTCTTTTCTCAGCCATCTGTAAGGCCTCTTCAGACAACCATTTTGCCTTGTTATATTTCTTTTTCTTAGGGATGGTCTTGATCACTGCCTCCTGTACAATGTCATGAATCTTCAGGCACTCTATCAGATCTAATCCCTTGAATCTATTTGTCATTTCTACTGTATAATCATAAGGGATTTGATTTGGGTCATACCTGAATGGTCTGGTGGTTTTCCCTACTTTCTTCAATTTAAGTCTGAATTTGGCAATAAGGAGTTCATGATTTGAGCCACAGTCAGCTCCCAGTCTTGTTTTTGCTGACTGTATAAAGCCTTTCCATCTTTGGCTACAAAGAATATAATCAATCTGATTTCGGTGTTGACCATCTGGTGATGTCCATGTGTAGAGTCATCTCTTGTGTTGTTGAAAGAGGGTGTTTGCTATGACCAGTGCATTCTCTTGGCAAAACTCTGTTAGTCTTTGCCCTGCTACATTTTGTACTCCAAGGTAAATTTGCCTGTTAATCCAGGTATCTCTTGACTTTCTACTTTTACATTCCAGTCCCCTATAATAGAAAAGAACATCTTTTGGGGGTGGTAGTTCTAGAAGGTCTTGTTGGTCTTCATAGAACCGTTCAACCTGAGCTTCTTCAGCATTACTGGCTGGGGCATAGACTTGGATTACTGTGATATTGAATGGTTTGCCTTGGAAACCAACATCATTTGGTCGTGTTTGAGATTAACAAAACGTCGTTTCTGTCATTTTGGCCCAACACCGCCAGGGGGAGCTAGTGTGCTTTACCCCGACTTTCCGTTCCCTTAATGTGGTAGGTCTGTGGATCACAGCCCATCAGTGCCTTGGGCGCCCCTGCCCCTCGCGCGCCCCACCCCAGCCCACCCCACCCCTCCACCCCCCGCTTGCCTGTAGGGAACGGCACGCTTGGGCCTCGCCGCTGGGAGAGGTGGGGGGCGGGGGGGATCATAACTCTTTTTAGCCTGACGGCCAGGTGAGGTAGGTAAATATGGTAGATGAGGAAACTGAGGCCTAGAGTGCTGAAAAGTCTTGGCCAAGTTTAGAAAGTTAGGATGTTTCAAGAAGGAAACGAAGCAGAGGCCCTGAGCCCTACCTTTACGTAACTGTGTGTGTGTACTCGGTCGCTCAGTCGTGTCCGACCCTTTGCCACCCCATGGACTGTAGCCCACCAGGCTCCTCTGTCCATGGAATTTTCCAGGCAAGAATACTGGAGTGGGTTGCCGTTTCTTTCTCCAGGAGAGCTTCCTGACCCAGGGAACAAACCGGCTTCTCCTGCACTGGCAGGTGGATTCTTTACCACTGAGCTACCTGGAGAGCCAGATATAAGTATCCACGTATTGAAAGATGAGGCATTTATAATGACTTTGGGAACCCCTGTCACCTGCAAGGGAAAGTCCTGGAGGAACCTTACATTCCAGATATATATATATATGGTTAATGATGGTGTATGGTAGAAAGTGCCAAGTGCCAGAGGTACACCCATTTATTCAACCAATGTCTCAGTATCTGCCATCTGCTGTCTCCTCTAAGCTCTCAGATTCCTAGGTGGAATTCAGACAAAGAATTTAGGCAGGAAGAGTATCACATTTATTAATTTTGTTTTTACTCAAAAACAAACATAGATAACAAAAATAGTCTTTAATGCCAACATGCAAAATAACACTGGTATATTTGAAAGAAAAAAAAAGATAACTTTGAAACTACACTTTAAATAATGGAAAGAACATCCAATTAGGAAATACAAGGGAAGGACAAGAGAAATGACCTATAACTAAGGAAAACTAGCAAATAGTTGAGCACAGGGGACGGAAATGTAAGAGGAGTTCAAGTAAATGCCAGTGTGAGCTGTGTGGGGATAAGGGCACTGCTGATAGAAACAAGACTTGGAATTTGGATATGAAAACATGCTAAAGATCTCTCCCTAAGAAGCATATCACCAACGCCTTTGGAATCAGGAAGAAGTGGAAGCATCACTAAAACAGACCATTAAAAGCCGGAAGGTACAAAAAACCAGAAGCCAGTTCTCTTGCTCCTTAAGGCGCTTGCAACATGAAAAGGGAGTGGACTACTACATATATTTACTGACTTCAGGAACTTTATGAAGTTTGTATTCATAGTTTAAAATGTCTGAGGATTTCACTGGGCTTCCCTAGTAGCTCAGTTGGTGAAGAATCCACCTGCAATGCAGGAGACCCCTGTTCGATTCCTGGGTTGGGAAGATCTTTAGAGAAGGGATAGACCACCTACTCCAGTATTCTTGGGCTTCCCTTGTGGATCAGTTTGTAAAGAATCTCCCACCAGTAGACCTGGGTTCACTCCAGTATTCTGGCCTGGAGAATTCCATGGACTCATAGCCCACGAGGTCGCAAAGAGTCAGACATGACTGAGCCACTTTCAAGCCACTTTTCACTGGAAATAAGAGGACTCAGAGAGTGGTGATCAAACAGGTGGGATGAGTCCAGATAGCTTCTAAGAGGTGAATTTCCAATTATATTTAAAAAAAAAAAAAAGGACAAGATTGGGGCTAAGAATCTGGGCAACAGGTTAGACGGATTTGCAGAACATAAAGTAGATTACTTGGTGATTGGCTAGGACTGGGAGGGCTGATCTGGGGAGTTACTGCTTAAAAGGTAGCAACTTTCTTTTTAGGGGGAGAATGTGCTAAAGTTGATCATGGTGATGGCTGCACAACTGTGACTATACTAAAAGCCACTGAATTGGGTTTAATGGATGAACTGTATGGTATGTGAATATCTTAAAAGTGTATAAAAACAAAAAGAATCTGGACAAGAATTCAAAGGTAGGAACTGATGAGTTGTGTGGTATGAACTTTGGTGGGTGGGTTGCACTGGTACTGAGAACACTGGGTGAGCCCTTGGGAACATCCATAAAAAAGAAAAGAAAGATACCCTGTAATCGATTCATCTTTCTTCTCATTGTGACACCGCCCTTGAATGGTTAATACTGAAAACTGCAAGGAAATCAGGAAGGGACAATCAATGGAAGGGAGTCCTGTAGAAGGCACCCAGCTTGGCGTAAAGGGACAGGCACAGCTTTTGAACATAGCGTGACTCAGATATGGAAGAAAGAAAACTAAAAAGCGGAAGAGAGAATGCAGGAGGAAAGACAGAAGGGAGTGGCTTTGTTTTCCCTTCTGAATTAACAGACTGGAATGGCACTGGCTGCCAGAGTTGTCCTTAGGCTGGTCACACCCCCTAACCAAGCACTGTTTTTCTTTTTTTCTGTTCTGGACTTCCAAAAAAAATAAGTGAAAAAGTAATGGGGCTGTTAGCATTTAAGCTTGTCCCAGTAATAGTACTAGCCCTCACTTCGCATTACTGTGTCAGGCACTGTCTTGAGCTTTATGTTATCAGTTTAGTTCAGTTCAGTCGCTCAGTAGTGTCCAACTCTTTGCGACCCCATGAACCGCAGCACGCCAGGCCTCCCTGTCCATCACCAACTCCCAGGGTTGACTCAAACTCATGTCCATTGAGTCGGTGATGCCATCCAGCCATCTCATCCTCTGTCGTCCCCTTCTCCTCCCACCTTCAATCTTTCCCAGCATCAAGGTCTTTTCAAGAGTCAGTTCTTCTTTATGTGTATACATTCATTTAATTCTCTCAATAACCCTTCACCAGTTAGTTTGGAAAGTAAAGCACACAGAGGTTCACCAACATGCCCCAAGTTAGACAGTGAGTGGAGGAACCAGCATTTCCACCCCTGTGATTTGGTTCCAGTTTGTGCTGTTTAACCCTGCAGTCCCAAAATCCTCAAAATAAAAATGTTACCACAGCAGTGTTTAAATTCCAGAGCTCCAAGTATAATTTCAAAATGACTCCCCTTCTCTTCTTTTACAGAATAAGATTCTTTTAAAAAAATATTTCTTTTTGGCTGTGCTGGGTCTTCGTTGCTGAGCAGAATGTTCTCTAGTTGTGGGAGGGGGGCTGCTCTCTAGCTGCAGTTCGGGGGCTTTTATTGCGGTGGCTTCTCTTGTTGTGGAGCACAGGCTCGAGAGTGGCCGGGCTTCAGCAGTTGTGGCTCATGGGCGTAGCTGGCCCACAGCACGTGAAATCTTCCCAGCCCAGAGATTGAACCTGTGTCCCCTTCAGGTAGGTGTATTCTTAACCACTGGACTACCAGGGAGTCCACAAAATAGGATTCTTCACTATGGTAGCAAAGCTGGGGGCACCTGGTCCATGAGTGGTCACTATCTCCATTTCAGAGTTACACTGAGCCTTGGAGAAGTTCAAGAAATTTCCCAAAGTCATACAGCTAGCAAGTGACAGGGTTAGGATGTGAATTCCCGACTCTAATGTTCAAGCTTATATTTGGAGGTAGTTTAAAAAATACACATGCGTGCTAAGTCGCTTTAGTTGTATCCAGCTCTGCAACCCCATGGACTGTAACCCCGCCAGGCTCCTCTGTCCATGGGACTCTCCAGGCAAGAATACTGGAATGGGTTCCCATGCCCTTCTCCAGGGGATCTTCTTGAGCCAGAGATAGAACACACAGTGGTATATTTATTTGGCAGTGGGAAAAAAAAATAATATAAATCCACTATTTTCTACTGACTTGTTCTGATATTAGATTTCTACTGTCAAAATAGTTTTACTAAATAACATTAGTTTTTGAACTTTTAGAGTACGTGTCAAAGAAAATGAGACAGCCATTGTCTACCATCTATTTTTGAGTTCCATCTTACAAACATTGCCCAAGTGTGAAGTGTTTCCTTATATGTAAAATGTGAGAAGTAAAAGTTATTGTACTAACTTCACAGGGCTATCACCTAGATCACAAGCATAGAACATAAATGTGCTTTGTTATATATAAAAGGATATTGTATAATGACAATGAATAGTTTCTGAAGTCCCCAATTTGCCTCTACTAGCCAGGTTTTAGGTGTCACTAACCTCCTTACTTGTAAAGTGTAGGGAAACTGTACTACATATAGAATTGTTGAAAGGACAAATGGGTAACATACTAAAAGCATCTGGAAAAAATGTTTTGTACAGAGGAGACCTGGATATGTGTTTATGACAAAATAAATATGGAGGGCCAACAGAAAGTCCTAAGAGGACTTCCTTGGATGTCCAGAATTCAACATTAAGTATTTGTTCATTTCACAGGTAACAAAACACAGAGTGTGTTATATGGGAAATATTAATAACTGATCAATTACTACAGTCACTAAGTTCTGAGTGTTTTTTCTGGAAGGAGCTTTGAGAGAGTATTTTTTCCAATTTCCTGATTTTTTAGATGAAGAAACTCAATTCTCAGTCTATCTGGAATTTCCCAAACCTTCTGAAGCTCAGACTTCAGAAAGGGGCAGAATTCTAGTCTCTAAGGGGCACTTCCCTAACTTCCAGGAGGGTATAAACTATTTTCCCACCCTTTCTTCTTGAACATTCTTTGCCAGAGCCCACGTAATAGCAAGGTGGAAAGAGAACTGACAAGAGTGGTTGTAGGCACATGTAACCACTTAGCCAAGGCATCAGTGAGAAAAAGTCATCACATCACTACCGTTGCTCGCCTGAAGTCGCTGCCGCCATGTGGCACACCACTGTACCATGACAATGGCTGACTAGTGGCAGACCTGCTGCTGCGGCCGCTGCTGGGTCGCTTCAGTCGTGCCCGACTCTGTGCGACCCCTAGGCGGCAGCCCACCCGGCTGCCCCGTCCCTGGGCTTCTCCAGGCAAGAACACTGGGGTGGGTTGCCATGTCCTTCTCCAATGCATGAAAGTGAAAAGGGAAAGGGAAGTCGCTCAGTCGTGACCGACTCTTCGAAACCCCATGGACTGCAGCCCACCAGGCTCCTCCGTCCATGGGATTTCCCAGGCGAGAGGACTGGAGTGGGGCGCCATCGCCTTCTCCAGTAGCAGACCTAGATGGTGTGATTTGGACCTTTTAGGCTAAACGACTGTTCCAGTCGATCCAGGTATCTTCTCTTCCTCAGCTCAGTTGTTGAAAATATATTACTGGATCACAGACATTTAAAATTGGAAAGAAACTGAGGAATCACTAATGCACACCTTACATACATAGATGAGGAAATAGGCTCACGGTCAAGCAGGAGAGCAAAGGCTAGGAATCAAAGCTTGTGACCTGCAGTTCTAGTGTTCTTATAGACGTGCTCAAGCAGCTGATCTGCGGTCTCTGCTAAAAGTGACGGCACTCTAAGAGACTTAGTCCACTGACCACTGAGTAGTAATGTGTATTATGTGTCATCTAGACTAGTGAACATTAAACAAGTAAAATTGAACAAGCCTGCAAATCTTCTGTTGCTATTGTTTAGTCGCTAAGTCGTGTCCAACCCTTTTGTGACCTCATGGACTGTAGCCCGCCAGACTCCTCTGGGATTTCCCAGGCAAGAATATTGGAGTGGGTTGCCATTTCCTTCTCCAGGGGATCTTCCCCACCTAGGGATCAAACCCAAATTTCCTGCTTCACCTGCACTGGCAGGCAACTTTTTTTTTTTTAACCACTGAGCCAACTGGGAAGCCCAAATCTTTAAAGCTAAGTAAAGAGGCATAAGTTCAAAGACCCCTGAACCTTGAGTAGTTAGCTGGGCAGCATGGAAAAGTGACTTGAGCTAGAATGAACTAAGATCCCGAAAGCCACTTGGTGAGGCCAATCAATCAATCAATAAACATAAAAAATGTGCCTGAGACTAAGAAAGGTGAAGGAGTGCTACCTCAGCGATCCTTGAAGAGCTAACTATCCAAACTATAGGCTCTTGTCCTTGTCTTTGTGCTAAATCCCCGGAGAAAAATAAGGTGGTGCTCAGACAGAACACGTAGAAAGCTCACAGACCATCTTGTAGATCAAGTTCATGTAATGATATTTGACACCACCCAGTGGTAATCTTTTCTCACTAACGTGAATAAATAGCAACTTTACAAGGACGACTACCTCAATCCATGAACAGAGAATGGAATAATATTGCAAGTCAAATGAAAGCAGTTTGATTTTTTTCAAAGTTACCTACTTCGAAAAGTTCACATCATTTTAAAGTTGTTTTCCTGGCCTCTTGTCTTCTTAGAAATGAAGAGCTTAGGTAATTTTTAAAAACCAAAGAAACTTTAAAAAAATTCTCCTTTTCTCTAACTGTACAAATATACTGGCTTTAATATAAAATTGTATGTTAGAAAGAAGGGCCCATTGGTATATGCGTCAGGTTTTATCTTACGGGAAAAAGTGTCAGTATATCAGTGCTAAAAAAAAAAGTGAAAGTAAATCAGGACTGTTTCTAGAAAAGCCTTCCAGTTGTTCAAATATAATTATTTCATCTAAGAAAACCAACTGGAGTACAGGATTGGGCTCTGTCCCATAGCAATCCAAAACACAACCTCTTTTAATGTACATATAGAAAATATATGTGTTAACCACTTTGGAAAAAAAGCAAAATACTGGTTGTAGGATTTCTCAAATTACATTTTCTCCAAGGTGCATTCAGTAAGAGTACACGGGCTTCAGAGTCTCTCAGGCTGCTCTTACATCAATGATGGTTCTTGGGACCAGGCTGGAGGACTTGTGCATTCCGTTGGAAAGGTGTAAGGCACCTGCTGCTACAAAGGGGAATTAATGAAGGAGGAGCCATGCTTGCCACTTAGAGAATTATTTAAAATTTGATTATGTGGGTAACAAAGACCAAGATTGTACCTTGATTTTTCATTTCTGAAAGTCACACTTTAAGTCAAAATTTTCTGTTCTGCAAAACTCCATATATAAATTCTCCATGTAGAGTTTGTATCATGGTATCTTGTCAAAAGAAGAGAAAAAAACAGTTCTTCATAGGAATCTCTCTTTTTTTTTGTTATCTTAAATGTCAATGATCACAAAAACTTCTGGCTTCTCTTCATTATAGACCTGCATTGCTGAGTACGTTATTGCTTTGACTTCAGTTCCCTAAAGTTGGGGTTAAAAAAAAAAGACATTGAAATCAGAACCATTAACTCTAGTAACAATTGGCAGAAAGTCAAACTTTTAATGTTATTCTAAAAAACTCATATGAAACAATCAGTTATCAAATGAGTATAGTATTATCCACTGAACCAGTAAAAATGAGAGACAAATGTGCACAAGAAAAAGCACTGATCTAGACTTAAGAGATGGAGCATATACTATAGTCCTGGCTTGTTTGCACCTGGACCAGAAGCTGTCTGACCCCTCTGGGCACCAGCCTTTACATTTACCAAATGGGCTGACTCCAAGAACACAAAGCTTTTTTATTGTTTGGGTCAGGGCTCCTTCTTAAGGCTTCCTCTTCTGTACTGTCTAGCCTGGGCCCTGGGAACTCAGCCTATTCCCTTCTCTGAATAGCAGCCATCCTACAGACAAATGCCTACTGTTATCCAATATCTCTATTTAGATATCCAATAGGCATCTCAAACATAATACATTCAAAAGAAAATACTACTGTAATTTATATTATAAAAATAACTTGTTATCAATCCACATGCTCCACCTCTACTGGTTTCTGTTCTTCTTAAGTTTCTCTGCCCCGAGGCTCTCTCACGAAGCTTCATTTTATTACACTGAAGAAATGCTACTGCAGCTGCTGGAAGCTACTACATGATTTCTCAGTCAACTCCAATAAATTTAAGTCTTCTTGGCCTAAATACAGGGGTCAGCAAACTACAAATTAAAGGTCAAATTGGCCTCCCACCTATTTTTATACAGCTCCACACATAAATGTAAGCCCCAATTGTAAGAATAGCTTTTTTATATTTCTAAATGGTAGTCGGGGGAGGGGAGTGAAAAAAGAAACACTTTACTGGAACACATTCACATTAATTCATTTAGGTGTTGTCCATGGCTGTTTAGTGCTATATATGAGTAGAATAGTTGCTCTTCTATCGTTATCAGTCCACAAAGCACAAAACATTAGGAAAAAACAGCCTACCCCTATTCAAACAGATCTGACTAGTACACAGTGAAGCCAAATACACTGGCAAATACTGAATCTGGAGAAGCACAAAAGAGAACACCTTTTCTTAGGCTTTCTAGTATCCAAAACATTACATGTTTAGAGAACATCCAATCCAACATCTTCATTACAGGGAAAGATATGAAAGCTCAAAAAGGGAAAGGGACTCTTCAGCCCCAAATCACTCTGTAACAAACCTGACCCTATAGCCTAAGGCAGACTCCTAATCTTCCAAATCAGAAATTCCAGGGTTTTAACATAACATGTCCAGACAGGTCATATTAGTCTGGGAAAAATTTAGGAGTTTATGCCAACTTATGAGAACTAGTAAGTTAACTGTGACATATACTGACTTTTTTATGGTAAGGTCAAATAAAATATTTTTAATGGCTGGATTTTAAAACATACCTGAGGGTGCTTGGACAATGAGAACTCTTCTCCCCACCTTGAGAAGAAAGAGTAAAACATGATTAAGATTTCCAGGATTTAACATTTATTCTCTTTCTACCTTTAAGATAAGCCTTATAAATGTGGTTAAGATACAGACTTCCCAGGTGGCTCAGTGTTAAAGAAACCGGCTGCCAATGCAGGTGATACAGGAGATGTGGGTTCAATCCCTAGGTCAGGAAGATCCCTGGAGGACAAAATGGCAACCCATCCCAGTAATTTTACAAGGAAAATTCCATGGATAGAGGAGCCTGGCAGGCTGCAGACCATGGGATCACAAAGAATCAGACACAACTGAGCACACACACATAAGATACTAGAAAGCCTAAAGGGATGAACGGAGAAAGGAGCTATAAATTTCAGTTTGATGGTCAGCAGATATAGCTGCTGAACTTGTACGATATCCTTTTCAACAAGGTTGATAATGTCACAGTACAGTGTACATAGGTAGATTCTCAATAACGTTGTTTAATGAATACTGGTTCATAATAGAGGAGCATGTTCAAAATTTTCACTGTACTCAGGGCTATAGAACTGATTAAATAATATCTTCCATTGGAGAAAGCAGGTCTGAGCACCATAAAGGCAAAATACAAGATTCCATAATACGATCTGAACTTAAGTTTGTATTTTATGACTTCAAAAAATGGCCATGGTAGGTACCTGGTAGGCCCTAGAAGGGTACTCAGTCTCCTAGAATTTGAGATGAGTATCCTCTCTCCCTTCAACACTAAAGTAGCTGAAATTCACAGTAGTAAAAAAGTAGCAGTACCAGAAAGAGCATAGTTTTAAAACTCTGTTCAACTATTTATTAGTTAATTACCCATGGACAACTCTGTTTACTTATTCATTAAAAAAAAGGAGTAGGAGATAATAAAAGATCTCACTTTACAAAAGAAATGTAAAAAATTCAACATAAAATGGAAAAGATAAGTTTTATATAAAAGTAACCTAAAAGATCATTAGATGACTGAAGAAACTTGGAAAACACTAAATCCAATCAAAGTGCCCTAATCAAGCATTTGCAAACTCAGGAAGGAAAAGTATAACTTGTTAATAGAAGGAACTGGTTTGAATGGAGTCTAGGTGTGAGGATCTATAAGAAAGGCTACATCAGCATTTCTCATCACCAAGTGAGGTTGTATGCAAATATCTGCGCCATCCATCAGTGATATATATTTTTTGTGTTAAAAATCAACAAATTGGGAATTCTGTTTACCAATCCAAATCACCTGTGTCCTGACAAGTTTCTGGTCCTCCAAAGCTGAGGTGAACCCTTGCTCCTAGGTGGCTCACTGAGCTTAACCTGCAAAGCCCTACAGGGATGCAACTGGTCTCCTGATTTAATGTTTCTATTTGTCTTCCTGCTCACTGAGTACACTGAAGACTGTAACTTAACATTTTACATGACCTGTAACTTAAAAGGTTTTCAAAACTTACCCAATTGACCGTATTTTGAAATTTCTTTGGTCGATATTAAGTACTTTGACTTCCTAAAGAAGAAAAAAGTTTTCTTTTAATTTTAATAGAAGTTTATAATAGACCAGCTATTAAAACATGTCAAGGTTATCACTTTTCCAAGATAATAACATACAACTTCTCTGAAGCAAAGAAAATTAAAATGTTAACAACAATCTATGTATTTTAAGAAAATAAGGCTTTTTCTTACCCATTCAAGGGAGATATTCTTGAAAATGTACAATTTAAAGTATAAGTCATGAAAATTTTTCTGTAAGATACATAGTGGAGGATGACCTAGGATTTCAATCATTCTGGGGTTTTTTCAGCTTTATGTATTTAGAGGTGATAAAACTTTCCGCCTATTTTTATATAATATTATAGGCTCTTGAACTCTGTAGGACAAATGACCCAATTAGAAGAATACATGTAGTTGAGCTGATAAGGGAGTAAATGGAGGAATTATGGAGCAAGGAAGGCCAGGTGTGTTAGAAACAATAAGATTGCAGAGGTGTTCCCTTCTGGAGGCTAATGGCAAAAAGTAACCTCCATTTGGCTTTTCCCTTTTCACATTAAGGAAACCAAAAGCACCATTTTTTTTTTTTTCTGGCTGTACTGCACAGCTTGCAGGATCTCAGTTCCCCAGCTAGGGGGCCATCAGTAGTGAGAGTCCTAACCAGTGGACCGCCAGGGAATTCCCTAAAAGCACCAATGGCTCAGGGGTAAAGAATAGCCTGCAATGCAGGAGACAGGTTTGATCCCTGGGTCAGGAAGATCCCCTGAAAAAGGAAATGGCAACCCACTCCAGTATTCTTGCCTGGGAAATCCCATGGACAGAAGAGCCTGGTAGGCTACTTTTTCGAGAAAAAAGTCGGATACCACTGAACAATTAAACAACAGTAACAACACAGCAGACCTGCTAAATATCAAATGGGACAAAAGGAACTTATGGACGAACATTTAAAAAGCTCAAACTTGAGAGACATAAAACATGCCGACAGAGGAGAGAGTATGTGCATTCTTCTGACTCAAGATACAGTGAGTGGCAAGTGTATGAAATCTAAATACAAGATGAACACACGTAGGCAAACTCTGGTTAACCAAGAAGAGCCTATGGTCACCATAATTTCTGCAAGTCATCATCTTACATATCTGAATGGTTTCATTTTACATCATATATTCTGTTTTAAATAGAATTTTCTGTTTTAAATCACTAGTTTTATTCTAAAATATGGACTCAAAATCCATTTGTTCAGTAAAAAAGAAAAACTTGCTTACCCGGGGTATGAAGAATTCATCAGCACTGAATTTATAAAGCCACTCATCCAGAAAGTGAAACAGAAGAGACTGTAAGTCATCGCCTACACAGGGTCAGAAAGAACCATAAAGAACAGTGTTTAATAATTCTCATCTTGAAAACTTGTTTGAATTTTACAGTGCAATAAATTTCTTAGGCTCCTTGAAAGAACAAGCTCATAATCAACTTTGTTGTACCTCCTGTAAGTGTATACTGAAATTATATAGCATCTGAACACTTGTATAACAATTTCTTCCTTGTGAACAAATTGATTACCTTGGGTTTCTACTTCTATTGTTTGCAGGGGCTCCACAGTCCCAGTATCTGTCATGTAACCAAACATGGCCATTGCACATTGTTCAAAAGCTTCCTCCAGAGTGTCTCCCCAAGCATGTAACCTAAAGAAAGGCATTCGTGCCTTGTGTAATATGATTCACTGCAAGACAGAAAACTCGACAGCAAAGTCAAAGTAAAATCAACACTGTAAATGCAAAAGCAAAGGCCTCAATCAATTTAATGACACTGAAACCAGGTGCTTTTGAACCATCATTTTCATGTTCTAAAGAAACCAAAACAGAGGAGAAAAATTAAAACTAGGGACTGCAAGATTAAAAGATCAGTCTTCCTGTGTTAAGCACATGATTTCAAAGGCATAAACTTCAGCTCTACTCACTGGACATCGGCTGTGTGATCCAAATCTGAGGGAGAGAGGAAAAAACAATAATAAGTAACTAGACTTGACTTGCAAATCACAAGAAAATGACTCTAGATTATTATTAAGAACATAATTCTTGAAGAACAAGAAAATGTAGGTTGACCATCCACCTTTCACTAACCATTTACACAAAAGTTGTCATTGTTAAGGTTTATTTTTAAAAACTTCTAAGCATTTACAGTTACTATTATATTAATATTAAATGAATGAACTAATATTAAGTAACAGAATAGTTATATAACATTAGCATATTGATGATAAAGGGTTATTTCTTTTAAAGCCAAGATTTATATTTAAATGAATGATGAAAATTCCCTGGCAGTCCAATAGTTATTAGGCCTCCCCACACAGGTTCAATCTCTGGTTGAGGAACTAAGATCCCACATGCCCTGCAGCGAGGCCAAAAAAACTAAAAACTAAATAAATAAATAAAGGAATGATAGTTTCTGGAAGGCAGCAAGGCCATGGTCTTCTAGGTGATCTCAAAAGTGTGCACTACAGCATGTCTATATGTTTGTGTGTGTGTGCCCAGTCATGTCAGACTCTGCAATCCCATGGACTGTAGCCCACCAGGCTCCTCTGTCCATGGAACTTTCCAGGCAAGAATACTGGAGTGGGTTGCCATTTCCTACTTCACTAATACATCATCGTTTTTCAATAAACAAATGCCTTTCCTGCTATTAGTTACATTCCCCAACAAAACAAATCAATATCTTTCCTAATATCTACTTGTGTGTGTGTTAGTCCTCAGTCATGTCTGACTCTTTCAGTTCAGTTCAGTCGCTCAGTCGTGTCCAGTTCTTTGCGACCCCATGAACCACAGCAGGCCAGGCCTCCCTGTCTATCACCAGCTCCCGGAGTTTACTCGAACCCATGTCCATTGAGTCGGTGATACCATCCAACCATCTCATCCTCTGTTGTCCCCTTCTCCTCCTGCCCTCAATCTTTCTCTGATTTACTCAAAATACTACTGAGGCCTCAGTACATATTAGACACTAATGGGCTCAATGACCAGCAGAGATGACAAACAAATTAAAGGAAAGCAACACATTTTAATGCTAGAGAAATGAAAGCATGTGGCCACAAAAGGACATGGCAGAATGTTCACAGCAACTTTATTCCTCCAAATTAAAAACCCAATGTCTGTGAAGAGAATGAATAAATAAACTGAGGATTACTATGCCACACTGCTCAGCAATAAAACAGAATGAACTAGTGATGTTGCATTAACAAGAGTCTCAAAAACATCAAGTGAAAACTGCAGAACTCTCACACACCTATCTCCATCCAAACCCCCCACACTAAGAGACCTGACCAACTTTAGCGTGGCTTCTAGCAGCTTAAGCCTGTGTACCTAGGATCATCATGGTCCCACCGTTATAATGCCTGCCTGAGAAAGCTATACACTCTAGGAGAATTTATCGTTTGTTCCGAGACAACCCCTGACAATAGGTCCTTGACCTCCCTTTCTCAGAGCATTCACTAAAAGGGGCTTACGACTGTGAATACTTATCTCTTACAACTCAGAAGTATCTTTCCCATTCCTCTGAAATGTAAACATCAGGAAGAACTCCCAGGCTCCGTGGGAGAGAATTCTAACTTGGGAACTGCCAGCTAGCAAACACTGCTGCTCCAATGACATTTACACTGACCAAGCTTTTGTAACTTTTCATTTCTAGTCTCTACTGAAACCCCTGCTCTCCCCCATCTCTCATTCTTCTTTTAAAACGTCCAATCTCCTCTGCACAAATCCAAAGGGATCTCAGCTCTTTCCCCTGCTGTCCGTAATTACTGAATAAAGTCCACTCACCACTTTAATGTCTAACATTTATCAGTGATACTCAGTGAAGACGCCAGATATAAAAGAATGAGTACTATGTGATTCCATTTATACAAAACTCTAAAACAAACAAAAGTAAACTATAGTGAATGAAATCACAGGGTGTGAGGAAAGAGGCACACTCATACAATACTAGTGAGTGTATAAATTGGTGACACTTCAACAGACAGTGAGTTTGCAATAATTACTGAAGTTTAAAACGCAGGTATCAAAAAGAGTATATATAACTGAATCACTTGACTGTACAGCAGAAATTAACCAACACTGTAAATCACCTAGGGGCTTCCCACCTGGTACACTGGTAAAGAATCCATCTGCCAGTGCAGGAGACCCAAGAGATGTGGGTTTGATCCCTGGGTCAGAAGGTCCCCTGGAGGAGGAAATGGTAACCCACTCCAGTATTCTTGCCTGGAGAATCCCATGGACAGAGGAGCCTAGAGGGCTCCATTCCATGGTGTTGCAGAGTTGGACATAATTCAGCAACTGAGCAAAGCACACACAGTACATCAACTATACTCCAATTTTTAAAAATACTGATAAAATGCAGATACCCTTTACCAAAGTAATGTAACTTTTGGAAATTTATTCTACAGATACACTTGCACATGTGCCAAACAATGGATGTACGGGTATTCACTGCTGCATTATTTCTAATAGCAAACGAGTACAAATATAAATGTCCACCAACTAGAAATTGAGTAAATTAAAGTACATTTTTGCATGTATACATATGAAAATGTTATGACTGGCTGACCTAGAAAGCAAGACTAAGGGGTCCGGAATTAGAGCTGACTTTTCACTGTATAACCTGTCATACTTTTTGAATTCTGAATCAAAAGAGAAAAATGATGGAATACCAGCCCACCTTACCTGCCTCCTGAGAAATCTGTATGGAGGTCAAGAAGCAATGGTTAGAATCAGACATGGAACAACAGACTGGTTCAAAATTGGGAGAAGAGTACTTCAAGGCTATACATTGTCACCCTGCTTATTTAACTTATATGCAGAGTACATCATGAGAAATGCCAGGCTGGAGGAAGCACAAGCTGGAATCAAGATTGCCGGGAGAAATATCAATAACCTCAGACACCACCCTATGGCAGAAAGAGAAGAGGAACTAAAGAAGCCTCTTGATGAAAGTGAAAGAGTGAAAAAGTTGGCTTAAAACTCAACATTCAAAAAACAAAGATCACAGCACCCTATCCCATCTCTTCAGGGCAACTAGATGGGGAAACAATGACAGACTTTATTTTCTTGGGCTCCAAAATTACTGCAGATGGTGACTGCAGCCATGAAATTAAAAGACATTTGCTCCTTGGAAGAAAAGCTATGACAAACCTAGACAGCTTATTAAAAAGCAGAGACATTACTTTGCCAACAAAGGTCCGTCTAGTCAAGGCTATGGTTTTTCCAGTGGTCATATATGGATGTGAGAGTTAACTATAAAGAAAGCTGAGCATTGAATTGATGCTTTGAACTGTGGTGTTGGAGAAGACTCTTGAGAGTCCCTTGGACTGCAAGGAGATCCAACCAGTCAATCCTAAAGGAAATCAGTCCTGAATGTTCATTGGAAGGGCTGATGCTGATACTCCAATACTTTGACTACCTGATGTGAAGAACTGACTCATTTGAAAAGACCCTGATCCTAGGAAAGATTGAAGGCAGGAGGAGAAGGGGACTACAGAGGATGAGATGGTTGGATGGCATTACCAACTTGATTGACATGAGTTTGAGCAAGTTCTGGGAGTTGGTGATGGATAGGGAAGCCTGGTGTGCTGCAGTCCATGAGGTTGCAGAGTTGGAAATGAGTGAGTGACTGAATTGATTGAAAAGAAAAATGAGCCAGGGAGACACGCAGGGTCTAGAAAGTACAGAGCCTAGTATGCTATGATAAGTAGTTGTACTCTATACAGAGGACTTTCCCAGGTGGCTCAGTGATAAGAGAATCTGCCTGCCAAGCAGGAGACGGTTTTCCAAGACCCAGGCTGGGAAGATCCCCTGGAGAAGGAAATGTCAAGCCACTCCAGTATTTTTCCTTGGGAAACCCATGGACAAAGGTGGGCTATAGTCCATGGGGTCACAAAAAGTTGGACAGGACTTAGCAACTAAATACCAGCATACAGAGAACAATGTGAAATTAATTAAAGAACTTTAGAGGGGAAATAAGAGCCAAATTTGTGCTCCCCAAACCACATCCACCTTTAGGGCTAACAATTTAACATTTATATAGACTAACTTTAGAATCTGCACTATATTTTCACATTTATTATTATCTCATTTTGCCCTCACAGGAAGGAACAGAAGGCAAAAAGAGGTTATGTGATTTGCCTAAAGTCACTAAGCTACAAATGGCAAACCGGGTCCTTTTACTAACACAGGATACAAGTAAGAAGACACTTGTAAGAAAAAGTAGTAGTCCTCTACTTATAACTTTCTTTTCCTCCACCCTAGCCCCATTCTAACTACAGGACTGTTGAAGATAGATGGGGATGGGGGTGGTTACACATGAAAACATGGCTCTCTTCACAATGAATACACCAGTAAAACTCCCTCAAAGTTCTGTGTAGACAAAGCTATAGTTTTTCCAGCAGTCTTGTATGGATGTGGGGCTTCCCTGCTGGTTCAGACGGTAAAGAACCCGCCTGCAATGTGGGAGACCTGGGTTCAATCTGGGATGGGAAGATCCCCTGGAGGAGGGCATGGCAACCCACTCCAGAGTTCTTGCCTGGAGAATCCCCATGGACAGAGGAGCGCGGTGGGCCACAGTCCATGGGGTTGCAAAGGGTCGACAGGACTGAGCGACTATGCACACACACGGACGGATGTGAGCGCTGGACCATAAAGGCTGAGCGCGGGAGAAGTGATGTTTTTGAACTGTGGTGCTGGAACAGGTCTTGGGAGTCCCTTGGCCTGCAAGGAGATCAAACCAGTCAATTCTAAACGACATTAACCCTGAATATTCATTGGAAGGACTATAATTGGAAGCTGAAGTTCCAATACTTTGGCCACTTGGTGCAAACAGCCAACTCACTGAAAAACACCCTGATGCTTCCTGCTGGCTCAGCTGGTAAAGAATCCGCCTGCATTAAGGGCGACCTGGGTTCCATCCTTGGGTTCTGAAGATTTCCTGGAGAAGTGAAAAGCTACCCACTCCAGTATTCTGGCCAGGAGAACTTCATGGACTATATAATCCATGGGGTTACAACAGTCCGACACGACTGAGCGACTTTCACTGATGATGGGAAAATTGAAGGCAAAAGGAAATCGGGGCAGGGGGTCAAAAGATTATATTGTTCCATAGCATCACCGACTGAATGGACATAAATATGAACAAATTCCAGGAGATGGGGGGGGCGGGAAGGGGGCTGGCGAACAGCAGTCCCTGAGGTAGCAGAATCTGACAGGACTTAGCAACTAAACAACAAAAATTCCCATAAGATAAATGTGACTAGGCATATACAAGGAGAGTTCAAGATATTGTATATGTGGGAGCCCAGGTTTCCCGACTCTCAGACCAGGTGTCTTTATTCTTCAGCGTTTCAGCTTTCCCGGGATTAGTTCAGAAGAGCATTCACACAGGGTGAAAAAGGGAATGCCTGAACCACCCTATGGCGCAAAGGGGAAGAGGAAGCCAGAGCCCTCCCGCAAGGAGAGAAGTGAGCCACCTACTCACACTCGTACTTCCGACTGACTGGAGGATACTTGGCCTTGATCGCCTTCTGCTCCTCAGTCAAATTGTAATCTCTTACATCTTCCCCTTCCTGCGCCATGATTGCGGGTTTGGACCCAAACTCAACTTCCGCCCTTCATCAGCCGAACTTCAGTCCAGACTTTCAACATCCGCCCAAGACTCCGCCCCTAGACAGACACCCTTAAAGGGCGAGGACGCCATCCTCGAGGACTTAATCCCCTAAACCTTAATCCTTAAGACTTCCGTTCTAGGTCTCGCCGCTTGGAGTTGTTTAAAAGTCCAAGGACCCATTTTCTGGACGTGCTTCATCAATAGTCCTAAGAAGTAAGGGAACAAATATATTGGAGGATCTAGGAATAGGACAACACTTGAATTAGACACCTCGAGGTGTAATAAAGGCCTTTCTTGCCAGTTGACCTCTAGAGTGGCCAACTAGATCCCCAAACATCCTAGATTTCTCATTCAAAGCCCTACTTTCAAGAGGTCGCTAGCTGAACACTCTTCAAGAAAATGGCTGCCCCCCAGGAGCGTGCTGCCTAAGCCTCTCACGTGACCTCGGGCGGCTCACTCTCACCAACCCGCGCGCGCGCAAGCGAAGGAAGTCGGCTCGGGGCCGTGTGGGGGCAGGGGCGGAGCGCGCGCCTCGGCCCCGAAGCAAGAGACTCTAGGCATCTGGATAGGTTGCGAACGCGACTTCCCCGCCCACCTCGCCGCTCGGCGCACTCCGATTGGCCGGTGTTGGCGCGAAGGTGCGCGAGTCATCCCTCACGCAGGGGCGGCAGGAAACAATAGAGGCCGCGCGCGCAGAGCGAGCGCCCGCAGGCTCCCCGCCCCTCCCGCAACGCTCAACCCCGGGATCCCCGCCGGCTTGCCTACCCGCCATGGCCGACAAGGAAGGTGAGGGTTCCGGGGCGGCCCCAGGAGAGTGGGGGGTGCCGGGGTTGCGTAGCGGCCTCGAAACGGCCTAACAGTGAGGACAGGCCAGACTCAGCTGAGTGTCGTCCCCGCCATCGCAGGCGTGAGGAGAATCGCCCCGCGGGGCGGGTTAACGGCGCGCCAGCTCCTCCAGAGCAGAGGCCCCGGCGCAGCGGCTTGAGGCAGGCATTTGGGTCCCCGGCGGGTGTTTGGTCCTTCTCCACACGCCCTGTCGGTCTGCTCGCCTCTCTCCGGGTCCTCCCTGCAGTGCTTGCTACCCGCAGGGGCCGGTGCTCCGGTCTCCCCGCCGGTTCTGTGCTCCTCCCGACGCCGTCGCCCGAGCGGCTAACGGCATTTGGCAGTGGTGAGCCCAGCAGTTAAAGCCCCGCGAGGCCGGAGAGCGGCGTTGGTGGCTGTGCCTCGAGGAGATTTAGACAGATCTCCATTTCAGAATCGGGATTTAGGAGTGCCGGTGGCTTTGGAAGTGTTTACTCGGTTTCCATTTGTGGTCGCTAACTTAATTTGTTTTTTATTTTTTAGCAGCCTTTGATGACGCAGTAGAAGAACGTGTGATCAACGAAGAATACAAAATATGGAAAAAGAACACCCCTTTTCTTTACGATTTGGTGATGACCCATGCTCTGGAGTGGCCTAGCCTAACTGCCCAGTGGCTTCCAGATGTAACCAGGTGATAAGAATCTGTTGAATGTTATTTTGTTGTGTTCTCAGTGTAGATTTCTCACATTGATTATCCTTGTTTTCCTCTCTCCGGTCACCCGGAGCGGACACGTGATCAGAACCTATTGGGAACATTTTTTTTCTAGGCCAAAAAAGACAAAATGTGAAACTAGTTTGCAATTTACCTGATAAGAGAAAGCATGTTGATGTCTTCTTTTTCTGATAACTGAACTGAATAGGCGTATTATAACTGTAGTTGACCAAACAGTAATGTAAAATGTGTCAGCTTTCAAAAAGTGATTATGGTGAATGCAGTTGTTTAAAAAAAATTTTTTTTGAATCTCACAGTCATTTGTACTATCTGGTTAATACAAAGATGATTGTGACATAACCTACCACTCAGAACAACCTGTAAAAATTACATGTGTATTAAGTACATTTCTTCAAAATCCAGGACTTTGGAAGTCAGGGTATTTGTGAATTGTGGTTATTTGACTATGTTTCTGCTCAAAAAATAATTGACAATTTATGCAAATATTATTAATAACAATATGAGCCTGCTAACCTCCTGTTGACATTTAAAGGGGGGGAATCTGTTCTAAGGATATTGTCTTAATTTCTTTTTAATTGGAGGATAATTGCTTTACAGTATTATATTAATTTCTGCCATACATCAGATGAAGTAGCAATAAGTATACTTATGTCCCTTCCCTTTTGAACCTCCCTCCTTGTCCTAAGTATGTGAATTAAGAGTTCCCATATTCAGTTGATTATCAGAATTATGTGAGTTCAGGGTAAGAGGAGTCATTTCTGTTAGGAGTTGTCAGTAATTCAGACCACTTAGGAACTTGTGGCAGGATACTTAAAAATACTTAAAAATAGTTTGAGTAGTCAGGTGCTAAATTACATTGGACCAAAGGGTCCCAAATATTGGCCACCCCGTCCTTACTAAATCATTCTGGAAAAGCTGTCCATGTAATGTGATTAGCTAGGCTTGGAAAACAGTAAGACCGAATAACCCAAGGCTGAAATCTGTGCTTTGCTCTTAGTAGCTTTCTGCTTTACAGATGTAAGTGAATAAGCCTTTCTGCAGGATTAGACGTTGGTCCAAATACCCTTCCTTTATTTTGGTATTGTATAACAGTGTTATTTATTTTTTTAGGATGGGATTACTTACAACAACTCTCCCTAATAACTGTTTAATGTGTGTCTGTATGTTTTGGTGTTAATTTATATTCTGTTTCTTAGAATGATACGGTTGCAGTTTTGTAATATCCTTCACTACCGCACTTCCTTTAGTTGTTTAACTTTGTAAATACAAGTACCCCACCTTTATTTTGGCAGCCCTCTTATATTTCCCCTTCTTTTTCCACATAGGGTATCTGAAACTGTGCAGAGGAATTGCTGCTGGTTATCTCTAAACCCAGTTTCTGAGCTCTACTTGAATTTCCACTTGCCTGTTATTATTGGTGTCTTCTCTGGAGTATCTTATTAGCTTCCCCAACATGATGTATTCCAAACTAAGTGTATTTTTTCTATGGCGATACCAACCCAGCTTTCTTCTATTGTTTCTATTTCTCCTTATCATAGTTGACTTTGGTTTGACATTTCTTAGGCCTGTTCCCCCCGACTCCCCTCCCCCCAGCCCTTTCTTGATTTGACAGTCTGTTTATAAGCCCTGATGGATTCTTGTGTAGCATCTTTCCCATATAGACTGGGGTTCTCAGACTTTTAACAGGCATCATAATGAGCTGAAGGAATCGGAAAACTTGTTGTTGTTTACACTGGCCATGCCATGAAGCTTGCAGAATCTTAGTTCACCAGCCAGGAATTGAGAAAGCATTGAGTCCTAACCACTGGACTGCCAGGAAATTCCCTGTAGAACAGATTGTTAAGCACCACAAATCATCCCCCCTAAGTTTCTCATTGAGTATGTCTATAGTGGATTTGAGAATTTGCATGTAGGAGTTTCCAGATAATGTTGATGCTTTTGTTCCCCATACCACACTTGAAGAACCTCTGCTTTATGCTTTACACTGAATTAATCCTTCTGACATAACTCAAATTATGGTACGTCCCTTATACATGTTCCATGGTTCTTTGTTCCTTTTAGTAGAGAATTCAGAATACCTTAAGCAAACATTCAGTACCCTAGAGTCTGATTTCAATCTGCTTTTTGACTTTCTCTCCCACTGTTTTCCCACATTTAAAGTCAGATTTAGATTTCAGTCCTAGTTCTGTTACTTAGTTAATCTTAGACCACCCCATGGGTTATAGCCTGCCAGACTCCTCTGTCCGTGGAATTCTCCAGGCAAGAATACTGGAGTGGGTAGCCATTCCCTTTTCCAGTTGATCTTCCTGACTCAGTGATTGAACCCAGGTCTCCTGCATTGCAGGCAGATTCTTAACTGTCTGAGCCACCAAGGAAGTCAGTTTCCCTAAACCATCTTTAAATTAGAATATTACTTCATAGTGTTATAACCTTCATCTTTGCTTACCTCCTTTGGAATACTGTTTTTCAAAGCTCTTGTCCTCTCCTGGGTTTTATCTCATTTTAAGACATTAGCTTACCTGATGTCAGTCCCTTTCCATTTTAATGAAGTAACCAGGAGTGTTCATATACCCAACAATTGGTTTTTTTCTCTCCAGCTCCTTGTAAAGGATGAATAATTAATTTTTATTTTATTCCGTTGGACTTTTTCCTCAAAAGTAATTGTAAATATTTGGCCAAGTTAAATAATTGTGAAATTAAGTGGTATGTGGTACCTGCCCTCAGCTCTATGGAAGATATGTTAAAAGTAAGGAAATATGGCTCTTAATGACTTCTTTCTCTCAAAACCTGTTTGTAATAATGCCTTGTATATACTTGTATGTCACTGACTTTGTGGTCTCTCTTAGTTTACTAAGCTGAATATTGACCATATGTTGCTATTACAGACCAGAAGGGAAAGATTTCAGTATTCATCGACTTGTCCTGGGGACACACACATCGGATGAACAAAACCACCTTGTGATAGCCAGCGTGCAGCTCCCTAACGATGATGCTCAGTTTGATGCTTCACACTACGACAGTGAAAAAGGAGGTAGGAGTCCTAATTAAAGGCAAAGGAAGGAATGATACTTACTTTGGTTATATTTTTGTGTCTCTGAATTATCATTAAAAAGTGTGTACAGTTTGATAAAGTAGCCTCTCAAGAACAAGATACTAAGCTTTGGAAAGCCTGATTTTCAGTATAGATACTAGATAGCAGAAGACAGGTAACATGTACTTGGTTCTATACTTCTTCTATAAACTTTCTTCAACTAAATTTGGTGGTAGGCAAATTTCAAGAAGCTAAAATCCACCATATATTATTGCCATGCATGCTTGCATTCTCAACATGGAAGATACTGCCCCTGGGGAATTGAAAATTGATTCTCAGAGTGGGGTATATGTGAAAACAGTCTTATTCTTTGAACTGTTCCAAGCACAGATATACATAGCATGCATAAACAAATACACAGGTTATCTGTGGTATTAGAATTTCATTAAGGTGTCAAAATATCTTATAGGGCAGTAATGGGGGGGGGGTTGAAAAGCACTGGCTTAAATCACCCTTTCTAGGTTTAAGTGATAGAAAGGACTTAACTATGGTATTTGCTGTATAGTATATAAAAATTAAATGAGTGTTTAATTATATCCTATTTTTAGTTGGTAACCTTAGGGCTTAACTATTCATGAATTATTTTTTTCCCTTTCAGAAGAGATAGAAATGAGTGGATTTCCTTTATTGTCCTTGAACTCAAATTATTACCAAAGGTAGAAGATAGACTTTCAGTATTGAGATTTGTGGCCCCCAAAAATGAATGTGTAATGTTTTCTTATCTTAGATTTCTCCTGATTAATGGAATCCATTCCTTTATCTAAGTTATTTTGGTTTCCAATTATTTGCCAAGATTGTAATGTGCAGTTATTCTTTTGATCATTCAGTATTTAGCTTAGCAGAATGCAAAATAAATTCTTAGGATAAGGGCCAGCAAACATGATTTTGCGTCACTGACCTGTGTGTGTGAACTATAGGATATGGTTACTGCAGCGATATTCTCTGGGTAGGCATTAGTAGTGATGGGAGGGGTCCCTGCTTAAACTGCAAGGGGCATAGATTCAATCCCTGGTTGGAGAACTAAGATATCCCATATGTCGCACAGCCAAAAATAGCAAAATTTTTTTGTTGTTGGAAGGAAAGAATCCGAAAACTAGGGCTTGGGACCCTGTTGTGCTGCTCACTAGCTGTGTAGTTCGAGGATAAATCTTTCAGCCTCCCTGAGCTTGTTTTCTTTTTATTAAGACAAACTGTCTTTAAATAGAATTTTTAGTTATTTATGCATAAAGTAAATATTCTGATTGGTAATGTAATAAATCATCTTTGAAAATTGAAGCAGGGCTTTCCCTGGTGGTCCAGTGGTTAGGATTTCCTGCTTTCACTGTGGAGTGGGGGATGGGGGGCGTGCTGTTTGATCCCTAGTCTGGGAAATAAGATCTCACAAGTCCACATAGTGTAGACAAAAAAAAAAAATTGAAGCAACTGTGTGAACCCTTCGCCACATAAATCTGTCCTTTGTGGATCACTGTTAAATTGATAGTTTTCTGAATGATTTATCCCAATTATTGGATCACTCACTCAACAGATAACGTTAAGTACTTAGGCTAGGCAGTTTTTCTTTATACTGGGAATATAAGATAAAATATACTTCCCAGCCTCATGTATCCCAGCCATCTTTTTTGTTAGCATATGGGAATGTGTCCTTTTGATGGCTTATACTATGCTGTAGTTAACCATCCCTCAATTAACATTTAAGTGGTTTCCAATCTTTTGACTTCAAAAACAGTCTTTGTGCATATATCTTGCATAGTTTTGCTGTAGAACAATCTTCTAAATTGAATGTTGATTAATTCGCAAGGACATTTTCAAGTGTATTGGTACTGCTAAGTTGCCCTCCAAAAAAGACTCTGAATTTCACCAGTAGCAGATACATTGATGTCTGTTTCTGCATGCTTTTACCAACATTGAATGCTGTGCTCTCATTTTACTTTGTTATTGTTGGAGGGGTGTTTTCTTTCTTGGTTTTGGTGTTCGTGTCATTTGGTTTTTAATGGCTGCTTCACAAGGCTTACAGAATCTTAGTTCGCCACCTGGAATTGCATCAGCACCCTTGACAGCGAAAGTCCAGAGTCTTGACCACTGGACCTCCAGGGATTCGCTAACTTGCTTTTTAAGTTATTTGTGATGTTGGACTTATTTTAAAATATTTATCTTTTGTCTGTCTCTTGAACTGCCTGTTTATGTGTTTTCCTCATTTTTTCTTTTGGGTTAGCTATATATGTAATGTAAGTTATCCCTAACTAATAGGTTATAGATAATTTTTCCCCTGTTTATTTTATAACCTTGAATCCTATTTATTTAAATTTATGACTGCTGGATCCTTGCTGCTGGGCAGGCTTTCCTCTAGTTACAGCAAGGAGGGCCTCCTTGTGGTGCACTGGCTTCTCTCATCGCAGTGGTTTCTCTTGTTGTGGAGCACAGGCTCTGGGGTGCATGGGCTTCAGTGGCTGTGGCTCCTGGGCTCTAGACCCCAGGCTCAATAGTTGTGGCACATGGGCCTAGTTGCTTCGCAGCATGTGGCATCTTCTCAGATCAAGGCTGGAACCCATGTCTCCTGCATTGGCAGGTGGATTCTTGACCACTGAGCCACAGCTATTTGGTTGTGTTCTTTACCACTGAGTCCCCTATTTACTTTAGAAGCTGTGAAATTTTAATTATCCACCTTTCCTTTGGTGTCCTTCAGATTTTGTCATTCTTTGAAAGGCCTTTATCACTCCAAGGTTTTAAAATAGTTACCTGTTTTCTGGTACTGCTCTGTTTTGACCATTAAAATTAAAAATAGATGATTTACAGTGTTGTGTTTCAGATGCTCAACATAATGACTCATTGGGTGTTTTGTTTTTGTTTTTCTCATATTTCATTAAAGCTACCACAACATTGGGTATAATTCCTTATGTTGTTGTTGTTTAATCGATAAGTCTGTCCCAGTCTTTGCATGCCCATGGACTGCAGCACACCAGGCTTCACTATCTCCTGGAGTTTGCTCAAACTCATGTCCATTGAGTCAGTGATGCTCTCTAACCATCTCATCCTCTGCATCCCCCTTCTCCGTTTGCCTTCAGTCTTTCCCAGCATCTTCATATCTGAAGTTGTTGATATTTCTCCCGCAGTCTTGATTCCAGCTTGTGATTCATCTAGCCAGGCATTTCACATGATGAACTCTGCATATAAGTTAAATAAGAAGAGTGACCGTATACAGCCTTGACGTACTTATTCCCCAATTTGGAATCAGTCTGTTGTTCCATGACTGGTTCTGAGTGTTGCTTCTTGACCTGCATACAGCTTTCTGAGACAGATAAGGTGGTCTGGTATTACCATCTCTTTAAGAATTTTCCAGTTTGTTGTGCCACACAGTCAAAGGCTTTAGTGTAGTCAGTGAAGCAGAGAATTAGATGGTTTTCTGAAATTTTCTTGCTTTCTCTATAATCCAACAAATGTTGCCAATTTGATCTCTGGTTCCTCTGCCTTTTCTAAACCTAGCTTGTACATCTGGAAGTTCTAAATCCTTGTTGATTATCTATTTTGTTTTTTGAGTGGCGTCAAACCAATTTGCTTTTGCCGATTTGCTTTTCTGATGATACCTTTATCCCCCTAACACTTAACACTAGAGAAACTATGAAAATAAAAGTAATATATATGATATGATTGTATGACTGCATACATCCCCCTATTTAATCCTCACAAGAAAACTGGGTAACTTCCCCTAAGGTTACATACCTTCCTTTTCTCTTCCTTTTCCATCTCCTTCTTCATTCAAATCACTCAGATGGCTGGACAAGCTTGGAGCTTAAAGGGGAGCAGGTGCTCTCTCCATATGGTCTCAACAATGGCGGAAGTAGATACATACCAGTGTCTCTTAAAGCTTCTTAAGTGGTTGTTACATAGAGTTCTAGTCCCTCCTTGCTCTCAGATGAAGTGTCCTAAACTCTGAGATCGAACTATTAAAATTGATTACCATCTGCTTAACCCCATTTGATCTGAGGTACTTGGTGACAGATAGCTTCAAAAAATCATTGAACTTTCAAAATGAAAGAACAAAAAATTGACTTAGGCTTCTTTTGACATTTAAAAGAATGTATGTATTTGTATTACATTCAGCCCAGCTGTGGTCACATTTGAAGCCCTGAAAATAGATTAGGTTTGAAATTTTACTTCAGACTCTGTTACCAAGATCTTAAAATACCAATGAGTTTATTTTTAGCAACTTATTGGGGAATTGGTTTTGAGGAGGAGTGTTTGTTTTTGAGTTATCTTTAGTCTTCTACTTCAGTTATATGTAATAAACTAGTATTAAGTCATGATAAAATAATTAGAATATTTGACTAAAGATGTTGCAACTTATTCTTAGTTTCAAAATGTTTATGGACTAAAAAAATGGCAAAGTGGTAGAAATTAGAATGCTGGTTATCTAGTTTGTCCAGTATTAGTTGGGAGGGATACAGAAGTGTCTTGTGGGAAGATGAGAGGGCTAGAGATGTTCCATGTTTTTATCTGGGTGGTAACTCCCTGATGTATGCATATGTAAAAACTCATCAGGCTACACAGTTTAAGCATATTGTTATGTTTCAGTCTTTTTAAATAGTATTTTACGAGGGACGCAAACAAAATAGTAATGTAGTTAGACCTTGATAGTCATTCACTGTATTGTACATTGATACCTCAGTCTTTATTCCCTACATCAGATTTGGTGTTTTTGCTCTCACCTTAA
This sequence comes from Oryx dammah, assembly GCF_014754425.2. NCBI lineage: Eukaryota > Metazoa > Chordata > Mammalia > Artiodactyla > Bovidae > Oryx > Oryx dammah. The sequence goes on from NW_024070211.1 coordinate 14,814,257, forward strand.
ATTTGGTCAATCCCTGATTATTTGTTAAAATAGATGAATCCTCATCTTCATAAATCTCAGTTGTGAATCCTCTAAGCTGATTTTTTTAAACACGTATCCACTGATATAGTTACGCGTTTATTTATTTTTGGCTGCCCTGGTTCTTTATTGCTGTATGCAGGCTTTGTCAGTTGCAGAGAGTGGGAGCTGCTTTCTCGTTTGAGAGCACAGGCTCTAGGTGCATGGGCTTCAGTAGTTGCACCACAGGGGCTCATTAGTTGTAGCTTGCAGGCCCTAGAGCGTGCAGGCTTCAGTAGTTGTTGCTCTGTGGCGTGTGGAATCTTCCTGGACCAGGGATTGAATCCAGGTTCTGTTGTAGTTTAACCGCAGGTAGCGGGGGAGAGGGTGCCTCTGGTTAGTAGTATGTTGTTGTTTAGTTGCTAAGTCTTATCTTGACTTTCTTTTGCAAGCCCATGGACTGTAGCCCACCAGTATTCTCCATCCATGGGATTTCCCTGGCAAGAATACTGGAGTGTGTTGCCATTTTCTTCTTTCTTCCCTACCCAGGGATCCTCCTGCATTGGCAGGCAGATTCTTTACCACTGAGGCACCAGGAACGCCCTGGTATATAGCTGATAAATTGTGTGCTTATCTCCTTGTGTTTGGACTAAAAGTTCTTTGAGATCACATATCCTAATCATGCCTTCTTTTTGCATTATAGGTATTTGTGGTCTAGAATTCTGGAGGGAGATTGGTTTAATGTTTTTCTTTCCCTCCTCTTTGAGAGTCTGTTTTTAACTGTTTTTAGGCTGTTAGCTTGTTTGAACCACTGCTTTGCAGTGTATAAAATTATTTTGAGGTTGAATGTTATCTGCTGATCATATTACCCAACTTATCAAACCTATGTCTCCTGCATTGGCAGGTGGATTCTTACCATTGAGCCACCCTTGCCAAGATATATATAATGACAAATTATGTTCTTAAACATTTTCTAATGGTACTTGGGAGAACTCTGTAAGTACAAGCAGTCAAATGTGAATAAAATATGTTTTTGTCTAGTTCTTGCCTACCTGGTTTATTTCAGCCAAGAACTCTGGTTGGCAAGTGTAAGTGGGGGGTCAGGAAAATGGAACCAGCTGTTGTGGCTGTTTTCCTCACTAATACGAGGAAAGGTGTCAGTATTTCAGAAAGGTTACCCCAAACTAGAGATTGAAAGGGACTAGAGAGAGTCCCTCAGGAGGAGGGACTCTTTAGTACCTAGCACACTGTGTATGTATTTGATATTCATTAAAATAGTAACTTAAGATTTTATTTATTGAGCATAGTTTTGTTTTTTTACAAAGTGAGGCTTGAAAGCCACTTATTGAGAATCTTTGAAGTGGAGTCAATAGTGTTTCTTACTTTTAGATAGTGATATAATATTTATTGGGTATATAATTACCGAAATCATTTTAGGCATAGCTGAAAGAGTATCAGAACCGAAAGGGATCAGAAAAATGGGGATTCGTTTTAGGTTCTGCTATAGTCACGTCACCATGAGCAAATTAATGTAGGTCCTCTGAGCTCCTTTTTCCCATGTGAAATACTTGGAGATAATTCTTCCCTACTCTGTAGAGTTATAGTAAGAAATGATTGAAATAAGGAACATGCACTTTATATTGCTAATAAATACTGATACTGCCTCTAGTATTATACCAGTTCATTTATTAAAAGCCTTGCCTGTGTCAAACTTTGAGTGACATAGAGTACTTTTTGCTTTCTCCTCATTTGTAATTAATATCTTATTTACAGAATTTGGAGGTTTTGGCTCGGTTAGTGGAAAAATTGAAATAGAAATCAAGATCAACCATGAAGGAGAGGTAAACAGGGCACGCTATATGCCCCAGAACCCTTGCATCATTGCAACAAAGACTCCATCCAGTGATGTTCTTGTTTTTGACTATACAAAACATCCTTCTAAACCAGGTATCTTCTCTCTTCTATTCAAAGCAAGTGATATATCACTACAGGAATACATTGCTTCTCTCAGTTTTAATTGCTAACTTATTCTTTGTGTATCTTAACATCTTGTGAATTATGTTGATATGTGTAGGTACTACTCCTTCATCCTTCTTGCCTACATCTGGAAAAAGAAATTGCTTTTTTACATAGAACAGAATGTGCCGGTTTTAAATATTATCTATTTGGTCATAGTCTGTATTCCTCATAAAAAATAAGAGCTTTAGACCTCTTGATAAAAATTCCATTATGCTAAGTAGGTCCAACAAGGCAGTGGACTGGATAGTCTTGATGTGTCTGTTACTTTGTAGACCCTTCTGGAGAGTGCAACCCAGACTTGCGTCTCCGTGGACATCAGAAGGAAGGCTATGGGCTTTCTTGGAACCCAAATCTCAGTGGGCACTTACTGAGTGCTTCAGATGACCACGTGCGTATTCTTCCCAGTGTGAAGCACATCTGGGCTAGTTGTATCAACGTTTTCCTCTGGGGTGTATGAGGAAGTGAGACTCTTTCTTTTATATAATAGCTCATTTTTCTCATTTAAGACCATCTGCCTGTGGGACATAAGTGCTGTTCCAAAGGAAGGGAAAGTTGTGGATGCGAAGACCATCTTCACAGGGCACACGGCAGTAGTAGAGGATGTCTCCTGGCATCTGCTCCATGAGTCCCTCTTTGGGTCGGTTGCTGATGATCAGAAACTCATGATGTGAGTTGAATCCATCTTTTTCTCAATATATTATCTAAGTTGTATAATATTTGATTATCCATTTTAAGCTTTCCCCCTCCCCCTGTATTTTTTCTTTCACTGAAGCTGGGATACTCGTTCAAACAATACTTCCAAACCAAGCCACTCAGTTGATGCTCACACTGCTGAAGTGAACTGCCTTTCTTTCAATCCTTATAGTGAGTTCATTCTTGCCACAGGATCAGCTGACAAGGTTAGTGTGATTTATTTTGACAAAAAGACAAAGGGTGGATTTCTCTGGCTTCTTTAGAATGCACAGAGATCTTTTAGTTGTGGATTTTCTCGTTAAAAAAATTATATTGATTACTCTTCCTTTCCTTTCTGTACATAGACTGTTGCCCTGTGGGATCTGAGAAATCTGAAACTTAAGTTGCATTCCTTTGAATCACATAAGGATGAAATATTCCAGGTAAGAGAAACTAATGCTCCTAGTGTTTTTAATCAACCTTATGCCTGGCCTGTGTCTCTTCTCTTATTTCCATTTCTTGGTAACTTGCCATATCCATTTTAATTTCACAGTTCAGTCCTAAAGTACTGACTCCCAAATTTTCTGCCTAATCAATTTAATTAAGCTTCTTTCTTAATATGCAGAGCCCTCTGACTCAGTTCAAGAAATTGTTACATTATGTTCAAAACTGAATGCAAAGGCACTGTGTGTAACACTGAAAGTACTTGGGTAGATTGTTTGGGTGAGCTATTCTTTAGTTCTTAGGTCAGTGTTAGATGACATTTGGCATTTATCTGTTTTGGCTGCGTCAGGTCATCATTGCAGGGATCTTTTGTTGCATTGCACAGGCTTCTCTAGGTGTGGCTTGTGGGTTTTTGTTGCCCTGCAGGGTGTGGGATCTCGGTTCCTTGATCAGGGATCAAACATTTGTTTCCTACATTATAGGGTGGATTTTTAAGCAGTGGACCACCAGGAAACTCCCCTCTCCTCAGTTTTCTGATAGATTTTTTTTCTCACATACAGGTTCAGTGGTCGCCTCACAATGAGACTATTTTGGCTTCCAGTGGTACTGATCGTAGACTGAATGTCTGGGATTTAAGGTATGTCTTGTTAAATTACTCTTTGTGAAGTTCTTTTCTTACACTTTCCAGAATTACTCAAGGTAAATTTAACTTAAAAACTTCTTTGTGCTAGTAAAATTGGAGAGGAACAATCCCCAGAAGATGCAGAAGATGGGCCACCAGAGTTGTTGGTATGTTACAGATACTGAGCACAACTGAAATAGTTGATGAATTATTGTCCTCTGTCTGCTTTTCATCTCTGTTTTCCTCCCTTTTTCAGTTTATTCATGGTGGTCACACTGCCAAGATATCTGATTTCTCCTGGAATCCCAACGAACCTTGGGTGATTTGTTCTGTATCAGAAGACAATATCATGCAAGTGTGGCAAATGGTAAGTGTTTAGATAAGTGAAACCTAGTATTATTCTGTTTATGTATACTTCAGTGCAGCTGGCAGCTGTTCGTTTACTCCCGCCATGTGACTTACCTGTACATGATCAACTGCCTACTCTTACCTGGTTGTCCCAGTGTCACAGGATCAAAGAGTACTGTTTCTCCATGAAACTTGCTAGATTTCAAAAACATTCCCTGCCTTTTTAAGCCTCGGTTAAAGGTGATTGCCCTGCTTTGAATTTTCAGAGCACTTGGGATTTAATAAAAATAATTATAATGTCTGATAATGTTGCAACCCAAGAAATGATGGTGGTGATACTTGCACACACAATGTGAATGGACTTAATGCCATTGAACTGTACAGTTTAAAATGGTTACGATGATAAACTGTGTCCTTTACTACAATCTAAAAAACAATTGCATGACTTTTAAATGACAGTGGCGGAATAAATGAAAATTAATTCTAAATAAACCTTTATTGTCTCAGACTAGATCTAGAACCAGGAAGAAGTGCCAGAGGTGAGATTTTGGTTCAGCATGAGGAAAAACATTTTGATATTCAGAACTTTGCTTTGGAATAATGCTATTAATCAAAAATAAGTAAGATGGGAATATTTGTGTTCTATGAAATTAACACATGTTCTGCATCCATACTTTGGAATATTATGTATCAAAAAGAAGTATACTAGTTTTGTAAGCTATTCATGATATACTGATAAGCTGGAAAAAAGCAGATTGTAGGACATGATAGAATTTCCTCATATTAAAATTTGGGTTTCTAGTCTTATGTTGAATTATATGTAACTATTTGATAGAAGGCTATTTGCCAAAATGTGGTTGGTATGTTTAGGGAATGCTTGTACTCTTGAGATTTCCTGAGTAGTAGGAGTCTCTCTTGCTATTTATACGTAACCCCTTGTGCCCAAACCGGGGCGGAGGGTTGGGGGCAAGGTTGTGAGAAAATTTACAGGCAAGTGGGACAAAAGTGCTTTGGTAGCCTGAGCTATCAGGGCTTGACACTGGCCTCTGAAGTCTTGTGGGTGTGAGCCCTTGGTCACAGATTTGCCTCTAGGTGGTCAGCATCAGGATTGAACTGAATTGTTGGACACCCCATTGGTGTCAGGGGGAAAGATAGCACACAACTGTTGTCAGACTGCTCGTGCAATTGTATACATTCTTTGTCCCTGTAGTCAGGTTATAAGCTATGACTGTCCCATCCTCTGCAGCATCTATCCTAGTGGTTTGTGCATAGTTCATACTAAGAACAACCAAGTAGTACATGTAGAGTTTACTTTATGCAAGAATGGTTTCTCTTTTAAAAATACTTATAAATTGAGATTTGATTTTGAAATACGGTTTTGTTGCGGCCTGGGGATTCTTTTTTCCCCCATGGACAATTCAGCAAATTTTACAGTCACAGAATTGTGCAACCATCACTACCATTAGTTACCCCAGAAACCAACCCCATACCCAGTAGTCATCCCTCCTGTTCACCTCTAGTCCACCCAGTACTAGGCAGCCATCACTCTACTTTTATTTATCCATTCATCAGTTGATGGACATTTGTGTTGTTTTTACTTATTATTATGAGTATTGTTTTTACTTATTATGATTTTTTACTTATGATTAGTGTCTGATTAAAAGATTCAAGGTTAAAGAAAAGATTCAAGGTTGATTATCAAGACAAACAGTAACCATACTTCAGTTTTGGGGGAATATCTTAATGCGGAGGTGGTTGGCATATGGCCAACTGCCTGATTTTATTAGCCCACAACTATTCTCATCCATTTGCAGGCGCCTATGTCTGCTTTTAGCAAACTGCTGCAGAGTTGAATAGTTAAAACAGACTATATACCACACTGTCTATCTTTCTCAGTTCAGTTCAGTCGGTCAGTCGTCTCCGACTCTTTGCAACCCCATGAATCGCAGCACGCCAGGCCTCCCTGTCCATCACCAACTCCTGGACTTCACTCAGGTTCACGTTCATCAAGTCAGTGATGCCATCCAGCCATCTTATCTTCTGCATCCCCTTCTCCTCCTGCCCCCAATCCCTTCCAGCATCAGAGTCTTTTCCAGTGAGTCAACTCTTCGCATGAAGTAGCCAAAGTATTGGAGTTTCAGCTTTAGCATCATTCCTTCCAAAGAAATCCCAGGGCTGATCTCCTTCAGAATGGACTGGTTGGATCTCCTTGCAGTCCAAGGGACTCTCAAGAGTCTTCTTCAACACCACAATTCAAAAGCATCAATTCTTCAGCGCTCAGCCTTCTTCACAGTCCAACTCTCACATCCATACATGACCACTGGAAAACCGATAGCCTTGACTAGATGGACCTTAGTCGGCAAAGTAATGTCTCTGCTTTTGAATATGCTATCTAGGTTGGTCATAACTTTTTTTCCAAGGAATAAGCGTCTTTTAATTTCATGGCTGCAATCACCATCTCCAGTGATTTTGGAGCCCAAAAAATAAAGTCTGACACTGTTTCCACTGTTTCCCCATCTATTTCCCATGAAGCAATGGGACTGGATGCCTCGATCTTCGTTTTCTGAATGGAGCTTTAAGCCAACTTTTTCACTCTCCTCTTTCACTTTCATCAAGAGGCTTTTTTAGTTCCTCTTCACCTTCTGCCATAAGGGTGGTGTCATCTGCATATCTGAGGTTATTGATATTTCTCCCGGCAATCTTGATTCCAGCTTGTGTTTCTTCCAGTCCAGCATTTCTCCTCTGCATATAAGTTAAATAAGCAGGGTGACAATATACAGCCTTAACATACTCCTTTTCCTATTTGGAACCAGTCTGTTGTTCCATGTCCAGTTCTAACTGTTGCTTCCTGACCTGCATACAGATTTCTCAAGAGGCAAGTTAGGTGGTCTGGTACTCGCATCTCTCTCAGAATTTTCCACAGTTGATTGTGATCCACACAGTCAAAGGCTTTGGCATAGTCAGTAAAGCAGAAATAGATGTTTTTCTGTCTTCTAGCCTCATCTGTTTTCAGCCTTAACTTCAAGAAGTTACTTTCATGTTTACTCAATACCCTTTTCTCTTTGTTTTTGGCAGGCTGAGAACATTTATAATGATGAAGACCCTGAAGGAAGTGTGGATCCAGAAGGACAAGGATCTTAGATCATGTCTGCACTTGTGATTTTTAGACTCCCCTTTTCTTCCTCTCAACTCTGAGATTGATTTAACACTGGTTTTGAGACACAGACTTTGTTTGGTTATCCCTCTATAATAAGTTCTATCAACAATGTTATTAGTCCAAACAGAAGATGTTTTCTAAATATTAACTGGGGGCTTCTTGATTCAGCAAAGCCACAGACTTATATTTAAATTTTCTTTAGGAATTTTCTAGTAACAGAGGTCTAAAAGTAGCCACAAAAAGGGGGAATATTGTGTGTGGTTATTTTTCTTCTTATGCTATATCCCCAAGTTTTTCAGACTCATTTAAGTAAAGGCTAGAGTGAGTAAGAAATAGAGCTAAGTGAGGTAGGTGTCTGAGCCACGAAGTATAAATACTACAAGATGTTTTTATTCAGGAAATAGGGGAGATTTAAGTCATACAAATTCCTACACGCCAAACTTTCCAGGATGCACATTTCCTTACATAGACCAGTCTCCTCAGTTTCTTCAGTTAAGTCAAAACAGTGTGTTCCTCCTTCCCCATATATTTTTGCTTGTTAGTGTATTTCTTGAGCTGTTTTCATATTATTTCTTTCCTTTCTGTGAAATGGTTTTTTTAAAAAACTTGGGACCACCAAGTTGTAAAGATGTATGTTTTTACCTGACAGTTATACCACAGGTAGACTGTCCAGTTAAGTTGAGAAGAGTGAATCAATAGCTTGTATTTGTTTTTAAAATTAAATTAATCCTGGATAAGAGTTGCTTCTTTTTTTTTTTTTTTAAGGAGTTAGTCCTTGACCACTAGTTTGATACCATCTCTATTTTGGGTGACCTGTTTCACCAGCAGGCCTGTTACTCTCCTTGACTAACTGTGTAAGTGCTTATAATGGAATAAATTGCTTTTCTACATAATCCCATGCTGATGGGTTTTATTTAGTGTATAACATTCATCAAACACCAGTCTCTGGCTTCTAGAAAAGTTGTTCAGATGACAGTTATTTTCTTTGGTCTTTGACTACCAAGAGCAGAAGTAAATATAGTAGACCCAGAGGTATAGAAAAGAGCTTTACTCCTTCCCAGGGGAAGTGAAAGACATAAAACCTTGAATCAGGTGTACAGATTAGGCTTTGGTAAAATAACATTTTTTTGAAGTCTTACCTCTAGAGAACCATGTGAACTTTTAAGAATGTTAGAGGCAGTGTGGCAGAGAGAATTTAAGGCAAAATTTAAATTTTGAAAAGGCGTTTGACCTTTTCTCATAGAGGTTGAATCTCCCCAGTATATTTCACTGGGGCCTGTACTTAGAGGTTAGAAAAGTAGGCTCTTGAAAGCCAAGTACCATAACCAGATAAAATGCTTGGTTCTTTACCAAACACCCAGTCTAACTGAATAGATCACTCTGACCCAAAATCATTTTCATAAGGTAAAATATTTTGGGAAATCTGGATTGGTTCTTGTTTGTCTTGAAGTGAGTAGTTCTTTTAGAGTATAGTGAAAATACCTTGACACAAGAGTAAACCTACATGAATCAGCATAGACTTTAAAACTTTGCAGAGGAATTCAGTTAAAGTAGAACACTCATGGCACAAAAGGATCCGGATTGTAAACCATATACAGTTTACCCTTGAACAACATGGGTTTGAAGTGCACAGGTCCACTTACACAGATACTCTTCAGTAGTAAATAACACAGAATTCACAGAGATGAAGTAATTTTTGATACCGAGGGCCAACTAAGTTATGTGCAGATTAAACCCCACATTGTTCAAGGGTCAACTGTAATGGTAATACGGTGCCTTTTTTACTTCACCTGTGTTCCCGAAAAACTTTGTTTTGGGTCAGCACAAGGCAAGGTACATTTTTCACTAGAGTGTGTCCATACATTCATCCTTCACTCTGTGTGCCTGTGGAAAGCTGCTGATGGCTGACAGGAGACTCATTTTTCTGTTCCTCAGTGCACTGAGATAAGTACCAGCAATGTATGAAATAGAATACAGCTAAGAGTGGACTGACAGTGTTCTGCCTCCAGCCAGCCCTAGAATCTTTTTAAACAGGTCAGCCAGTATTTGTAACTTTCCCAGAGGGAACTGCTTGCCAAATCCATGACACTCCTTTCTCTGTTTAGAAAACAATATGTCCAGAGGGTACTTAGTGATCCTTTGCTAAGAAGTTTTTTTTTGTTTCTTGGTTACAGATTCGGCCGTATGTTTCTAAACAGCCCCTGTAAGGTTGAGAGAAAAAAGGATAAGTTTAAACTTTGCAACTTAATACAGTATATAATAAAGTTTTTGTGGGTTTTTTTTGGGGGGTGGGGGACGGGGGCTGTGCTGTGTGGCTTGCAGGATCTCAGTTCCCTGACCAAGGACTGACCAGGCCCCAAAGCATTGAGTCCTAACCACTGGACCATGATGGGAATTCCCGTTATAAGGTTTTTAACCATGAATTTCTGAAGCTTAGTGCAGATATGTTAGGGAGAGCTTACTAGAGTGATTTGCATCTAATCAGGGATGACTTTGGTAGGGGCTCACTAAAAATTCCATCTGCTCACATTAACTTTACAAGGTATAACAAGGTCTGAAATTCTATGGTTTTGATTCTTTGGATTAATCATTGTCTTCTCCCAGTTGTACTTTTCATCTGATCCACACAAAGGTGTTTAGCAGCTCATTTTCTTCAATTACAGGGTTCTAGTAATCTCGCAATCAAGCATGGTCTGTTATGCCTAGATAAAACACAGTAGAAGACAGTTCTAGTATGGGAGTTCCCTGGTGGTCTAGTGGTTAAGATTGGGTGCTTTCACTGCCATGGCTGGGGTTCAGTCTTTAGTTGGGGAACTCTTGCAAACTGGAGGAGCCAAAAAAAAAAAAAATCTAGTAATTTAGGAAAAGCATCAGTTATAATAGTTATGAATTTGTATCCAAGATGTAGGGTTAACTAGGAAATTAATAAAGATTTATGGACTTAATCTAATATCCAATTTCATCTTTTTTAACCCTTAGTGTCTATCTAAGAGAATCTAGGGCTTTATAAAGAATGAGAACACTGGAATGTAAAGAAATCAGTGGATAGGTGTGTTGCTTGTTTCACAAATTAAACAATAATCAATGTTCTTTGGTCTATAAACAACACCCTCTTCAGCTTTTTAAGTGACTGTTAACAGGTTTCTTTAGCCTTCTTGGCCTCCTTAGTCATAGTCTGAATTAGATGTCCTAACTGCCCTCTCTGCTATTCTAAGGAAACTGTTTATGAATAGCAGATAGGGTCAGGTAGGGTGACGAAAGTAAGAATGCACAGAGCCTAGATGTTTTATCCTGTTACAGATTTCCTGGTGACAATCAGGGTGTGTTTTAAGTCCTACTAGAAACTGAAACATTGCAAAGGAAGCCTGAATACTTGAACCAGGCAACTTGGAGGTATGTGTCATCCTGTTACTCCTAAATGATGTAATTTGTTACTGGACACACAATTTTTTTTGAGGCATTAGTCTTGTTAGGAAAGCAGCAGCAAGGCAGACACCACTCTTGTAACCGTAAGTATCACCTTGAGACGGTGTCTCGATTCCACCTGCCTCAGAAGTGGGAGCATTAACCTGTTCCAGGCTCTTAGGTAGCATAGCCCTTAAAAAAAAAAAAAAAAATTTCCTTCTGTTCATGGATGAGCACAATTTGACCGTTTTCCCCCCAATTTTTTTTTCTGCTTTTCACTGTCGAGAAATTTCTCATGAGCAACATCTGCCCTCCCCACCATCCCCTCAGCCAGTGTTGGTTGAGATTTGGGGAGCAGCAAAAACTGACTTGTAAGTTGCGAGCTCTTCAGCAAGGCTGACTCTTAGCTGCTCCATCTCTTTGTTCTTCTGTTGCTGCAGTTGCACCCCGCTTCTTAGCTGCCTCTGTCGTTCTTCCATCTCCTCCAGCTGTTCCTGCATGAGGGCCAAGCACATCTCTAATGAGCCAAACAGTAAAAACCTGACGTCCATTATTATAAAGCATTTATTTACACATTGTTTATTTCCACAGCAGTGTTGAGATTGAGAAAATGAGATTCAGAGAACATATTTTGACAGGGATGTTTAATCAGTTTTTAATAGTACAACTTAATTGAAGTTGAAAGAAACCAAGTCTTTATGTAAGCAGGAATATTTGAATAACTATTTGAAGCTCCTTGAAGTCAGACATAGCTTTCCTTAGTACTTACCACAACAAGACATACAAGCAGATGCTTAATTAATGAGAGTATCATGGTTAATTTCCTATACCCTTTGCTTATTATATCAGGGCAATTTGTTCTAAAGTGCTAATTTGGAAAATGAAGGTGCTATGCCCTGGAGGCCCTTGGGTCTCAGATAACTTTCCCATTGTGCCAAAACCAGGCAAGATCATTCTACAGATTTTCTCTGCGGATTAATGTCTGTGGAATGATGTATGGAAGATGTCAGCAAGTCAGTCTGTGGCTTGCCTGCTAGCTGGCATGGATCCTCAGCATGGGGGACTTGGGAAGGAAAGGGAGTGCTGAAATTGGAAGGCATATTTTTAAGGGGCAATGACTTTATCTCAGATTTTGAAGAATAATAAACTTGGAATCCAGTTTGGGTGCATATTCTTGATGGTGGTTGCTCAGTTCTGTCCAACTGTTTGCAACCCCATAGGCTCTATAGCGCACCAGGCTCCCCTGTCCATGGGATATTCCAGGCAAGAATACTGGAGTGTTGCCATTTCCTTCTCCAAGGGATCTTCCCCATCCAGGGATTGAACCTGGGGCCCTGCATTGCAGGGGGTTTCTTTACCAACTGAGCCAACAGGGAAGCATGTTCTAAATAGAATGATGTAAATAACTTGTTCTCTGAGTCATCCTTGGTATACCTGAGGCATGTCAGTCTGCAGTGTTTGATACTGTAGTTGAATCTCAGCTTTCATCATATATTGTCAAAAGGTCGTTTTTTAGTGCCTAGTCAGGTGGCACAGTGGTAAAGAATCCACCTGGCTATGCAGAAAACTCAGAAACTTGGGTTTGATCCCTGGGTTAGGAAGATCTGGAGTAGGAAATAGCAACTCACTACAGTATTCTTGCCTGGGAAATCCCATGGACAGGCTTGGCAGGCTATAGTTCACAGAGTCACAAAGAGTCATATGACCGAGCAACATCCAACACATAACCATGCTTTGACACCGTGCAGAAATGTGGCTTTACCATCTAAGTGTGTTATCTAAAAGCGTCTGCATACCTCTGTGCCCCAGTTTCCCAAGCCTTGTATCTAGTAAACCTGTCATTTGCTGGATATACAAAAGAACATGCTTGTAAAGACAATCTACTGTCACTGATAAGCTCTTGACAGGGAGAAGCTGTCACAGAATGAAGTATTAATACAGTGACAGAAATGAAGGACAATCTCCATTCTTTATCCTATGTAGCATCACTAGGTTAACATTTTTAAAAGTGCTTTATCAGGACTTCCCTGGTGGTCTAGTGGTTAAGACTGTGCTTCTACTGCAGCAGGGCACGAGTTTAATCCCTGGTCAGGAAACACATCCCACATGGTGCAGCCATCAAAAAGTGTGTTATCATTCAGTCTTTCATAGGCTTTCCACTTCTTTAGCCTGGCATTCAGACTCCTGCTAGTTTGACCCTCACTTCTAACTAGGACCTCCATGACTCCTCTGGTCTACACTGTCCAATATGGAAGTCACTAGCTACATGTGGCTTTTGTTTTGTTTTGTTCTTGTGGCCACCCTGCCTGGCATGTAAGATCTTTAACTCCCAATCAGACTGTAGGCTCTTGGATCTTAATATGTCTGGCACCCTACACATAAAATGCTTACTGATGTGAAGCATGCAGATAGTAAGCATATTCCATCTTTTGGCACTAGAAGTCTTCCAGTTTCAAGGTAAAAACTTGGTCATTCTCAGCAAACTCACCCCACGCACTGTAATCAATCACCAAATCTGCCCATTTTCCCTCACATCTCTCTCGTCTCCCACTAAGTGGTCTTTCCAGGGTCTTTGAATCTACCCTCCACACTGCCACTTAGAGTACTTGTGTGCCAGGCACCATTAGAAGTGCTTTACAGATCCTACTAACAAGTTCATTCCTTGCAGCAGACCCATTAATCCCATTTTACATGTGAAGGAGCTCAACCACAGGTTAAGTAATTTGTCCAAGGTTTCACAGTTAGTGGTAGACCCAGGATTTGCCATTAGCTTAGAGCTTATACTCTTAACAGTTGCCTTACTGCCTTCACATAAATAGATACAAAAGTAGAGAAAGATAACATAGATGCATGGGTGCTAAGTTACTTCAGTAGCATGCGACCCTATGGATTGTAGCCTGCCAGGTTCCCCTGTCCATGGGATTCTCCAGGCAAGAATACTGGAGTGGGTTGCCATGCCCTCCTCCAGGGGATTTTCCTGACCCAGGGATTGAACCCATATCTCTTTAACATCTACACTGCTAGGCAAATTCCTTACCACTAGCTCCACCTGGGAGGCCCAGAAACATAGATAGGCAGACTCTTAAATGGTCTTCAAACTGTTTTCCATGAAACCCCAGGAGGAGGCTGAGGCTGGAGTGTACTTGTCACTCTTTAGTTATAGCTCTACTTTTACCTGTGGGGTTTTTTTTGTTTGTTTTTTAATGTTTACATGTTGTCATTCCATATAACATTTTTGGGGAAAAGTCTGTGGCTTTGAAGAAAACCTTTTTAGGAAAACCGCTGACCTAAAGAATACATAAAGCCCTTTACAATCTGGTCCCATGCTACTTCTCCAGCCTCATACACTTCTCAGACTTGTTATGGTTCAGGCACACTTCCCATAACATGCCTGTTTTCATGCTTTATGAGTTGTTCCCTTGGCATAGAATGGTCTTCGTCCCTTGTCTACACAGTGAATTCATTCTTTAAGACAGCTCAAACACCTTGTAGCATGAACTTGAACTGGATTTCCCAGGGTTACATCCCACCTCCGTCCCTTCATAGCTGTGTAACCCTGGACAAATGACTTCTGTGACTCACCTGTTTACTTGTTTCTCAAATGGTAACAATAGTTACACCTATCTCAGAGGTAAGAATTAAATGAATTATTACATGTAAAGAACTTCAATTTGATTCTAAATGTGATTTTGCCCCTCAAAAAAAAAAAAAAAAAGAACTTGAAGTACATGCTAGCTATTTTTAATCCTTGTATGAAATTTCCCCCTTATTTCTCCAAGGGTAATTAAACCTGCTTCATCAGTACAATGTTTTATTCCTACAACTATTACATTGTCTATCACATTGAAGTATGTTAATTATTTCATTGATTCTAAAACTCACACTTTACATACTTAGATCCAGATGTCTTAGATTTTAGGAAGTTTTATCTCGTATCCTTCCTGTACTATAAACTTTTTTATCATTAATTTTTTTCTTTTTGGTTCTTTTTCTGTTTTTTAATTTCATTTTAATTTATTATTTTTTAATTGAACTATAAACTTTTGGAGGACAGTGACTGTCCGCTACCCCTAGCCCCTCACCACGAGTTCTCATCTCTTAACCACCACATAGCTCATTGCCTGGCACAAAAAAAGTAGGCTAAATATTTGTTGAATGAATGGGGTGATGGTGATGAAAGCAAATTTAAAGTCACCAGGGTGAGGTGTACCCTTGAAAAGTAATCAGATGCCATACATGGTCTTTGGCAAACAGTTTGGGGAAAAGTCATTTCAGAAAGAATTATCTCTGTCAGACCTTTTTTCCTACTTTAATTGTGGTATAGAAATAGACTTTCATCAGGGTTGTTTCTCATAGAGTGATCTTTGGAAAGCTGCACAGATAATCAAATCTGAAACAAATCCAGTATAGTGATGCAAATCACTCGGGAAATAGTTCTAGAATTCTAACACTATATAAGGAAATTCTAATCCCAAGGATTCCCTACTTAGTGCATCACCATCTGAGTTAGCCTTGTCTGAAATCTAAGCATCCTCTGACTTCTCACTTCTCTGCCCCGCTCATTCTGTAGTGAAAATTATTCTGTTTGTTCTTGCTTCCCTTCCTTATCTTTTGCTACCGTTGTTTCCTCTTACCTGTAGTAGTTTCCTAATCAGTCTCCCTTGCCTGTCGGTCTCTAGCCCATTTTACACACTGCCACCAATAATGTTTCTAAAAGGAGAGTGAGGGGGACTTCTGGTGGTCAAGTAGTTAAGAATCTGCCTGCCCCGGCCCAGGGAGATTCCACAGGCTGGGAGCGACCGTCCCCATGGCCACAGCTACTGAGCCCCTGCTCTAGAGCCCAAGAGCCGTGACTGCTCAAGCCCTCGTGCCTAGATAGAGCCTGTGCTCCCAAATGAGAGGCCAGCACAAGAATCTCGTGCACTGCGATTTAGAGTAGCGCCTGCTCACTACGACTAGAGAAAGCCTACATGTAGCATCAAAGACCCAGTGTAGCCAAAAATGAATACATTTTTTAACTAAAAAAAGAGCAAGGATCATGTTAATCCCTCGATTAAATTTCTTTAAGGAGCCAACTGACCACTGAATAAAGTCCAGACTCCTCAGGCTGGATTTCAAAGTCTAGTGGGATCTGCCCTGACCCACCTCCACAGTTCAACTCACCTCTCAGTTTTTCACCTTTCACCTGCAGCCAAGTTACTAATTATATTTTTATATCTATTGGATTAAATAATATGTTAAAAATTACCTTCACCTATTTCTCTTTTACGTGGCTATTAGAAAATTTTAAATGATATTTGAGGCTTGCATTATATTCATGTAGGACAGCACTGGTCTAGATCTTGCCTATACTTAAGTACTTAAATAACACTGTCTTCTGTTACAGGTTCTCTGATTTAATCCATGGCTAAAAATAATCTCATTATCCCATAGCACTCTTATCTGTACCTCTCTTAAATCACATGTTACTTTCTACCCTGGGTTACAGTTATTAAAGTAACATCTGATTGAGTATCAGGTGTTTAAGAATAGTATTTGTTTATGCAAAAATAATTACCACCCTTTCACTAGATTATGACCCAATAAAAAGTGCAGTGGAGGTGGAGGGCAGTGTTGGGTGAGTAAATATGTATAGCTTGAAGGCATTCAATACTATGACCCCAAAACCCTATTCTTTTCATAATATAAGCTATAGAAAGCTTGACAAAATCTTCAGTGAAGTGAATGCAGCCATTTTCAACAGAGGACATCTTCCTTAATGGATAAGTAAAAATCTCTGGGATTTTAAAGTTCATCCAAAAAATGTGTGTTTCAAAAGACAAAAATACTGCTGTGAAAAGCACCACAGTGTGGGGTTCTCATGGCGCCCAGCAGCACAGAAGTCAGCACTTAACTGATGCAGACTCAGCCTGGTGGCAGAGATAAGTAAGCCATACTCCCTACCTTCTGAAAGCTCAGCCTGTGGGGGAGAGAGAACTGTTTATGCACTGAGTGTTTAGATCTCATTTTGTTCTAAAAGGGATTAGGACTGGCTCACAATCAGAAATAGCTTGAATACGATTGAAATGGTGACAAATGCACAAAAAAGGAAAAGGAGGGATAGAGGTTTATAGATTTCATCCCAGCTTTTTAAGACTGGAAAACTTCAAAGCAGAGATCAGATAGGTGGGACTTGAGAGTGAATACCGGGGAGGGGAGAGAATGAATTCTACCTGGCCTCATTCCCTCCTGCTCTATCTAAACCCAAGGGCGATTCACTCAGAATTGGAAAATGGTGCTATGGAAAGAGCACTGAAATATTTGGGGTTGGTCAGACTAGAGTTCAAATTACTCCGACTCACTCGGCCTCAGTTTCCTCATCTAAGAAAAATGATAATAGTTGACTTGGAGGATTAACGGAGATCATTGGTGTAAAAGTGTCGTGGAAACTAAGAGTGCAGGTTAACTTTCAGCCCTAGCAGGCCTGAATGAATGAAATGGAAAATGGCTTAAAGAAGTGAGTGACTGGCCCATGAAACAAATTGCTCTTCCTACCTATGCTAGCCTGGTGGCTCAGATGGTAAAGTGTCTGCCCACAGTGCGGGAAACCTGGGTTCGATCCCTGGGTCAGGAAGATCCCTTGGAGAAGGAAATGGCAACCCACTCCAGTACTCTTGCCTGGTAAATTCCATGGACAGAGGAGCCTTGTAGGCTACAGTCCGTGGGGTCGCAAAGAGCCAGACATGACTGAGTGACTTCACTTCACTTCATATATACTAGCATCCTTCAGCCCAAAGACATTTGGCCCGGTCCCCTTTTCCTCCCTAGACTAAAAGACTGTCCTTCCTCCCACGCCCAGTGGGCCTACCCGGTACTGCTGCACCTCCTCATCCCGCTTTTGCCTCACAAGGATGATCTGGTCCTCCAGGTTCCTGTTTTGCAGGTGGAGCTGCTGGGCTTCTGCCTGCAGAGGTCTCAGGGCCTCCTTCATCTCCTGGATCTCGGCCTGGGTTTTCTGCAGAGCTTTGGCCGCAGCTTCTTTCCTCTCTAGGAGCCGCAGCAGCTGAGGCTCGTACTCCTCCTCCAGGCCCTGGCGGCTCTCTGCCATGAGGCTCTCGAACTGGGCAGAGAGCCGCCGGCTCTCCTGGAGAAAGTGCCCGTCCCTCTGACTCGGAGGTGCTTCCAGCTGTTGCCGTAACTGCCCCTTCTGCTTCTGATAGGTTTCCCGGAGCTGAGTTAGTTCCTCTGAGAGCTGGGCTGCCCGGGTGGTCAGTGCTTCCTGGAAATCGGCGAACTGGGCCACGTCCTGCCGGCGGCACTCCAGCTGGTACTGGTAGGCCACGCACTCCTTGGTCACCTTGAACAGCTTCTGCTTGACCAGCCGGATCTCCTCCCTCAGCCCATCCCTCTCGAGCTCTGCCTGGGCATGCAGTTTGTAGGCGGCCAGGATATCCCGGTGGACCTGCTGCACCTCCTGCAGGGCAGGCTCGCGGAGCAACACAAGCTCATGGATGAGTTGATCCCTCTCCTCTTCCAGCTGGGCCACGGCTTCAATGCACTGCTGGAAACGCCCCTCCAGCAATTCCAGGTCCTCTATGCTCAGGCTCCCCTCTGTGCTGGGACTCGGCGCAGCTTGGACGCTCTCCTTGGGGTTAGACTTCGCCTCGCTCAGGAGCGTGTCTCCCCTATGAGCTATCTGCTCTGGGCTTGCGGTCTTCACGGGCTCTTCCACGCATAACACCCCCTCCCGCTTCGCCGGCTCTTCCACATATAAAGCCTCCTCCGGCCTCGGCTCCTCCAGGTACAGGGCCTCATCCGGTGCCCTGGTTTCTTCGATGTGCAGCGTCTCCTCCAGCGGTTCACTTTCTTCCACGTACAGAGCCTCATCAAGGTCGCCTGTGTCCCCCAGGTAGAGAATGTCCTCTAAGTTCAAGGTCCCCTCCAAAGACAGAGTAACTTCTGGGTTCCAGGTCCCCAGCTCATACAGGGATGCAGAGTTCTCTTCAAGAGGAGAAATGACCTCTGGCCTTGTTTCCCTGCAAAAGAAACAACAAGGTGAGAGGGCAGTCACAGTCCTGGGAGGGTTTGTGACTGGAGCCGCCAGGACACAAGCCTAGCCGATAGCAAATTCTCACATCTCGGAGGGCAGTCGTCTGCCCCCTCCCTTCACTGATCCACCACAACACAGCCCATCGTTTAGCTCTGACACCATCCCCACGAGGTAAGTGTTGAGCCTCTGCTTCTGTACCATCAAAGGACAGGAACCTACACCTGAGCCACTCTGTTCCACTATCATAAGAAAGTTCTAGTGTTGAGGTAAGACCTTCCCCACAGTTTTCACCTGGACTTGATTCTTCTTTCTAGAATCAGATACTCTAATTTCTTTTCCATGTCAGTTCTTTGAACACTTAAAGAGAGCTACTTAAAGAGAACCACCTGAGGAGCCACACCACGCCCAAGGCCAGGGGCGGCGGCCGGGAGGAGCAACCGGAGGAGTGGGAGGGTCTAGAGGAGCTATCCCACTTGAAGGTGAAGGAGATACCCCTCGTCCAAGATAAGGAGCAGCGGCTGTGCTTTGCTGGAGCAGCCATGAAAAGATACACCACGCCCAAGGTAAGAGAAACCCAAGTAAGATGGTAGGTGTTGCAAGAGGCCATCAGAGGGCAGACACTCTGAAACCATACTCAAAGAAAACTAGTCAATCTAATCACACTGGGACCACAGCCTTGTCTAACTCAATGAAACCAAGCCATGCCTGCGGGGCAACCCAAGACGGGAGGGTCATGGTGAAGAAGTCTGACAGAATGTGGTCCACTGGAGAAGGGAATGGCAAACCACTTCAGTATTCTTGCCTTGAGAACCCCATGAACAGTATGAAAAGGCAAAATGATAGGATACTGAAAGAGGAACTCCCCAGGTCATTAGGTGCCCAATATGCTACTGGAGATCAGTGGAGAAATAACTCCAGAAAGAATGAAGGGATGGAGCCAAAGCAAAAACAATACCCAGCTGTGGATGTGACTGGTGATAGAAGCAAGGTCCGATGCTGTAAAGAGCAATATTGCATAGGAACCTGGAATGTGAGGTCCATGAATCAAGGGAAATTGGAAGTGGTCAAACGAGATGGCAAGAGTGAACGTCGACATTCTAGGAATCAGCGAACTACAATGGACTGGAATGGATGAATTTAACTCAGATGACCATTATATCTACTATTGCGGGCAGGAATCCCTCAGAAGAAGTGGAGTAGCCACCATGGTCAAAAAAAGAGTCTGAAATGCAGTACTTGGATGCAATCTCAAAAATGACAGAATGATCTCTGTTTGTCTCCAAGGCAAACCATTCAGTATCACAGTTATCCAAGTCTATGCCCCAACCAGTAATGCTGAAGAAGCTGAAGTTGAACAGTTCTGTGAAGACCTACAAGACCTTTTAGAACTAACACCCACAAAAGATGTCCTTTTCATT